>NW_026622952.1:38392299-38704030 GCF_023065955.2 Ursus arctos
TCTACAAGTTTTCATACAAACCCTTCTCTCTCACTTAGGCCAGCCTCTCTCTGCCTTTGTTTCAGTGAGCAAGCAGATGCGGGGAATACATGGAAAGTCCACACAGACTGTGATATAACCCTCACAGAGGTTGGTTGAGCACAGAGAGAACAGAGCAGGCCCTAAATCTGCCCCGGGGGAGGGAGAGGTGGATCAGAAAGAATTCCCAGAGAAACCCTTTAAACTGAGTACTGTAGGAAAATAAGGAATTTTCTGAGTGCCGCAGACATGGGAGAGTATCTCACGCAGAAGAAATAAATCACGGAGAAGTACTGAATCACTAATTACGTATCTGTGTATAACCCATGCGTCTCCAACTGGTGAATGCAAATGGCATTTTCATACCTGGACCACGAAGGTCCTTACCACCAAACCAAAGACTACCAGCCAGCCCTTTCCTCAAATGTTCTCAATTGCCTGCCCTGTATCTGGGAACCTCTAGGAAAATGTCAAAGACGCACAGAAAGGAACCCACTCATATTTTGTTGTTCCACCTGGCGCAGGGAGATGACTGCCTGCTCCAGCGCACCAGCCACCAAGCCCTCTGTCAGTGCCGCTGTGGACGCAGAGGCCAGGATATCCCACTGTAGCAGCGCGCTCCGGGAAAGCAGCAGCTTTCCATCAGATTTACCTTTCAGAAACAGCATGCCGGCTTCTGGGTGGGGACGAATTTAGGGAGAACAATTAGGAGCTTGTTCCCATAATCCAGGCACAAAACTATAGTGCCCAAATTGTGTAGTGGCACTTGTGATGGAGAGAAGCGGAGAGATCTGAGAGATATTTAAGACGAGAATCAATAGCACTTTGTGATCGATTAGAGACCCAGAGCTATAGGAGGGCAAAGTCACAGATAATTTATCAGTTTCTGGACTGAAAATTGGGTGCACAGTGGTGCTGCACAGTTCCATCGGGAGAGCTGAGTGTGTGTGTGTGTGTGTGTGTGTGTGTGTGTGTGTGTGCAGATGGCGGGTAGGGCGGGACACGGAAGCTGAGACAATAACTTAAGGTTTACTGTCAGAGAGAAGTGCCTGCAGGACATTGAAGTACAGACTTTCCTCCAAACATTACAAACTTGATCCATTTCTTTGTGCATTTCCAAACCCCTAGAATGAGACCCTATCCTTTATGGGCACAGGCCCGCTCTTTGCCTATTTCTTGCAGGCCACCTTTCCCAGCTGCCCCAGACCACACTGGCCTGCTCAGCACCTGCGCTCCTGTGGCCCCGTGTGTGCAGCCCATCACCATCTAGCACCTGCTACCTTGCATTATACACACTCGTATTGCATATACTACCTGGCGTCACAACACTGAAATATCCCCTCTCCTGACCTATAAGAAGGATGAAAGCATAGAATTGGATTTTTTTCTTTTTTTATTATTTGCTAAGTTGTTGGAAAAGATCAGAACACGCAAATGTTCCAAATGATCAAAGACTCAGCAAACAGATTCTAGAGTCTTCAAGGTCAGGGAGAAGAATGAGGAGTTATACGTGAGTATGACACATTAAAGGGGACAAAAAGACTGAACTTCATGCATCGTAGGGACCACTGCTGGCAGTGGGGAAGGTAAAGAGTTCCTCTGTTAAAAACAAAAAAACAAAAAACTTGTAAAAATGCAAAATATGAGGAGGGCAGTGGGAGAGAAGTAATTAAGGAGAATAAGGTGAGGATGATCTCTGTAAAGAAAGGATGGGAGAGGTTATAACAGTGCTGTATGTTAATGCTCTTAATAGCGAACCATTCTATAACGTTTGCTATGTCAGGCGTTATTCTACACACTTCATCTATCTTGTTACTGCAATCGTTACAACAAACGCTATGAAGCAGGAACTATTATTATCCTCACTTTAAAGATGAGAAACCGGAAGCACAGAGACTTTAAGTCGCTGTCAGTCCCTTCGGGCTGCTAACGCAAACGACCAGAGACCGGTGGCTCCTCAATGACAGAGGCTCATTTCTCCCGGTTCTGGAGGATGAGAAGTCCAGGATCAGGACCCAGCACGTGTGTTGTCTGTGGAGAGCCTGCCTCCCAGTGCACCATCTTCTCACTGAGTGCTCGTGTGGCGCAAGGGGTGAAGGAGCTCCCTTGGGCCTCTTTCATCAGGGCATTAATCCCATTCAGGACCTAATCACCCCCCAAAGGCCCCACTTCCTAGTATCATCACCTCGGGGTTAGGATTTCAGCGCAGGAATTTAAGGATACACAGTCAGCACATTGCAGTCACTTCCCCAAAATCACACGGCCAGGAAGTCTAACCGAAGGCGGGATTCTAATGCAACCAATCCAGGCTCTGAACCCAAATAAGCTTAGTTCTTAAAGGAATAAGCAAATGTAACGGAAAACTCATTCTCAATGTAGAGGAGAGGGTTGCAATTAGAAATATAGCACACTGAGTGTTTTAATGGCTGTACCTTCCGTGTGACCTGTTCCCAAAAGAAGTAAATGTTCTACCGTATGAAACCTAGCATAAAATTCTTAAAAGATCATTATGGCCACCATTTATTAAGTGCACACTGTGTATCAGGCCTAGTGCTGAGGAAGCTAAGGAACTTCCATATATCATTTCTAATTTTTGCCTGAGTTCTGTTAAATAATTAGTAGTCCTGTCTTATACCTAGGAATACCGAGTTCTACAATGGTTGTCATTTACACACAGCAAGTGGAAGGACAGAGCTGGGGCTCACATCTACGCCTGAGCCATGTCGAAATCCACGACCTCTTCTGTTCCAGAGTAGACATCTGTGCCGCACCCGAATTCGGATGCTGGAACCCTACCCCAGCATGTGATGGTGTTTGGAGGGGGGCCTCCAGGAGGTGACCAGGGTTAGATGAGGTCATGGGGAGGGGGTCCTCATGCATGGGATTAGTGCCCTCTTAAGAGGCACAAGAAAGCTTCCTTCACTCTCTGCCCGTTGGAGGACACAGTGAGAAGTTGGCAGTCGGCCACCTGCAAGGGGGCCTTCACCACAACGAGACCCTGCTGGCGTCCTGATCTCCAACTTCCAGGCTCCAAAACTGTAAAAACAATTGTGTTATCCGTATACCACCCAATCCAGGGTACGTTGTTACGGCAGCCCAAGCTGACTAGGACGCCTTGAACCAATCTGCTATGACTATGGGTTTACGAAGCTGGCAATCCCCTGGGGATACACTGGTGGTCACTGTAAACTCCTGCAGCTCCTTGAATCCCCTCTGTTTCCAGGGGAAGCAGCTTTCTTTCTCCATGTGTTGTGGGAAATAAGTCAGTGTTTTGGGCAAAGGTGGCTAGAGCACTGAACACACACAGTGAACATTTCTCCTGAAGAGAATAAAGTCCGACACATAGACATGAAAGATAATGTTAGGTAACATATAGAAAAATGTAACGAGCTCATAAATGTTAACATTCTGGATGTGTTTTTTAAAAGGTGATTTTTTTATTATTAAGGGTATTCCGTACATTCTTGCAGTACAGAGGAGACAAAAGGGACTAAAACTTTTAAAGTTGAATGTCATCCACATTTTTAGCTTGGATAGATGGTAGAAAATTGCCCATGAATCATGTGAATAGATGGAAAGGTAAAGTGAAAAAAACGGAGCAAGTCCCAAATTTGAAATAAGAAGACTGAGTCTGTTCCCTGAGTTCAGCAAGAGAGCTGTGTGATATTTGGGGGAGATTCCTAACCTCTTAGCACTCTAGCTAATTTGGTTACAAACTGCAGATAACAGTACCTATTTTACAGGCTGAGCAGACAGATCATATACATGCAAGGCTTATGTGTAAAACAGAAAACTTTCACTCTACAGTTATTGTCCTTAACTCTGTCCTTCCCCTGAGTTACATCTAACATGCTTTTATATGCATTATTTCATATGGCTGCCCAGTATTATAAAATGTGGAAGGATGTGGTCTCAGGATGTAAAGTTTCCAATTTTAACATCTGAAAACAAGAATCATAATTTAAAACCATAATATTAAAAGAACAATAACACCTCTTTAAGACTGAGCCAAGTTTATTTTTAAGCACATTTTTTACCGTTGGCTTCTAATTCACTACACTGTATTCTGAAAGAACAACTTTAATAATCTTTCCAACTGTCAGCAGTTCTTTTATTCATTCATTTGTAGAAGACAGGTGCTGTTATGCTCTTAACTGTTCATTTTTTTACACATAATTATCTAATTGTAAAAGACTGTGTTTTGCAAGAAACAGTAAAGTAACTTTATCTCACTGCTTACCACAAATCCTAGCAATCAGACAGTGAAATGAGACCCATCTAAAATGATTAAAGAGTTAGAAAATATGGCCTAAGTAGAAAGGTTAACACAATTATACTGGATAATTTTAATCTTTTTTGCTGTTGTTGTTAAGTCTGAGTTGATTTCATACTGCCAGTAATATTCTCTATCTTCATTTTTCATGATTCAAGTAAAATGGAATCTTCACTCTTGTATGAGAAATCTAGTTTAGGAACAAAAGCTACTTTTTGACAGCATTTATATAGAGTCCACATAATTTAGCTGAAAGAATTGGGTATTGGAAGACCTGTATTAATGACCCAACTCTACCCCTTGGTCAGCAACTTGATCTTGGCCCCATTTTCAGATGTTTCCCTTGCTTATCTGTAATTGCATGCACTTCCTGCCTCAACAGTTTGTGAAAATCCAAATGAGAAAACGTATGAAAAGCACTTTGTAAACTGTAAGAGGTAAACAAATAAAGCTGTTATTGAGTGTGGGAATTGGTGGCAGAAATTCTTTAAAAAAAAAAAAAATCTTCAGAAGTAGGTCAGAGTCTCATCACCCTGGGTGGTTATAACCAGTCTTCTACAAAAGCAGCAAGAAAGACTAGGTCAATGCTACATAAATACTTGGTCATGAAGGGATATTATTCTACCTGCATATGTAGGTGGGAACACAGAGAACCCTCATGCATTTACTTGACAACAAGATATCCTATTACCAGTGCTTTGATTATCTTGTATAAAAGCCTTTTAGGGACAGTTGTCATTTTCCCAAATCTTTCCTTTTCAACTCCTCTCTCTTGCAAGTATATACTTCTTTAATTGGGCCATACTACTCCTTGCTGTGCTGCAATCACCCTTGTCTCCTCCGACACCTACCCTCATTCATTCAGTGAAACCCTGACTTATTCATGACTGTGAGCCAGCCTCCCAGCTGCTCTCCAACTCTGTCCTGTTATGGTCACAAACCTTGTCATGATTCCTCCTTCTCTCTCTATTGCCTGCCTCCACAACAAAGCGGGGTGTCCTGGGACTACCCACATTCTAAGAAGTGATGTACATTCTAAGAAGTGATTTTCAGTCTAAGAATATAAGAATGTTCTACTATGGCCTCCTGGTCACTTGAACCATGAACTTTACAGGTTACATACTTTTTATTCTTTCAGAAATACTTTATCGACAAATTTCTTGTCATTTGGTTAAGTATTGGCAGGATGATCATTCTGCCAGGATATCAACTATCACCTTATCTTAGGCATTTCTTGATTTCTTTCCCTCAGATCCATGCTACCACTCTCATTATCAACTAAACCTGAAAATACCCTGTTTTTCCTTCCAGCACCAAAAGCACTGTATTATGAAATGTGTTATCTATTAAACTGTATTTTATTAAGCAACATTTTTTCTGTTATTTTTTTAAGCAGATATATCTATTTAAATTCATGATCAGTGTGGGACAATTGTTACCACAGAGTTGATGACAGTGCAACAAAGAATTTTGTGTTTTCTATTAGCCTGAGTGGTTTTATAGAGGGCAAATACGTGAATCCCATTTCACTGTTAGGAAGCGTTTAAAACAGCTCTGTTATAAACTGAAGGCTTAGGTCTCCCTCAAATTCATATGCTGAAGCTCCAACTCTCAAAGTGATAGTATTTGGAGCTGGAGCTTTTGGGGAGGTAACTGGGTTTTGATTAAGAAAGTATCCTTACAAGAAGAAAAAGAGAGAGATTCTCTTTCCTCCCTCTCTCTCTTTCTGGATATGCACCAAGGAAAGGCCGTGTGAGCATACAGTGAGAAGGTGGTCATCGGTAAGCCAGGAAAGAGCTCTCGGCAGACCCCGACCATGCTGACATCCTGAGCTCCATCTTCCAGCCTCCAGAACACTGAGAAAGTAAATGTGGGCTACTTAAGTCACACAGTCTATTTTGTGTGTTTTATTTTGTCACAGCAGCCCAAGCTGTGAGACAAGCTCATGCAACCCCATTGCTACCCATAAGACTGATGAGTACCAGCTCAGAAACTGCTCCAGTGAAACAAGACCTCTGAAGCAACTTTGTGTTTTTAATTCTTTAACATTGACCATGATGTGTGCATTAAAATATGTGGCTTTCAGTCACCCAAAACTGGCTGGGACCATTCTATTTAATTAAACTGTCGGTCACCATATAGAAATTATTTTGTGGTCTCAGGGGAAAAAAAAGATACTCTAACTATTTTATTGTTTTTGGAAAGAAATATTGTTTATGATAAAGTATCAATAAATGCTCCTTTTTATGAAAATACTTTTTTGAATAAAATTATAGTTAAAACTTATTGAGAACCTATGTAGAATGGGTGTTTGCATGCCCTTCTCCTAACCACTCCCAAAACTTTGAAAGATAAACATTCTTCTATGATGAATGAAGAAACTGAATATCAGAGATGAAGATACTCATCCAGAGCCACCAGGCTAGCTGCTGGTGGAGCTAAGATTTGTTCCTCAGGTTCTCTTCTAAAGTCCCCAAGCTTTCAAGTAGATTTCACAGTCATTTTAGACCACAATCTGAACCCCATTCTGATCACCATTAAGTTTAGTCTCTGGGAGTCACGCAGATTCTTAAGGAAACTATTCATATTTCATGCCCTAAACTCAGGGAGATTTTCTAGTGAAATTGAGAACCTGGGTGACAGAGGTGATGACCTTTAAGTCAGCCTATCCATTTTGGGCACATCTAAGGTAAGTGACCAATCACCCAGGAGAATGTAAGCGTAGGAAGGGTCCTTCTAATTATCCATCAAGGACTGGGGCAATTTTCTTTGGAGAGGAGAAAAATGACCCCATGCTTTTAACTTCGAGTAAACCTTGATCTTTTCATCTGACTTTTAAATAACATTTCCATGAAGCTTTGGCAGTGGATTTCACTAACCACACCCTTAAGCCACACGCATAGCCACACAATATGGGGACTTCTGCCCCTGCTACTTCCTACCTGCGTGATCTCTGTCTCAGTTTTCTCGTTTGTAAGTTGGGACTTAATAATAGTACCTGGCATTTACAGTTATTATGAAGATTATATTTCATAATACAAATAAACCTTTTAGAAATTTCCTGGCACAGTAAATATTAAATATTATAATGGTAATTATCATTTTTGGAATGTGTGCTGTGATGTTTTATAATTCCTCAGTAGAAAAATATTTTTTGACTTTTACTTCAATCGGTCTAGACTGTATTACTATAATGTTTGTTTACTGCTCACCACTTCTCCAAAGAATGATCCTTCTTCACTTGAGGTCTCTGACAGTGAGAACTGGAACGAGATTTGAAATCACAGCCAACGAATCCCCACAGACATAAGTTAAAAACGTATTGACCCCATCGAGTTAACAAAACAGATACTACTCAAGTTGAAGACAGATACAAAGGTCAAATTAACATAAAGAAGTGTTTGCTAAGATAAGAAATAAATATCAGCCAAAATAAAAACAACTTTGAAAAATGCAAAGTAGAAATTCTGAACGGAACCAAGTGTTAACACATGAACTAGAAATATGCTTCAAAAAATCCAGAGAGGATGGGAATACAAGATGAGGTTGGCCGTAAAGCAAAAAGGGTCTTGTTCTTTGGGATCACACTGAAGGAGCTCTGAAAACTTTATCTTACAAGCTTCTCAAAGGCATTGCATTTGGTTGGTCTTTAATACGTATCTCGCTGTTACACCCATTCTTCTGAACTACCTGGCCGAGGTATAATGGTAAGAACAGATTTTATAGCCATGACTCTGCCGTTACTTTTGTTTCGCATGACTGTGCCCGTGTGTGCCGGTCAGTGAGTGGTTGACTGTTCTAGTCATCACATCACTTCATCCTAAAGATTTTGATCCTGTTGAGAAATAGCTGGGGATTCTGGCACACTTAAAAACATCAGCTTTATTACTTGTAAACTGAATGGAGAGAACTTGATTTTGGTCTTCAGGCTGCTGACTCTTCTTTTCAACTAGATACACGCTCCCAGTCCCCAGGCACATGAGTCCACGTACTGTCTCCGCACACGGCTCCTGTTGAAGGATCTGACACTATTGTTCTAATCCTGGACCACAGGAAAACACAGCAGGTGGATCACAGATCCTCAAAGTCAGACCGCCTGGGGCATGCATATCCTGGCTCTGGAGTTTACCCCTTTTATGATCTTAAGTAAGCTCTCTAAATTCGCTCAACCTCGGGTTACTCTTTTCTAATGTGGAGATGATAGAAATAACCCAGATGAGAATCACAAACCTCAAAATCCACTGTGTAAGGTTATGAATTTGTTCACTACGTAACTGTGCACCCATTTCTGATGTTAAACTGTTGTGTCGCAGGCCGGCTGAACACTCAGCCTCCACCACATTGAGGGTCTCTGCCCATTCATCGTGCTGCGTCACAGACAATTTGGGGGTCTTACAATCGTCGAGAGGGTGAAGGGTGAGGAGAAAAGCTGCTCTCGAGTCATCAGTACCCGTGTTAACAGTGGAGGTTGCCACGGGCTCGTTCCACACAGACCCATCCCAGACCAGAGTTTCACCAATTCCCTGCCACTGTGGGGGCGAGGAGACCTTCCTGGGACGGCCGCGGCCTCCCTCTGCCCAGCTGCTTCCTGCGGCCACTCTTCTGTGCAGCTCTCCTGATGAGAAGGATTCAGAAAGCAAGTCCCGCTTCCCCTTTTCCCTCAGCCAAGGCACACTTTTTTTTTTTTCTTCCTCATTTGTGGTGGAGGAACAGCCCTTTCTGCTACTTGCTGCTCCAAGTTACCCTTCTCTAGCCCACGAATTCTCTTTTCCAATTCTACTACATCTGAAGACTAATTTCTCCTAAGAATTTAGGCTTTGTGACATGCCCTCTCCTGAAACACTGTGGTCTCTTCGTGAATGGAAGGTGAATGGATGGGTGAAAATGCTGGTATAGGGGAGCAGAGCCAAACTCACACATACACGCTACCCTCACACACACTCACACACGCACACACACCAATATCTGAATACACTACCAGCCGCTGCACCTCTGTGCTGTCAGTTGGAGGTAAAGTAGGAAAATGTGCCTTGCCTATAGGACATTAATAGCATAAAGTGGATTTTATTGGAAATAATGCATATAAGTGATGTGATGAAAATCACTACAGTTTAAAGAGAAGACGTCAGATCTGAAAGTTGTGTTTATGTATGTGTGCATTATTAGTGTCCGAATATACATGCAGAATATTTAGGGCAGATGCAATATATAATGGCTCACCGATACCCATGCACTGTTTGTTGTATCCCTAATCTTGTGCTAACATGATGAGAGATATGAATTACGTTTAACATATATAAAACATAAAAATATTCTTTGGCTATTATAAGGAACAAATATTGAATTATTTGTCAGAGCAGCTTTGACTTCAGTCTTCAAAAAACTCTCTCTGAAGTCTTTGACACTTTTGTCAAATAGATTCACACATCAGACCAACATGTAAGGGGGACGCTGCACCGACACGGAGTCCAAAATAAGAAAGTCCTTCTAAATGACCCTGAGCTGCCAGTCAAACTCCTTCAGACGACTAGCTGCTCCCCCAGAACTTCAAACAGCTCCTGACAACTCCAAGAAGAGAGGGGACATTCACACAGAAATGGGACAAGCTTTCTGAAAGGGATATATATATTTTTTTTCTGATGTGACTCAACATTCTATTTCGAAAGCCATGGCAAGAGTGAAAACTCATCAATTATTTGTGCTCATTGTTCTCCGTGCTTTTCCCTTCACTAAAGGAATATATGTAGGAGAATAGCAGGCAACCCTTATATGCCAATTAGAGGCAAAAGGAAATCAAAATCCAGCGTCTACAGGAAGAATCACCAAGGGTTATTTGGCCAATACAAGCTCAAAGAAGAAAACAAACAGTAGTTGACGATCTAGAAATAAGTCATTTTTCTCTGAAGATATAGTTGAAAGGGGAAACAAATGATGACTACCTACTAGCCGACTTCATGAAAATAGAGGCACATGGAGGTCGCATAAAAAGTGTTACGTAATGGCAAGTTAGCTGCTCACAAAAATCAAAGTCTCATCTTTATAAACTCCAGCTACACTATCGAAATTCTTCTGTGTTGCTGGATTCTATAGTGTTTTCGAAATTTAAAAATTTTTTTTTAATGGTTTAGGGCTGTGACCTAGAGTTTAGTCATCTTATTATATAGAATTTCTCTTATTAGATACTTTGTGAATAAATATTCTTCACAGATTTTCTGTGTCGTATTTCAGAAATTTTGAAGGCAGATAGCAAACGTTGCTCACCTCTTTCTCAAATGTTTAATCAAAATCAACACCTCGTTTGGACTGCTAGCAGCTCTCAGACTTGGTACTCATTCAAGGAACTCCGAGGGGAGAGTCAGAGATTTTAGCGGCA
This sequence comes from Ursus arctos, assembly GCF_023065955.2. Classification (NCBI taxonomy): domain Eukaryota; kingdom Metazoa; phylum Chordata; class Mammalia; order Carnivora; family Ursidae; genus Ursus; species Ursus arctos. The sequence continues at coordinate 38,402,964 of NW_026622952.1, forward strand.
AGTCCCTTTAGAGGCATGCAACTCTTATATAATCCAGGCCTTGCTTGCAACCAGATGTGGAAAGAGCGAATTGCAAAAATTCAAAAAGCATTATAATCATAATGCTCAAGGGCATTTTATCCCCATTCAGGGGACAGAGGCTCACTCCCTCCTCACTATGAAAACACCTGCAGATGATTTCCCCGTGTAGACAGACTTACCAGAGCTCCGTTTCCAACCCGTAGGGTAGAGAATAAGGTACTTTGTTACAAACCTTAAGTGCAGGGTCAACATGCTGAGACCATGTCCCTGAGCTCTTGTTCCCTACATCATGGAAGAAAATGACCCTTTCATGTGTACTCAGTCGAAAAAATATTTGTATTAAGGTATTTCTCTGAGACTTCTGTGCTGGGAATTAAAGCTATATCTATACACATAAAATAAACAAACTGCCCCATGGCTGATGTGCACATTTCAGCTGTCTTAATGATCAATGTGGATTGCTGCACAATCGATTCAACTGCAGCAATCAGTACTATTCACAAACTCCAGGAAATCTGGTGCAAATGAAATGGCTGGGACGTTGGAAAGTGTTCTCACTTATCAGATATTAACTTTGACATACTAAAAATCATCAGATTTTACTTATTTTTTTGGTACAATTTGTAATTTAATCTTTTTTGAGTCAAAATTTTGGGTCTTTACATAATTGTAAATTCAAGACAATCTCTTTGAAATGTAATCACTAATAATTTCTCTGAAATATTCTCAAAATTTATTTTATTTTTATCACATGGGATACATATTTGATTTAAGGCACTCTGACATACTAAAAATCATCAACTGCTACTTTTATTTTTTTTTACAACTTGCAATTTAGTCTTTTTTGAGTCGAAAGAGTCAAAGTTTTGACTCGAATTTTGAGTCAAGTATTGGGTCTTTATATAATTTGAAATTCAAGATAATCTCTTCAAAATCTAATCACTGATAATTTCTCTAAAATATTATCAGTAATTTATTATGACTCTTATCATGTGAAATATATATGTAAAACTCGGAGGAAGAATTCCATCCTAATTTCCAAGGGATTGCAACCTAAATGTCTAAAAACACATTGTTTGGTTCACAGAAACTTAGATCAAAGCCCAGAACCTTAGGGGGAAAAAAAAATCTCTTTGGAAAATTTTCTGTAGTATGTATCACACGCAAACATGTCAAATTTGGCAGCTTTCTCTACGGACTTTTCCAATAATCAGAGTCAGCAACCTGAAAGGACTCAAAAATTCTTATATCTAGGTTCTTCAAAGACTGTCTCATAAGAAACTTCGATTTTGTTCTATATTGTGAATATCAAAGAAATTAACTCCGATAGAAGCCGCTTTGTTTGGTAAAAGTACACTGCAAACAAAAAGCCTCCAAGAAGGCATGTAGTACGGGGATCATTACTGCCACACAGTGAAGTTTTAACAATATCAAATCTCCCAAAGTCGGATGAATTCCACGTGGATTTCTGTGATACTGGTTGCAAAAGAGAAAAGAAATATCTGTAGGTCTTCATCAAAAATTGTTTACTAATTAAGGTAAATATAATTGGGGCTCTTCTGCTGGACACATAAAGGTTATCCTCCAGGAAAGCTGGATTTCTCTATTAAAATACAGGAGAGGCCCAGTATACTAAGATTACAGAATATCTGTATTGCCAGTTCATTTCTACTAAAAATGAGTTGTATTCCTTTAAGGCAGCAGTGATCAAACTTTTTGGTCTCAGGATCCATTATACTTTTGAAAGTTACTGAGGAACTCTAAGGAGCTTTTGTATATGTGGGCTATATCTTCTGATATTTACTCTATTAAAAATTAAAACTAAGGTTTTATTTTTTAAAAGATTTCATTTATTTATTTATTTGAGAGCAAGAGAGTAGCGGAGGGAGAGGGAGAAGCAGACTCCCTGCTGAGCAGGGAGCCCGATATGGGGCTCCATCCCAGGACCCTGGGATCATGACCTGAGCCAAAGGCAGACACTTAACCAGCTGAGCCACAACAACTAAGGTTTTAAAACAGAAGAATTCATAAGCACACATTCCATTACCTGTCAGAGTGATGACATAACCACTAACGCAAACTTTGGAAACTTCACTGTACAAGTGTGGGAAGAGCAAAATGGCAAACAAATGTCTCAATATTAAGATAGTTTGACCTCAAAGGGCACGTGGGTGGCTCATTTGGTTAGGAGTCTGAGTTCAGTTCAGGTCAAGAACCTGGAGTCCCAGGATCAAGCCCTGCCTAGGCCCTCCCTGCTCAGTGGGGAGTCTGCTCCTTCTTCTGCCCCTCCCCCCACTCATGCTCTCTTTGTCTCTCTCTCCCTCTCATAAACAAATAAATAATCTTAAAAAAAGTAGTTTGACCTCAAGAATTCCCTGAAAAGATTTTGGGGACCCCCAGGTTTTCACAGACCATACTCATGAGAAATACTGTTCTAAGTTCTCTTTTTCGCACTTGTCAAAGAAAAATCATCATCATCGCAAAGATTTGCTGGAAGGTTCAAAATAAAATAATGTCACATAAGGTGAAAGAGTTTTATTAATTTTGTGTTACATAAATACAAGCTTCTACAAGCTTTAGATTTATCAGTTGAAAAAATGGATATAACAGTACTTGCCTTTCAGGGTTGTTGTGAAAAATAGTATTGATGTTTGTCTAACATAAAGTAGGAATTAAAAAATTGTAAGGCTTGTCTAGTTTATTCAGCTTATGTCTAATTTTTAATTAATTATGAAGCAAAGTTTTGAAAAATACATAATTACTGGGAAAGATTTTTTCTTCCTATACCATAATGATCATACACATAGGAAACGTGTAAGTAACCATCGCCAGATTATTGTTGCTAGCCAAAATGTTCCGAATGTTCTGTACTAAGTACTGAAAGGAATATGAAGAAGAGTTTTCAGATTCAATCCTGAAAAGAAATGAAGTTTATTGGACATAATTAAACGTGAATATAATATTCACACAAAGTGTAGGAGGCAGTAATACCTGACTGAGGCAATCAACAAAGGCTTCATGGAGATTATACCATTTGTGGTGGACTGAGGGAAGAAGATATATGGACACATGACACTGGCAGGAGCTAAGCAATGGACGTCTCAGTAGGCGGGAACCACCTGAGCTGGAATGCTATGAACAGGTCAAGGCTGCCGGCATTCCCCGATCCCCACAAATCCTAGATGAGGTGATAGCAATAGGATTGGATTGGAGGTTTGTGTTAGGAGCAGTTAAGGTTCCTCAACCCCATACAGTTTAGGAGATTGCTTCTCTTCACCCCAGAGGAGGTAAGTTTTCTTTCTGGAGATGCTTTGTCAGAGAAGCTCTGTGTGGGTACAAGCTACAAGGTGCTACTCTGAAAATAGAGGGATTCAATTCATGACTGCATTCTGAAGACGGACAGCCCTGCCCCCGCACCTGCACGCTACACTGGCACCCTAGACAATACCACTGAGGCAAAAGAATGGTTCAAAAAAATGAATTATGGATACTGAATTTGAGTATCTACCAAAAAAAAAAATTGATTCTCTAGTCAACATCAAGAAGCCCACCCAGCTACAGAGAGTATCTGAAAAACTTTAAGCATCTCGCTCTTAAATTTGATTAGTGATCTGAGAAACACTGATTACTAGACATTTGAGAACAGCCTCTACTATGTAAGACGAAAAGCACACCTCCTTATACTTTGATAGCCAGATAGGTAACGATATGACAGGTGATGGATGGATGGATGGATGGATGGATAGATGGTTATAGAATTCTGGAATCAGACTGCTTCAGTTGAAACACTGGCTCTGCTCTTTGCTGAGTGATCGTCAGCAAGTCATTCAGATCTTTAAGTCCTAATTTTCCTCATCTATGAAATGGGGATAACAATTTCTACCTAATAATGGTGATGATTACATGAAATTAAGTGTTTTGGAAGGACTAAGCACCCAATATATATTTTCATTACAATTGATGGAAACAGCATAGGATATGCTTGAGAAATAGAATTTTTCAGCTTTGTTGAATTACTGGGAACATAAAGTAGAAAGAGAATATGGAGCCAGATGGTCAGGTATGTTGACTATTACACACTACCATAGTGTTAGGATATATGAGAGCTCTTTATAGACAAAAAAATGCTTACTTTCTCCACCCAGCAAAGTTTCCAAGGGTCACTTCCTCACACCCTTTGTCCCCAACAAGAAACACCCCTTGACTCCTGAATGCACAGTATATGAAAAGACCATAATGGCCTCATATTCTCTCTAAGTACATTTGGTTTTCACTTTATGTTGTGAACACTCAATAAACGCAAAATTAATATGTGATTAATTAACAACAGTGAAAACCTCTTCTCCCCTTTGCATAAATAGGGATTCATAGCTCTTTCAATCTACTCAGGGTCCCTTTCCAAGCCTCAGAAGGTTGGATATTGTGGCAATTAATTGTTTAAACACATTACGAAGGATTATGATGAGAGGCAAACATAAAATGTAATAAACACTTGGTAACCAATTTATTTTAATAGCAGTTTCTCTGCCAAGCCAGCAGATTTTTCTAGAACATCACTCCCTTCCATATTCAGCTAAGAGAAATCAGGGGAATTGCCTTTAAATGGACCCACTCATCATTCCCTACACAGTCATGAAAAGCCCACTACTGGACCATTTATAGGGCCTAGGTAAAAGAAAAGTTAAGCTTCTTTAACTCTTTGGAGCATAAAGGAACTAGTTTCGTAGAACAATGTAATTAGGCATTTCATTAAAAATATCAGCAAGGGACAAAGAAAGTAGGAGCTGACACCAAGGAAGATTAGATAACACTGCCTAATAGGAGAGCTTTTATTCATGAATGATTGAAGGCTTTAGATATGTGTCTCTTTCCTCAGCAGAATGTCATCCTTAGAACAAAAATAGTAGCAGGAGCAAGTATAGCATTCGGTTAAATCAATCTCAAATTCTTCCTCAAAAAGATGTCGTCATGAATTGATTTTCTACCAATAGCTTAAGTCTTTGCAGATAACTTAGGCTCCTAGGTCTCAGATTTTCCTGCCCCAGTACATTTATTTTTCCCCAAAGAGCTTTTGAAGGGGAGGGGAGTTGACAAGGAATTGGAGCAGACGATGCTTAATGGATGGTTAGTTACCACGATGGTAGGCCTAAAAATGCGTTTTATTCGATTTCATTCAGAAAATTGTACGGAAAAGCAACCAGTGAAAGATGTTGCCTTGGGTGAGCTAATGCGGTACGTGTGTGTGTGTGCCGGTGTGTGTGTCCCTGCCTGTGGAGTCTCCAAGGCTTCAAACACTGATTTTCTGTAATTGGGTACATTTTTCCCATGATCAAAAACTTAATAATATATGTGCACAGATAATTGGAAAACTTGCTGAGCATCTGTCCTATACAAAATTCTCTATACCCGTACAGAGAGACTGGACAAATATTGTCTTGCTAAGAATCAAGTTGGAGCTAAACACCAGTAAGTTATTGTAAGGGAATAGTCTTGATTGCACTGCATGGGTTTTATTGAAAATGTTGTACTCTACAAAAATTACAAATTGCATGGAATAAGAAAATCCATTTCAAGAAAGTTCCTTTTTTCTCCAACCCCAATAATTTTTGCCTGCTCAAAACACTACAAAAACAATAACATGCTAATAAAAAAGTGAAATAACAACAAAATGGACCCAAGTAGGTTAAGTATGAGCCGGGGAGATGAAAAATGTGTAGCAACTACAGTTGCAAACTTTGTTTCTTCTATAGCTCAGCCTCAGTTTATTAACATCTTGTTCTATTTGCCTGCTCCTGGCTGTTGCTAATTTTTAACATTAAGAATAGTAATCCGTCTAAATATCATGTGTTTCTCTTTCTTCACAACGATTTTTGAAGATGTGAAAAACAGAAAGTGGTTCTCTGAAATTTGTGATTGCGGAAATCTGACAGAAACAGTGGACCAAACTTTGCAATCAGGCCTCAGGGAATCCTGGATTCGAAGTAAAGCCTACATCCTTGTTAATTAGCTGCCCAAGGGTGATGGGACTTCTACGCAGAATGAATGCCTTGTTTTAAAACAGAACTGCAAATGTATACACACACACACAATCCTTTTTATGTTAACTGAATGTTTTCGGAAGTCTAGAATTTTCCAAGACAGTTCCGATTTCAAGTATCTTTTCCACTGTTAGCTGATATCTGAACATGTGTCCAAATATGACTACTCTATAATTTGTGTGTTCTAATTACTGAGATGGAGCCTGCTGTACACCTGAATCCAAAAGACACAGATTGATAAATTGTTTGAAAATCTTTGATCATATTTCTAAACAAATATAATGAGTAGTAATGACTTAAAGGTCAAAACTCTTAGCCACTCTCGTATTTTTTCTAACATTCCTCTGCAAGTCGATATTCATTAAACAAAGGCTAAATATACATAGCATGTTTTAGAAGATGATTTCAAAATAAGAATCATTTGGGGTTTGCAGAAAATCTTCTGTGTCACATTATTTTTTAAAAATGCTTGAATGCAAATATGAGTTGACCTATGCTTGATGATCTGTTTTGATTTCATTACCCAACGTCTTCGCAACGTGGAAGACACTGACAGCCCAACCGTTCATTTCCTGTTCTCTTTTTGGATTTCTTTTATTTTTAATTTGGAGAAAGAAAATGGCATTTTATTTCCTGCTTTCTATGGACTCAAAAGTCATAAAACTGTAGAAGAGAAAAATTGTCAATTTTTTAAAGGTTAAATGCCTGAAAATTAGAGTGTCTGAAAGGGCAGACTCTGAACAGATTCAGTGCTGAAAAGTAGATAGCACTGGTGAGCAAACTCAAAGATGAGTATTGAACAAGAAGACGGGGCAAAGGTAAGTATGTAAAGACAGACTCAGTGACACCCTTCCAGCGATCTCTTTGGCATTATGGTTGCATGGAGCTGCACCAAGTATACACATCTGTTTGACCACGTAACAGAGAAGTGCAATCATGATTCGAAGTGGACCATTAACTCTAACGGGGAAATCTTCAGTAAGGTAAAATGTCCCTTTCCATCTGCCCCAAATCTTTCCTTTTGAAGTACAGGAGGGGAGCTCTGTAGAGGAAAAGAAAATCTCAGGATGTCAGACAGAAAACCAGCTACTAATTCCTGAGGCAGAGTTAGTGCACTGTTTGGATTTCACACAGAATTATCTAGAAAGAGCTCTGCAGATCGGTTTCAATGTAGGAACCGCATGATGTTATGGCAGACAAGCTGGATATTTTCTGTTCTTGTCATTGCTGAAAACAGTGGGGGGCACAGGGAAGAAGAAAGGAAGATTACTCCTTGTGGGACCCTTCAAGCATGAAGTTTTTCCTCTTCCCGCATGAAAATACAGGCTCAGGAAGATTTCTCTAGAGCAGATTTCTACCTCCAGCTATCTTTGTAAAACACAGTTATTGGGATGCTTAGGAACTTAGTCTATCCTGACAATGTCTGCACATTTGTTTGGGTCCACCTGTACTCTGCAGTTGGTCCTGTTCCTTTTCCCATATCAGTACTGAAATCACCCTTTGTGAGTATTTTAAAACTACCAAAAAGACAGAGTGATTTTTCCCCAGTGTTAAAGATGCTGGCAGCCACTAAAGTGTAATTTGGTGCAAAGCTGTCACCCTATGAATCTTTAAGCAAATTCATGCAGAAAATGTGTAAATACCCATTTAATGAGCCAGATGTTTCTGGTGTCTAAACTATTCCTTGGGAATAAAAGGAATCTTTAGGACACTTTGAATTCCCTCTGCATATTCCAAAGCACCTACCTTACTCCCTAGGAATAATAGAAATACTCATGTAATCTGAATTAATAAATACTGACAAGTTGGGGAAGAAGTCTTTCAAAGGCATTTATCAGCATCATCAACAGAAACAAGTTTTAGAAAATCTGCTCTGTATAGGAGATAATGTTCCATGGTATCCCGAAGAAAACAAAAGAACATATGACACAGTGCCTGGCTTCAAGGCACTTGCTATCTAAGTGAAGATACAATAAACATCTAAAAAGATAATAACAACAACAAAGAAAGGACTATAAATTACATATAAAATGAGAGGTACTATGATATTATGATTTATAATAATAAATATATATTTGGTCAGTGTCCCCGTTTCTAGCACTGAGCTCCTAGGACCATTGGGATTTCTTAAGTCTTGAGAGAGATAAAAAGTATCTTTTGTTTTGTTAATAAGGTGACTTTTGGAAAGCACCTAAAGTTAGGGGCTGGTTGCCAGGGGAACTTACCATGTGATTAGAGGGTTGGAATTCACTTTCAGTCCCACCCCATGGTTTCCAGAGAGGAGAGGAAGTGTTGATTCAATTGCCGGTGGCCAATGATTTAACCAATCATGCCTATGTAATGAAGCCTTTCTATAAAAACCTACAAGGATGAGGTTCCGAGGGCTTCCAGGATGGGGAACCAGAACACTTGCACGTGCCACCGTACCCCAAACTCCATGAAGACAGGCCCCCTTGTTCCAGCCTCACCCTCTGTATCTCTTCATCTGGCTATTGTCTCATACTCTTTAATATCCTTTGTCATAAACCAGTCATCTAGGAAGTAAACTAGTTTCTAGAGTTCTGTGAGACATTCTATCAAATTAACCAAATCCAAGGAGAGGATCTTAGGAACCTTTGATTTATAGACAATGGGTCAGAAGCACAGATAACAGCCTAGACTTTTGACTGGCATCTGAAGTTGGAGCCATCTTGTGGGACTGAGCCCTTAACCTGTCAAATCTGGTGCTATCTCTGGATAGACACTCCAGAATTTAGTTGAATTGCAGGACCCCCAGGTGATGTTGGAGAATTGCTTGGTGGTGTGGGCAAAATCCCTACACAATGAAATTGGGTGCAGAATTTTAAGTACAGAGAAGTGATTTAAGAAATAAGAATAGTAAATAATACCGTGATTGGAAAGGACCTTAAAAATCTTCTAGCCCGAATAACTTACTAATGCTTAAATACATTTAAAGATGAGAGTTCATATTTAGGGAAGCCTGGGTGGCTCACTCAGTGAAATGTCTGCCTTCGGCTCAGGTCATGATCACAGGGCCCTGCTCAGCAGGAAGCCTGCTTCTCCCTCTCCCACTCCCCTTGCTTGTGTTCCCTCTCTCACTGTCTCTCTCTCTCTGTCAAATAAATAAATAAAACCTTAAAAAAAAGGAATTCACATTTACTAAAAATGTGTTATTGTGCCAGGCACTGTGCAAAGTATTTTGAACATATATGTTGAAAAGATTATATTCATTGTTTACATAATTTCATGAGGCAAGTTTTTTTTTTTTCAAAATGAGGAAATCAAAATTCAGAAAAATTAAATAACTTGTCCAAGATCCCACTGTTAGCAGGGGACAGAGCAGTGATCCAAACTCAGGTCTTTCTTATCTAAGACCTCCATCGGGGGTAACAGACTCCAGCATGAATGATAACAGTCTCGGCTCCTTCCCCCAGTTGTGGAGACTTAACACTCCCCGGGAGCTTGTTCTATCACTGGTTGCTGGGGATCCCAGGAAAGGTTTCACAGAGGTGACTGTTCCAGAAAGAAGAAAGTCAAGAGATACTAATTAAATTTAAAAGAGTGAAGTCTAAACCATACATGCAAATCTGTGGCATGCAGATTTGTACTCTAGTTGCAATGGCTTTAGAAGGAATTCAACTTTGACCACTCAGAGTCAGCCCTGGGTTGCTAAGAATTGCTGATTAAGGATACTGTTGTTTTTTTTTTTTTTTAAGATTTTATTTATTTATTTATTTATTTATTTATTTATTTATTTGACAGGGACTGAGAGAGAGCACAAGCAGGGGGCGCAGCAGAGGGAGAAGGGGAAGCAGGCTCCCCACTAAGCAGGAAGGCCGATGCTGGGCTCCATCCCAGCACCCTGGGATCATGACCTGAGCAGATGGTTAGAATGCAGATGCTTAACGTAATGAGCTAACCAGGCGCCCCAAGAATACTGTGTGGTTTTTTTTTAAAGAACTTTACTTCTGTGACCTTTTAACAGATAACTGAAATATGGAGGAACCCAACAGGAGGTGAGTGATATAATCCAAAGAGCTACAAATGTAGATTCAGAGGATTTAAATTCATTATTTAGGTATGCAGTTGTCATTATCGACCTTTTTGACCGAAGTCCTTTAGTTTTGGAATTTATTTTTTACTCAACGACTTATCCTATACCCATAGTTCTCCCTCGAGTTTTATCTTTTTCTCTTATTCATTGTTTTATTTAATTTCAAAGAATACTAGATAAGCCAAAGTAATTATTCTACAGATGTTTAACTGTATCCTCAGATGAGGGAATTACTGACATTTCAATAAAGCTCAAATGGAAGGGGAGCAATTGTTGCTTGTATACAGATGGGTTATTGGTTGGAATAAACTTCATCTTATCTTTTTTCTTTTTTAAACTAAGCAATACGGCCTCTTTTGTTGCTTTGTGAACGATTAGCCGAAGAGCATAATTCTTGATGTCCTGGTCTTTGATAGCCACCATTAAATCTATGATTCAAAGTGTTTTGTTTTGTTTTTGTCAACATCCTAGCTATTTGGCATGAGTCCTTCTGTGAGTCCTATAGGTAAGGAAGCCTGAAAACACACGCTTCACAGCCTCATGAGAAAAAATACATATATGATATGAACTCTAACTTTGTGGAGGGCTCTTCTACAAATGCGAACCAAAGACAATGTTTTCTAATACAATCTTTCCCTCACTTTGTTAGGCTCTTCTTTGTAAGACCCAATTCAGTCTGGCTACGTAAACTAACAGGGTTTGCAGTGTCAGAGTGTCTGAAGAATATTTATATAAATAAGAAAGATGGGATTATTGATTAAAATATATTTTAAAAAAATCACACCACTTCATTGTTCCAAATAGGAATGGATTCGCCATTCTGAAGAGAATGTAAAAATTTCCTGACACTGCATTCATTACGTGTCTTGCGTCATCTGACCACTCCACATGGATCTGGGTTAGTTATGGAGGATCTTAACTGGTATAATATATACCAAGATTATTTAAGGGGAAACAGATAAATAGAGGTTAAGAGCTACGGACCTAGAGTCCTTTAGATCTTGGTTAAATTGTAGCCTAGCATTTGCTACTTTAGTAACCATAAGTCCATTAAACTAAGCCTTGTTTTCCTCACTAAATGGGGATAATGATTTTACCTTTTCTATAAGGTCATAAAGAAGATTAAATAAGATAATGAACTTAAGTACTGAGCTCAGTGCTTCGTTTTATGTTCAGTACGTGTTCTGCTTTGATTCTGTAGGCTGTACTATTGCCGTTGGGATTTTTATTCTCTGATTCCTCATATATTTGCCCTTGAAGTTGCATCTGACTGGAGTGCTATTTTGTCATCTTCCTGGATGGTCAAATTCAGTACATCTCCCAAGACTCAGCTCACTTACCGTCTACGCCACTGCGTCTGTCAGTCTACTCTAACTAGACGTTAATTCTCCTTCTTCAAAGGCATGAGCGTTGTTACTGTCAGGGACAGACATTTGCACTTAATTCTTACAGGCTTATTTAGGTATTTACCCTTTCATGCATTTCTCAGCTATACAGCAAGCTCCTTGAAGGCAGGTCATGTAGCATTTCCACCCATCTAATTCAGTTTCTTGCACAGAGTTGCAAACAATATTTGTTGTCTAATCAACATACACTAAATCCAAAGTGTTTTCATCATCGCATGAAGTGGCTATAAAGTGTGATTAGCTAACATTTATTATATGCTACTATTAATGCTTCTTATGTCCCAGGCATTTGTTCTAAACACTTCAATGTTTTATTTCCTTCGATCCTCACATTGACTCTGTGAGGCAGGTATTTTTTAAATCACTTTAGAGCTGAAGATACTGAGGCACAGAAGCTTAAAAAAGCATTTGCTAGTGTGAAGTAATAAAGTATATATATGCATATTCATCTATGCCCCAGTTCGTGGCACAGAACTTGTAAAACCCTTGTAATTTCCTAAGTAATAAGAGCATCTCTGTTCAATATTCGGTCCTTGATTCCAGTCCCTGGCACAGGGCTCCTAAATCCCTTGGAATTTCTTAGGTGATAAGACTGTCTTTTGTTCTAATGAGGCAATTTCTGGTGGGCTTCTGGGAAGCATCAGGATGGGGGCTATTCACAAGAAAACCGAGCCACGATTAGAAGCTTGGAACTTTCAGCCCCATCCCGTTCCACTGGAAGGGGAGAGGGCTAGAAATTGAGTTAATGGAGGATTGTGCCTAGGTGATGAAGCCTCCATAAAAACCCCAGAAGTATGGGGCGTAGAGAGTTCCTGGGTGGCTGAACAAGTGCAGGTGCTGGGAGAAGGGTGCAACCAGAGAGGGCGGGGAGCTGCACCCCCTTCCTCACCCCCATCGGCTACCCTGTTCCTACAGGTTTCTTCCTTGGATGTTCATCTGCATCTTGAATCATATCCTTTATAGTAAACTGGTAAATGTTAAGTAACCATTTTCCTGAGTTCTGTGAGCCATTCTAGCAAATTACTGAGGCCAAGGAAGGTTCGTGGGAACCCAATTTGTAACTGGTCAGCCAGAAGTACGGTGATGACCGGGGACTTGCAGGTGGCATCTGAAGTGGAGGTGGGGGGCACTCCCGTGGGACTGATCGCTTAACTTGTGGGCTCTGATTCTATCTCCAGGTAGTAGGAGAATCGAATTAAATTTTAAGACACCCAGCTTGTGTCAGAGAATTGCTTGATATGCGGAAAGCCCACATATCTGGTGTCAAAAATATGAAGTGTGTAAGTAAAGAGAAACACAGAGATGTGTTTTTTTAAATTTACACCAAGGTTATATAGTCAGTACAGGATTAAGGCAGGACTCAAACCCAGGCAGACTAACTCTAGACAGACACACCATGCTCCTAACCTCTACTCGATACTGTCAAATGATACAGTCAGAAATTATCCATAATTAGTATTAGTACAAGAGTACTTCAATTCAGAATTTGAAAGCACTATAAGACCTCCTGATATTATCATCTTTTCAGCTTCTTCTAAATTGGGCTAGAAAGCAGGAATCAGAAAACTAATACATCATGTTATTATATAATAAAATAGTATATAGATAGAGTAGATGACACTGTCCTACCTGAATGCTTCTTATAAAATGCAGGGAATGTGACCCTAGTTCCTTAATGAGAAATCAAGTGTAAACATAACATAAAATAGGATGGTCTTGCCAAAAACCACTTGGGGCACATGGTGAAAATAACAATACAAACTTCGAGGTAACAGACACCATCTCCCACTATTAAAGCAGATTTTTTTTTTTTAAACACACTGTGGTTATTCTAATTGACAAAGAGAAAGCAGTCCCTGGCAACTGGGTACTCCAGTTGCTGTTTGGCCTTTCTCACAAGACTCCGGAGCTGGTACCATGAGCTAGGCCTTGATGTTCTCCTGATGAATGTAACCCATTTCACGGAGATTCACCAGCTAGCAGCCAGTATGGATCAGCACAAAATATCACCTCTCCATAATCAAGTCTGAACCCAGACAAAAACAAGAACATCTCCAAACCACACAAGTCACCAAGCATCCTCTTGGCCTCACTAAACTGAGTAGCTGCTGCGTCTTTACTGATTATAGCTTCAGCCTTCCCCAGGCCTTCTGTCCTCCAGATAAGAATTATTAAGATATGAATCAAAGAATTCATAGAACCCCTTCCCCAAAGCATCCAATCCCGAGCAAACTTTTCTTCTTTGAGCCCTCGCCAAAATCAGTTGACGTAAGCCAGAATCCTGTAGTACTTCTCTCCACTCCTCTCCCCTGCGGCTGCGTTCTGTCTTCACTGTAACATGTCAGTAAACCAGCTGTGTTCGACTACAGGTTCCCGGTGCTCGAGCTGAATGAGCCCTGACACTATTACTATCACTATTTTATCGAGGAAGAAACTGTGTGCAGAAAAACTTAATGACTAAAGAGGCAAAACTATCGTCTGGGTCTAGATTTACACCCTGTTTGCTTCTTTTGTTGCGATTTTTGTTTCTGTTTTGGTGTGTTTTTGTTAGACCGACTCCAGAGCCTGCTCTCCTAACCACGAGGTTACACAGCCTCCCTTCAGGGTACTGTAAATAGATACAGATGAGAAATAGAGCAGTCTGGGAAATCACATTTACTGCACTCTTACTACGTGCTGGCTATTTTCTATGTAGTTCTTAGTTAAATCTCTTACGTCATCATCTTATTTAGATGTTAAAGTTAAGTACAATCCTTCTTTAGAAGAAGCTCAACTCAACAACTAAGGATGTCTATATTTTTAAATATTAAGTAATTTCTCTTAAGTCAAATGACTATCAAGTTTCAACATCCCATGGCTACACCACACTGGAATAGTCCTTATCTGGAATGGCGTTTAGGCAAACATTCATTCTAAGCATCTTGTAGTCTAGCCTCACTCCTTATTTCTGGATAAATTTCAGCAAAAAACCACATGCTCTGAATGCACTGTCTATATTTCCAGTTGCTGTTTGGCCTTTCTCACAAGTTTTAGAACCTGGGACTCCCTATTCCTGCCTCTATTATATAAACTACTAAAATCAACCTGATTTTGAGAGCATGTTGATTATTATGGAAAAATTTTGGTCTCACACACATGATGGCACTGGCTTAAAAGTTTCTAGACAAAATGAAAACTGGAAAATAAAATGTGCTATTGCAGGAAATGATATATGTACAGCCTATCGTATCAGTGACTACTATATGGAATTATCCTGTCCTAAGAGATTCTGTCATTCCCCTGACCTATAATCAGAGTACCATGCATTACTGGGATGCTTCTGCCCCAAGAGTAGACTAAGTCCCGGTTTCCTTTACCTTATTGTTTTTCTTTACCAAAACCATTTCCTGAAAGGAATGTAAAAAGAAGAAAGCAGAAACAGAGCATATCTCATATTTCCCATCTTTCTACAATATCAATTTTCAAAAATTATTTGGTGAAAAGCGACTCAAATCTGCATCTGAACAGGAATTCATTGTGACAGCAAGGAAAGCTAGACATTAGGTGACTCCTGACTTCTAAGACTCCGATAATCGGCTCATCAGTGTGTCTAAAGTAAACGCTGAAGTTTTAACTATAACTATTTGACTTTTCATACCATTGTTGACGATGAAATAGTAGTAAATCACTTTTGGAATATAATTAAAATTCAGGTTATACACCCCTTCAAGAAGAGGACATCGTTAGCGATGCCAGAATTTGTAGACTGATATTTCAAATTCACTGGTGTAGATGATGGGTATCGATATGTACTAACGAGATTTTGTTTCCCAAAAATATGAACATTACATGAATCACAAGTTATGACAAATCTTCATGTTATATGTACAGCCACTCACACTTCCTATCCATGAACACGGACACATATATTCAATAAGGTAATTTTCAATAACATACTGATTGACTTCTAAGTGTCATTTAGTCGTAAAACTTGAGTCACGGTTTCACTTTAAATTGGACGGTACAATGCAAAACAACTACAGAAGCCGAAGGGCCTCATACCTTAGGAAGCATTCCAAGCAGTTCTGTGATATTCCCTCCAAGAACAAGCACTCGAGATCCAGGCCCTGCAACAAAAATTTTACACACTTAATAAAGATATCGGATTATGGGACATTAAAGTTTTATTTCTATTTTTATTAATATATTTCTCACTTTTGTTCGCTAATGAACTAAAAATTTTCTACACAGAGAAACTCCATATAAATGTAGAGATCTTTCAGAGATTTGGCAAAGTTTACTGCACCAGAGCCCCCAGTGCTAACGTAAAGTAGAATGGCTCACAGGGAAGTTACAGACCGACGGAATTTAATATTAAAGGTTTGGGATTCTAGCTTCACAGACTCAGAGTGAGGCTCGCTTCATTTCTTAAAACCAATCAAGGATAAAGAAATAGGGAAAGACTAGATTAAAAGGCCAACTGGATTCAGCATAAGAACCCTATGGAAATTAAATATCTTGATTAATGACCTCTTTGACCATTAGAAAGCCTGGTAAATGAGGTCTGACATGATTGTGACATGGACTTAATTATAATGACTGAATATTTTGGGAGGCAGTTCTTTCATAAATAGAATAGGAATTCATATTTGGAATTGTGTTTCTATTTCCAAAGTCTGCCCTTTTGTTCAGATGTCAATGAACTCAGGAGAAACTTTTCATTCTAGACATAATGTCCATTTTCTTAAGTCATCTCCAGAATTTCTGGCTTGACTTTCTCTTTTCCCAGCTTTACTGAGCTATAATGGACATATGATATGGAGTATGCTTAAAGTGTACAACATGACTTGATATATGTATATGTTGTGAAATGATTACTACAATAAAATTAGTTAACACATCCATCATCTGACAAAATTAGAATTTTTCTTTATTTTGTGGAGAAAATATTTAAGACATACTCTCCTAGCAAATTCAAGTACACAATACAGTATTGTTAACTAAGGTCGCGATGCTATACATTAGATCCCCAGAATGTATTCATCCCATAATGGGACACCTGCATCCTTTGACAAACATCTCCTCATATTCCCCAGTCCCCTGGCCCCTGGCAACCACCATTTTGCTCTCTGTTTCTGTGAGTTTGGCATTTTTCCCCCCCAAGATTACACTTATAATTGAGATCATACAGTATTTGTCTTTCTCTACCTTATTTCACTTAACATGATGCCTCAAGATCCATCCATGTTGTTGCAAATGGCAGGGTTTCCCCTTCTTTTTTAAGGTTTACTAATATCCCATATACCACGCCTTCTTTCTCACTCATCTGTCAGTGGACACATGGATGCTTAGGTTGTTTGCATGTCTTGGCTTTTGCGAATAATGCTGCAATGAACATGGGGGTACAGATATCTCTTCCAGGTAGAGATTTCATTCCATCAGATATCTACCCAGAAGTGGGATTACTGGATCATATGGTAGTTCTATTTTTAAATTTTAGAAGAATCTCTGTACTCTTTTTCATAGTGGCTGTATCAATTTACATTCTTACGAACAAGTGCACAAGGGTTCCCTTTTCTCCAAACCCTCACCAACACTTTAATATTCTGTACTCTGATGATGGCAATTCTAAAAACTGTCAGGTAATATCTTGTTATGGTTTTGATTTGCATTTCCTTGATGATCGGTGGTGCTGAAGATGTTTTCATGTATCTGTGGATCATCTGTATATATCTTTTTTGGAAAAATGTCTATTCATCTCATCTGTCCATTTTTAAACTGGATTTTTTTTTTTTTTTTGGTATTGAGCTGGGTGAGTTACTTGTATTTTGGATATTAACCTCTTATTTGATATATGGTTTGCAAATATTTTCTTCCATTCCATAGGCTGATGGTTTCTTTTGCTGCACAGAAGCTTTTTAAGTAATCTAATCCCACTCATTTTTTTCCCTTTTGTTGCTTATATTTTTTGTATCATATGCAAAAATACACACACACACACACACACACACACACACACACACCAGACAGTGCTAAGGATCTTTTTCTCTGTTTTCTTCTAGGAGCTTTTTGTTATCAGGTCATATCTTTGTCTTTAATCTGTTTTGAGTTTACTTTTTTAAACGATTTATTTTTATTTATTTGAGAGAGACAGAGAAAGGACACAAGTAGGGGGAGGGTCAGACGGAGAGAATCTTCAAGCAGACTCCCCACTGAGTGGGGAGCCCAATGCGGGGTCCCATCTCATGACCCATGAGATCATGACCTGAGCTGAAACCAAGAGTCAGATGCTCAACTGACTGATCCACACAGGCACCCCTGTTTTGAGTTTATTTTTACAGATGCTGTGAGACAGGGGTCTGATTTCATTCTTCTTGTATGTGAATATCTTTTACCCAACACCACTTATCAAAAAGATTATCCTTTCCCCATTGAGTATTCTTGGCTCCTTGTCAACTACTAGTTGACCATATAGGTGTGGGTTTATTTCTGGGCTTTCTATTCTATCCTTTCTGTCTGTGTGTCTGTTTTTATGCTAGTATCATTCTATTCCGATTACTCTAGCATTGCTGAATAGTGTGAAATCAGAAAGTGTGATCCCTCTAGTTTCGTTCTTTCTTAAGATTGGTTTGGCTAATTGGGTTCTTTTGTAGTTCCATACAAATTTTAGGATTTTTTCTCTTTCTGTGCAAAAGCCATTGAGATTTTGATCGGGAATGCACTGAATCTGTAGATGGCTTTGGGTAGCATGGACATTTTAGCAATATTAACTCTTCCAATCCATGAATACAGGATATATTCCATTAACTGGTTTCTTTACTTTTTTCATCAATGCCTTACAGTTTTCATTGTGCAGATCTTCTACTCCTCTCGTTAAATTTATTCATAAATGTTTTATTCTTTTTGATGTAATTGTAAATAGGATTTTTTCTTCATTTCTTTTTTAGATACCTCATTGTTAATGTATAGAAATGCAACTGATTTTTTATGTTGATTTTGTATCCTGCAACTTCACTGAATTCATTTATTAGTTCTAACCATATTTTGTTGGAATCTTTAGGGTTTTCCATTTATAAGATCATACCATTATGTGAAGAGAGACAATTTTACTTCTTCCTTTCTGATTTGGATGCTTCTTATTTCTTTTCCTTGCCTAATTGTTCTGGCTGGGATTTCATGTTAAATAGGAGTAGTAAGCACCCTTGTCTTAATCCTGATTTTAGAGAAAACTTTCAGCTTTTGAGGATGATGTTAGTTACGAGTTCGTCATATATGGTTTTATTAGGTTGAGGTGTATAAAAAGTATAGGTATATAAAAAGTTGTCAAACACTTTTCCTGAATCTACTGAGAGGATCATAAGATTTTTAACCTTCATTCCATTAATGCGGTGTATCACGTTTCTTGAGTTGCATATGTTGATCCCCCTTTCATCCCAGAAGAGAATCCCATTTTATCGTGTGCGTGGTCCTTCTGATGTGGTGTGGAATCTGCTTTGCTAGAGTCTGTTGGGAATCTTTGCATCTATGTTCATGAAGTATATTGGCATGTGGGTTTTTTTTTTTTTTCTTGTATGTCTGTGTATAGCTTTGGAATCAATGTAATGCTGGCCTTATAAAATGAGTTTGAGAGCACTCCCTTATCTTCAGTTTTTTGGAAGACTTTGAGAAGGATTTGCATTCATTCTTCTTTAAATGTTTGGTGGAAATCACCAGTGAAACCATATGGTCCTAGGCTTTGCTTTGCTGAAAGGTTTGATTCCTGCTTCAATATCCTCACACATTACTGGTCTACTCAGATTTTCCGTTTGTCCCGACTCAGTCTGGGTAGTTTTACACTCTAGGACTTGTCCACCTGTTCTCAGTTGTACAGTTTGTTGGTGCATGCTGTCCATAGTACTCTTCTATGATTCTTTCTATTTCTGTGCTCAGTTGCAATGTCTCCTCTTTCATTTATAATTTTGTTTGAGGTTTCTCTTTTTCTTCTTGGTGAGTCTAGCTAAAGGTTTGTCAATTTGTGTTTTCAAAAAAAAAAAAACCTCTTAATTTCATTGATTTTTTTCTATTGTATTTCTAGTCTCTATTTTCGTTCTGATATTTATTATTTCCTTCTTTCTGCCAACTTTGGGCTCAGTTTGTTCTTCTTTTTCTGATTTCTTGAGGTGTAAAATTATATAGATCTTTCTTTTTTCTTAATGTGGGCATTTATCACTATAAAAGTCCCTCTTAGAACTGCTCTTGCTGAATCCCATACGCTTTGGTATGTTGTGTTGTAATTTTCCTTTGTCTCAAGACACTTTCTAATTTCCCTTTTGGTTTCTTTTTATGCCATCGGTTGCTCAACAGTGTGTTGTTTAATTTCCATGTATCTGTGATTTTTTTTTTTTTTTTTAGTTTTCTTCTTGGAACTTTATTAGTTTCTTTTGGTGGCATCATATTTGCTTGATTCTTCATGATCTGTGTAGTCTTGCATTGGTGTCTGTGAACCTGAACCATCAAACACCTCTTCCAGTCTTTACAGACTGGTTTTAGCAGGTGAAGACCTTCTCTTGCCTGTTCCCTGGGTTGATGAGTCTACCTCTGGAATTGCAGTCATGCTAGGTTGGAACTAGTTATAAAGCTGCTGCTAGATCTGCATTGGGGTCCACAGTCAGTGGGCTTGTTACCAGGGTCTCAGGCAAAAGTGGATCCTATCCTGTCGCTGGATCAATGAAACTGCTTCTAGTAACTTGTTCAGTAGGGTAGCACTGGGACAAGAGTCCACTTCAAGGTCTACAATTGGGTCCTCAGATAGTGGACCTGTTACCAGATGCTCCATTGGTGTGACTCCTACCAGGTTCCTAGGAGGGTTGGACTGATCCCTCACCATGACTGGAAAGGTCTGAGCTGAGCCGAGTCTTTCCAAGGTCTCCTGAGACACAGATGTGAGTTTCCTGCCTTGTCCCAGTGTTGGAAAGACTACTACTGGAAGGACCTAGAACCTGTAGGGCCCTTTCAGGATCTCAGGGCACAGACAGGAGTGTCTTCCACTGGGTTCCTGGGCTAGCAGGCAGGTCTGTCAATGGACTGCAGCTGTGATATGGTTCAAGCCAAGTTATAGAGCCCTTGTGAGATAGGTAACTGAAGGACTCCATAAAAATGTTTTTGCTCCTTTTCCTGCTTCTACTCTTGCTAGCACCTGCACCCCGCTTTACATATGCCTCATAGTACAAATAATGTATGTCCTCTTTGTAAGGGACAAGGATTTAATGATTTCTTCAGAGTCTTCCAGCACAATAGGTGACATCTCAGGAAGGACCAGGCAAGAATGACCCAACGAAGTCATTATGTGTGTATTCCAGACTACTGGCACTAGACATCTCAATGCCAAGGTCCTCTGGATCCAAGCAGTTAATGACTTATGGAAGACACCTGGACCCTTGCCCTTGTTCTGACCAGTTCTTGGATGCCCGAGAGGAAATGTGCACCAGATCACAATCCTCAAAATAAAAAATCCAGACCCTGAATGACGATGGGACTCTCCTTTACCTTTCTGAGTCTCCCAGATGCTCTATTTGTATCTGCACACTCTTTATATCTTCAATAAACTCTGCTCTTATTCTCTCCCAGCTCTCGTTTGATTTCTATCCTGTGTATAGCCAAGGATCTTCTTGGCTGGTCCTGTGGGACCCCTCTGGGTCCTTGGACACAGCCTGCTTATTACACCACTTGGTGGACAGTGCTGGTAACAGACCCAAAGCCAAGCAAGGCTACAGCTGAGTCCCCAGGCATATGGAGCTATTTCCATTTCTGTCACCCGGATCGTGGTGCAAACCTAGCTTCTCAAAATGGCTCTCTTCAGTACTGGACTTCCCTATGGTTTCACAGTATCCTACCTCGATCCCAAACTTCCCACAAAGGCACTTTTGTCCATGGATAGATGCCAATTTATTTTTGTTGGGGGAGGGGTTATATGCAGGGAATGTCTTACTCATACATTTTGCTGACATCACTTAGAAAATCTTTCTGAAAAAATATGGAAAGACTTAAGAGAATCATTTTAGAGCTGAATATATGTGTGTTATTAAAGACTGAGAATTGTGGCTGTAAGATAATAAATCTGCTTTTATACTAAATTTATAATAAAACATAACTCATTAGAAAGAAAAGAAGTGGGATTCATTCATTCACAAATACTTATTGATTGCCCTATTCGACTCCCAGGGGAAAAAATGAATAATATGCATAATAAAACATTGTTTAAAGGTGTTAAATATTATAGGGAAAAATGGGAAAGGAGTCAAATAAAGGGAATTGGAAGTGCTGGGGGCAAGGAAGGGATGGTGTGATTAAAGTTGAATAATGTGGGTGGGGTGGGTTTTGTTGAAACACAGACATGCATACACACACACACACACACAAGAATTGAGAGATTTTCCATGATGATCTGAAGAGAGATAGAATTGTGAGCAGAGGCAACAGCCAGTGCAAAACCCCAACAGAGGGAAAGTGGTGGGATGAGGAAGAGAGAAGGGAAACTAACTGGGAAAGATGGGGAAGGGTTGATGATCAAATGTCTCACAAATCATTGTATTTCTTGAACTTTTAGTTGAAGAGAACTGGAGTCCTACTGAGAGTTTAAGCTGAGGAATGACAGGGTTTGTGCTTCATTTTTTAAGGATTACTGTGGCTGTTGTGCTGAAACTTTAGGAGAGGCAAGACTGGAAGTACTGGAAATCTAAGAAGCTATTGAAATAATTGACGCAGACCAGAAGAATGGCAACTCAGGGCTGTAACAGTGGGGGGACTAAGGAATCTGTGGTCCCTAGATATATTTGGAAAGTAGAAGGGTATACAATTTCCTTTAAAAAAAAAAAATGGATGCAAAGGGGGAGAGAAAGACGGGGGGGGGGGGTCCATTGTTTTGACTTGAGGAACAGGAAGAATGGATTTGCAATCAACTGAGATGAGTAAAACTCATATGGAATAGGTTTAGGGAGAAAGATCAGAAGTTTAGTTTTGGATATATTGATAAATATTACAGAAAAAATGGGAAATGAGTCAAATAAGGGGAACTGGGTATGCTAGGGGCAAGGAAGGGATGGTGTGATTGAAGTTCAATAATGTGGGTGGGGTGAGTTTGTTGAAAGTCTGAAGATTCTCCCAGTAACCTGAGTGAAGAAGTTGCACAGACTGTTAAATACAAGAATCTATATATCTGGAATGTGATTTGAGCTCAACATATCACACAAATTCTGTAGCTTAAATCAACACTAGTTTGTTTCCTACAGTTCTAGAGGTCAAACATCTAAAATGAGTCTGACGGGGCTAAAATCAAGATGTCGGTAGGATGTTCCATCTGGAGGCTCCAGGAGAATCTCTTTCTTCTCCTGTTGCAGGTGATAATCCTCCCCTCCATCTGCAAAGTGCTTCATTCCAGCCCCTGTTCCTGTGCTTCCATCAACTCCTGTCTGTGACCCTCTTGCTTCCCCCTCATAAGGATCCTTATGATTACATTGGGCTGATACAGATAATCCAAGATACTCTTCCCATCTCAAGACCATTAATTGAATCACATCAGCAAAATCCTATTTGCCAAATATTCAAATATTTTGGGAATTAGGATTGGCCATCTTTAAGAAGCCAATAGCTACCATAAATGGTCTATGAAGCCATGGGGGAGGATGAGTTCACCCAAGGAATGAGGGCAAGGAGAACAGAGGAAGGTCACGTTCTAAACCTGGGCACATTCCAACAAGAAAATCTAGAGAAAAGAGGAGCAACTATCAAAGACTGGAAAGGGTAATATAGAAAAACTGCCCCCAACCCCATGACAAGAAACTGTATTCTCAAGAGAGGGCTGAAGGAAAAAGGAGTAATCTATTGTGTCACAATGATTCAGTCTAATAAACTCATCCTGGTACAAGACATCGGTCTAAACACCGAGGATACGGGATTGTAAAAGACCTGAAATTCGTTCCATAGGAATAGACCGAGCAAACAAACAGCACTCTGAACAATTCAGGGAGCATAACGATAAACGGGACGAGGAAAACAGAAACTAGTGATGAGATAGGGAATGATGGGGAGTGATTTCGAGGGGTGTTATTTTAGGTTGAGTGGCTGGGAAAGGCCCCCAAATGATCACATTGAGCTGAGACAAAATGACAAAAAAAGAGCGAGCCACAGAAAATTCGGAGGGATAAAGAGAGATCTGTCCAGAGAAAATAGCATGAGCCATGGACATAAAGAAGGAAGAACCTCAAATATCTGAAAAGAGGAGGCCAGATGAGCCCCAGCATGGAGAATGGGGGAGGGTGATGTGAGATGAGTCAGGGATTTATTATAAGTGTAAAGAGAAATCAATGGAGGGCTTTCCCAGGCTGTGACAGGATCTCATTTATGTGTCTGATGGAACTGGGGTAGGGAAAGAGTCACAATAGGGAGACAAGAGAGGAGAGACTGCAGAAGAGAGATGGAACGTTTTGAACTAAGCAAGAAGTAGTGGAAACGTGGAGTCCAACAGACTTAGAATGTGTTCTCCAAGTGGAGTTAACAAGCTTTGCGATAACCTACACCAGGGGCATTTATTCTTTTTATTACTTCTGGGCCTCACAGGAATTAATCTGCAGCACGTGTGATTTGGTAAAAACAATGCTTTTCTTGGATGGTTTCAAATCTGTTTGTAAGCTGGTTAGTCCTACTGTATACTTACAGCCAAGCTACAAATCATACTCAGTGAATACTTAAGACAGCTATAAAGTTACCAACTAAAATATGATTAGCTAAACAAAGGTTACTTTGAAAATAGTTTTGTCTGCATTTTTTTGTTGTTGTTAAAAAAAGTAACATTCTGGGGTGCCTAGGTGGCTCAGTCGTTAGGTGTCTGCCTTCGGCTCAGGGCGTGATCCCGGCGTTCTGGGATCGAGCCCTACATCAGGCTCCTCCTCTATGAGCCTGCTTCTTCCTCTCCCACTCCCCCTGCTTGTGTTCCCTCCCTCGCTGGCTGTCTCTCTCTGTCACATAAATAAATAAAATATTCAAAAAAAAAAAAAGTAACATTCTGGTGATTAGTTTGAGGATAGATATTATTAAAGAAGTATGTTAGAAAAAATATTAATAAATTTCCCTCTGTCAAAAATAATATATATTGCCAAGAAATTTTGGAAGATTCATAAAGAATAACTATTCTGAAACTCTGTAAAGATAAATCTGCAATATGTGGAGATGAGAAGGTTTTTCTTTTGTTCTTTTTCATTTTGTTTTTAGACAATATAGACAAAAAAATGAACGGACAGTAAAACTGCCAAAAAAATCTGGTTTTATTTTAAGTTATAAAGAAAAGATAACTTTTTCTTTTTTGAGCTTATCTATCCATAAACCCTAAAAAAGGCAAAAGAGTTTGACAGCATGCCATTCCCACTTAACATAAATTTAAAGGCATTCAATAATAGTCATCATTTAGATAGCATCCAAGAGAAAATTTCCCATTGCTGCTCATTTGATTAGTTCAGTTGAACAGCAACAGCAGACTTGCATTTAAAAAAGTTAAGGATGGGTTTATTTTCTTTTTAACAAGGAAAAAAAAAAAAGGAAGCTCAAACGCACACTGTTGCTGGAGTCAAAACAAAGAAAATTCATCAAAGCATACATGAAGGCCACCCTGGAAACAAAGAATTCGCCCTCTAGAGAAGACAATAGATACTGGTCACAATAGGCTGCCCTCGACTTCTCGGGGAAACGTCAGCATAAGCTCCCCACAGTGCAGTTGGCGGATTGCTCAGTGCTCCACACACGGATGTCAACAACGTATTTCTGACCTGAATTCTGATTGGTTAAATTTAATTTAGACTTTGAGACAGACGGTAAAATGTATTCCTTCCCAAAGTTCCCGGGCCCGGTCATATTAACTTATTTGATCTCAGCTAATAAGTATTCCTGCAAGACTCAATCTGATTTCCCTCTTAGTACAGCTGCCGCTCTTCAATACAGCAAAGTGTCCTTCTGCCGTGTCATGACAGGACAATAATAAAGAACTGGACTCGCGACTTTAATCAGAGGCCTGCTGTTTACTTGAGGATATTATTTCATCATTAGGAATCTTGGAAAGGTTCTTACTAATTGGGTAGTAGAACCAGAGTCATGTGTCTTTTAGAGTATGGACAGTCTACCGGTTGCCATCAGGAGGCGATGCAACAATGCACCCAGAAAACAGGCTAAAATGTACTTATTTTACACTCAGGAGTGTTCTAGTGCAGATGTATGAATAATCACAGGCAAGAAGAGACTAATTTCTCAAGTGGAACTTGGCTAGGAGCAAAAAATGGAATTTTAGAATAGTACTATAAGAATTTTTATTTTTTTCCCTGAAGTATTTAATTTACACTGGTAATTCTAATAAGCAATGAACATGAGCACCAAGGTCAGGGTCCAATATTAGCACATCTCTTGAAAGTGTCAATGCTGCAGATATTCATATGAAATAATCAAATCAAGAGACTACAATTGAATCTATTCAGAATTAGAGGCAAGCGTGAGGAGAGTATTTAGCAAGCTCCAGGAAGTTCTCCTTCACTGACGGATGTTAAAGACAAGCCTTGGACGTCTTAGGTGACATCAATACAATCACATTCAAAATTAATGATGAGCAGACTAACTGTCCTTACCTACCTTACCAATTTCCTGCAACATCAGTCCCTCTCAGAATCTTTCTGTTTGTTATCTCCCAAGTCAGGACGATACTGGCTCTCGGCATCATTTTGATGTAAGACAGAAGGACCCTCATTTCCTTGACCCTAGATCGATTATATTTGTTTATTCCTAAAATGTTCATTTTGCTTAGAAACAGACAGAAGTTGTTGACATGTGGGATTATAGTTTCTTTGCGTTACCACTGAACAATTTGTTCTAGGTATGCTAATCCTCATGATGTTCTGCTAGAGAAATTAAAAGACAGTGTAATTTTTAGAAATGTCAATCAAACCAAGTATATTCTATCATTGTCAGCACATCTCAGCACTTATTTCTCACAAGATGTAGGGGTCCTTTTTCTGTACAGTTTAATAACAAGAGAAGTTGCAAAGAACAACGCCACATATGAGAATTAGCAGGAGTAAAATTATATTAGGTTGAAAGTTATCAACTGTAAATGGCAACTAGGCCACCCTGTGCAGACATTATACAGAAGAAAAAAAGAAATGGTCTCCGCAGACTGGCAAATTTACAGAGGCAAGCCAATGGCTAAGGATCAGAAGTCAACCTATTGGAATGCTACCCTCTGGGAAACTTCACCCAAAAGAAAACCTGCATGGCCAAATGATTAGGAAAGAAACTAGCATCTGAACATACAATTGAGGACAGCACCAGCAGATGCACACCATAAGCCATCCTTAGAGATCTGCCATTTGTACCTATGCATTAAAGGCTCTGAAAAGTCCTGCAAAGAAATTTGTTTAACTTTATTTAGCCCAATGTTTTCTGTACTTATTTCGACAAGGAAATGCCCTAGTATCTACTGAACACATGGTCTGGAAAAATTTGCTGGGTTGGTAAATCAAAGTTTTGCCCAAAAAGTCCTGCTTGGCTCTTTCTGGAATTAGTCCATGTCCTGACATATGTCCACTGCCTGCCAGACCATGTAAAAATCCAAGTGGGTTTATAAATTTGGCCACACGAGTAGTGCAAAATAATGTAAATTAGTTTTGGTCTCACTTTCTGATATTAAATGTTCTTTAATTATGTGTTACCTTGGAGGAAAGGGAATCAAATGATTTAAAGAGTGCAAAAATCATTGTCAACTGTTACCTTTCAGAAATGTTTAAGCTTCTCTTAACGTTGTGCTCCGGATGGCATACAAGAATCTAGGAAGGCACCCATCAGTGAACACCATCACGAATTTTTAGTTTAATTTAGCTAACAAAAACATTTGCTGTGGAAAAAGCCTAAGTGGTTTTCATCTGAAGTCACAAGCATGCCAGTTGCCATAACCACTTTCTCACGATCATCCCCGCCAGTGTTTGTTAATTGCACACTGTGCTGAGCCCTACATTTTATCAAAAACATATTAAATCTTACTATCTAGTAAGAGAAGTACCGAGTAACTTTATGCATACCAAGCTCCCCATGTTTGACGAAGTATTCAAGGCGAACTTAAATGTTCTTTACTTTGGATTATAATAGATTCTTTTGCCATTCTGCAAAGCTGGTTAAACCTGGGGGAGGGAGGAATTCCTGGTTTAATTCTGAACAACCACAAAGATGGCATCAACTGCCAGCCAGTTCTACCTGGCTCAGACCTGGTTTTTGCCAAGAAAATGTTTTAGTGATTCAAGCCCCATGAAAGACAAACTTGGGAGCTGGAAAATTTTAACAAGTATTTTTAACAACGGCAAATCTTCAATTTCACTAGGTTGGGTGAAAGCAGATGATAAGATGGATAATTTGCCTGCCAGGAGCTTTTACTCTCAAAACAAGTGTGTGTTGCAGGGAGTTAGTACTAAAAAGTTTGTAAAATGCCTGGCTCCAAAAACTGTATGCCTCGTCAGACTGTATCCAGTGGGAAGACAGACTACTTGCTGTTTTCAAACAATAAGAACAATGATTCAATAAAGAGCAAATTTATCCTGAGGACAGAATGCAAACACATTAAAAAAATTAATAAAACAAACAAAAAAAGTATCCCTGGTCAAATAAGCTAAAACATTTTCTTAAACGTATAATTTTGAAAAGTGCCTTCAACTTAATCACTGCTGCTAAGTTCCAGAGTCACCGTACGACACTGTGCCCGTAGTTGGTAATATCGTACTGTGCACTTCAAAATTTCTCAAGTTAAGTGTTCTTACCACAATAAAGATACATGTATATATACTTGTAAGACTTAGTTTCTACAAAAAGTGACTAAATTTTTAAGACAGATATTTTTGAGATTTTTAAATAAACCGATTACATAGTGATCTTGTCTGGCGCCCATGTATCGCACAGGTAATTATCAGTTTATTTGCTTAATGTCTCACAACCAAAAATCTTGGTTAATTCATTCATTTGAGCTTTATATTTTCAAAGCAATATTTGCAAAGGAAATAATTTCCAAAAAATGTCAGTGCTATTTCTGGACAGGACACAAAGCATTTTGGAGCTGATACACACGGCAACAGACGTATAAACTATCATGGTGCTTAATTTAGTCAAGGGAGAAGAGAAATAAATATCATCCTGTAACTACTGTACAAATGTTTATCGGTTTCAGATTAGCTACCTGTCCTACATAAACACTCACACACACGCACACACACTAGCAGAGTAAAACTCCAAATAGATTTTAATCCAAACATGTGAAATGAAACAGCAAGATCCTAACGCTGTTTTGTTTGATCGGTCATGTTTGGCATCTAAAAAATGTTTGAATCCCCCCAAATTGCTTTGGTATCATCTCTATAATATCAATGCCCTATTGGATTCCATAAGTATACCAGTAAATATTTATTGGCTACTGACTATGTGCCTTTGTGGCACTGAGACTTGTAGAGAGTAAGAAAGTGTTCTTAGGGGACATATTAACTGTTAAAAAGATTTCCTAATACTAATTTCTAAACCATGTCAGAGCTGTTCACAGTCACGTAAATGCTGGTTAAAAAAAAAAAATTATGCCACGCACGATGCCACACCATATTCCAGGTTAGAAATAGTAATGATGAAGTTAATGTAACAAATTCCCACTCTGTCTCCTATATGTAATCAGCTTCAAGGACCTGGGGTTTTGTTATTGGCACACTGAAAGAACAGAAAATGATATTCTTTGTTTAACTCGAATATTCTGAACACATTTAAGTAAAAAAATAAAATTCTATACTAACACGGTTTTAAAAATAAACTCCATTCAGGCTTTGTGACTTTCTAGGTTTATCAAGAACAAATTTTAATATGTTTCTTTCAATAAGGTGCATGAACTCTTTCGGTTTTTAAACATGGCTTGTGCAGACCTGCATACTAAGATAAGCCTATCTTTCCAAGATTAAAAGGTATTTCCAGTACAATTTTTGCTCAATTTGAATAATGAGTTAAACTCAGAATTACAGCAACTTCATCTAATGCTCCTGATTTTAATGAGTGCGTGTATGTATCTTTAGAATATATTCAAAACGGTCTAGGGAAATTCTCATTGTTGAACAGCAAAGCAGAAAAAGGGGACTATTTGTGTCACGTACCACTTCCTCCCTAACATAATTTTGAAATATAAACTTTACAAGGTTGTTTTTAGTTGTGGGGGAAGCCAGTGTTTCTGTGAGATAAAAACACGGAACTAATTGTTTATATTAGAGCCTTTAGGACTGGTGCTATTTTATATGCAAATTTACTAGAGCAATTTGTTTTACATGTGTATTAAGTCAAATGGATCAAATTATCTGAGTGGGTTGAACTAAGATGATAGACCGTTTCATTCTATTTGAAAAGAACTTGCGATTCAGCATTTTATACAAATCTAATTGAAATGTATTCATGCCTCTGTAGAGCAGTGATAAACTTAATAAATGAGGACAGTTATTATGTGCCAATAAAATATCAAAACCCAGCAAATTATAAAAGTGTTATTGGTGTGAGTGCTTAAAATAACAACCCTAGCTCTAAAGCTGGGTCGAAAACAGTCATTCCAGCCGTCCGAAGAACGATCTAGCAGAATGAACTACATTTTTTCTGCCTGCAGATTAAGAATCTCTCTGGATTCTCTCCAGTAATAGATTCTCTCCAGAGCTGGACCGTGTGTATCACAGGTGAGAGCTCAGGAGGGTCGTTATTACCTGGGCCGCGGCCGGCAGGCATCAGCTGTCAGGCCCACACGCAGGGACTAACTGTTGGTTCACCGTCTGCAACAAACAGGCCTGTGGTCCTTCATGCAGGGAGTGTCTTCCTATCATTCAGTGAGATAGGTAAAACAGCCTGTTTTGATGATGAGGTCACGAGGCATTTAATACTGTGAGACTAGTTATTTTCAACTGCTTTTCTTTTCCTTCTCTCCCTCTTTTCGGTCAGTGCTAAAGCGAGCTTGCGTTCTTGCTGACCAGGCCTGCAGGGCAAGAGTGGTCACAGCCGCGACTTAGAACCACGGCCCTCGACAGTTTTGTCGCCAGAAGACTAACAGGGTGTAACAAGAAAGTAGATTCTAACACCCTAGATGGCGTCTTGTATCATTATGCAACGGGGCATTTTTTTTAAGAGCTTCTTAATGGTCTTTTGGTTTTTTACAATAATCCTCCTTTAAAAAAATATGGACTCTACCTTCATTGCTCTACAAGAAACTGACTTGTGAACAAGATAACTCGAGGATCATGCAAACTGCAGAGCTTTCACTCAACATGGTATAGTTTGCAAAATGTTTGCCTTTGCAGTGAGCTCTGAAACACTTTCAAGTTTAACAGCTCTTAGTAACAGGCTTAAATGTGGTGGCAGATAC
The DNA here is from genome assembly GCF_023065955.2 of Ursus arctos. Taxonomy (NCBI): domain Eukaryota; kingdom Metazoa; phylum Chordata; class Mammalia; order Carnivora; family Ursidae; genus Ursus; species Ursus arctos. Next base: position 38,433,885 of record NW_026622952.1, read on the forward strand.
TAAAGCCAATTTACAAGAATGTTCTGTTCACCCATTTAAGCCCCAAATTCTAACACCATGTTGGCGACCCTCCTGCCTAGAACACAAAGCAGCCCCGAGTTAAGCGCAGAGTGCTGCAGCTGACGTCTAGATGCCCACTTTCACACAAGGGTAGACTACTTGTCTTCAGTGAGTGATGTGCTAAGTCCTCAGGATCATCAACCGTTGGGATACATCCATCTCACAATGTTGGAAGAACATTTGAGAAGAATCTATTTGCTAGAATCCTCTATTTTTATTCTTTTTCTTTTCTTTTCTTTTCTGTTTTCTTTTCTTTTCTTTATTCATGTTATCCTGGGACAAGAAATGAAAACGGCAAAGCATATACATTTATGAGTCTCAAAAATAAATACTGAATGTTTGGATTATCACTCTCATGGTGCTCCAAGCAACATCTTCTAATTACAAAGGTTTTTTTGTGGGTTTTTTTTTTCACTTTTTTTGGTTTTTCTTTTCAGGCATATTAATAAACTTGCACCCATGTGGGAGAAACCCATGAAATAAGCCCTTAATTATTAATTGCAATAGATGGAAGGAATTTTTGTTCCTGTATATATGTCTGCAAAAGACAAAAGTGACCTCCAATGTACATTCTAGCTCTGTTTTATGAACCTATGAGTTTTAATTAATGAAAATGGGTAGGAATCCCTGTCCCAAGAGAGGAATCCAAGTGACCTCAGTAGAAGTTAACAGTTTATGTTGTATCAATGCAAGGACACAGTTACAGGGCTGTGAGATATGACTTCCAGCTAGGGGAGAGCAGCGAAAACAGTTAACAGAACCCAAACCTCTGCGATGTCAACAGTGTTTAAAACAAATTCATGCTTAACTATGTGCAAAAAACGCAAACATTTTTGGATGACAGAAACTATTGAAAAATATAAAACAGCTTTACCACTTTATAATTTCTTTTCATAATTTCATAATTCATAATTTCTTTATAATTTCTTTTCATGGCAATGCCTCAATGCGCTATTCTGTACATGTTCATTTGTCCCCCGATAAATGTGTTTCTCTAGCATTTTCCCTTGTGTGTCCTCATTATCTTCAATAGGGAGCAACACCTAGGATATTTTGATAGATTTTGTTTACAGACAAATACAAGCAAAGCAGCAAACTGAGGGAAGAAGTCACTGCTTTTAATAGTCTGTAAACAATAGGACTTGTTGTTAAGTCATATCAATAAAAGCAAATTTATTTTATAATCTAAACATGTCAGGATTTGACTAAAACGCCAAATAGGACAGCCAATGTGGAAATGCAAAGGTCAGTGTTGGTTACAGATCAGAGTAGAGATGTTAAAGAAATATTATAAACATAGATTTGTAAACAGGAGAACCACTTAATGAAGCAAATACTCTAGTAGATAAAAACCTTAACTGTATACATGTTTGAAATTGAGGATAAAAGCCAGTGGAAAGAGAGAGGTTGGAGATAATAGGGAGAAATCTGATTATTTAGATAATAATAAGGTTTTAAATGGGGCAAGGAGTTGAAGACCCAGTAACAGGCAGGCTCGCACTTCTCTAGGATGTTGTTTTCATTCTTGCCCTCCCAGGCCATTCCTGTTGGGTGGAGGAAGTCACGGTGCTTAGTTACAAAGGTGACTGTCTCTAAACTAGAATTTTGCCTCTGAGCTCTCATTCAATAGTCCACTGGAAACCCTAAAGATCCCTATGACCTAGAGATAAATATAAAACCTTTTATTAGAAAATATTTAGCCACGTGATAACAAAATTAGTAATTGTGCTTTTTAAATTGCCAGATAATATGAAATTCAACATGTGCTTTTTTTTTTTTTTTTTTCTGTAGAGCGTGGAAGTTATGCTGTGCAACCATGTGAAATATTAACTGCTAGCTAGTCATCTCCTGGCTTGGGCATGACTTTTATTTTAAATGCTAATTTTCAGAATCTTTTTGGAGAGTGTTGTGTTTGTTATTTCATCACATGGTCCTGTGAGATTTGTACAGTGTCTGTAAAATTGTGAAGTGTGCATAGGTTTTTTAAGGATCACATATAATTAAGATTAAATATTCACATTATTATGAGCCTGTTCTTGCAGACATAAAGTAAAGCAAATTCCCAGTGGATAATACTTCAGGAAATATTTGCATCCTTAACTTTTGTAGCATTAATTCTGTCTCACTGAGTTAAAGCTAAAATTGCTTTAGTGACCAACTTTGAATGCAAAAGGGTAAATAAATCCAAAACATGACCTAAAAGATAATGAACTGTGCAAAAGAAATAGGTATACAACATAAATTATTGATTGCATTTTCCTATTTTAACTAGCTGTTTTGCCAATAGCAAGTATAATGTATGCGTGTGTCTCTATGCTTGTATATTGTCACTGTTTAAATACAGGTGTTAAGGCAACTTAAATACTTTATGAACTGAAATGATAAAAATTTTTATCCCAGAAAAACAGGAAAACAAAAACGGGGAAATGTTTTCTCTTTCATAATGGTGTAATTTTGTATTATCTTGGTGACTCTGTAGTCTTCCTGTCTCCCTCGGCGTTTTGTAATCACTGGAGACAACAATAAATATGAACTCCCTCTGTGATTTACGTAGTGCTGGAAGAGACCACTGGGAATATGTGATCAGTTGCTTGGCTATGGAAACACTTGAAAAAGAAAATGCAGATGTACAGATGAGGTTAATTTCATAGAGATCAATTCAACAAATGAAGTATTTCTGGACATCTTCTATGGCAACACATAGTATCAGGTCCTTTTGAAGATGCAGCTCAAGCAGAATCCCGGCCCTCCAGGAGCTGACAGTACACACGCTCTTGGGAAAGGAGACGCCTCTGCTTCTAGCAAAGGTGTTTTGCCTCGGACAATTTTATATGGGAGTGCTTAAGACTTTAAGTAAACCTCATAAATGCAATGCCTTTTCTTTCAAAAATGGTGAAAACTAAAGACATTTATAGGGAAGAAACTGCATTTATATTTAAAAATAATTGAAATTAGCTGAAGTGAAGTCACATAAAGTGCTATTAACATGAAATTATACTATTAGAGCCTCAAATAAAGAGATATGCCCACATTGTTAAGTGCAATTCAGGAGGGAAACGGCACTTTTACTTTTAACAAGCCCTTTTTTTTTTTCAGTTAAAAAAACATTTTTAGTAATTTTTGAGTATTTCTTTTAAATATAAAGTTAACAAAATACGTGTCAATCTAAATATTTTCTGGGTTACTTATTTTTTTTTAATTCTGCAGGTTTAATGTGAGAAATGCAATTAAATACATCCCATCCTCATTATATTTCAAATCTCTTGAAGGAACAACTATACTGTATTCATCTTTATGTCCTCAATGTCTAGCAAAGAGACATGCACACAATAGGAAAGCAACAAAAGCTGCTAAACACTAGAGCTGTTTCTAATATAGTCTATTTGGTTATCTGCAGAAATAATTCTCACACTCTCAGGCCTCCTTCTACTATCCACCATCCCTCCCAGCAACCCTTCTCGATGTTGCTATTAATATACCGAAGGATGAAGGAGCAGCAGAGTAAACTTTGGAAACATGAACCAAAAAAAAATGGCTGGGGCAGGTTTTACAAAGGATCAACAATAATGGCAAGCTTCTGGCAGCCGCTGTAGTGTTATGTGGGTGGGAAGCATTCATCACCAATTCTAATGACTTTCATGATGATGCTACTGAAGGAACTGCTCAAATTTAAATCATCATATACAAACCGAAGTTATCAGCACCTCGTCCAGCACAGCCAATACCTGTGCATAATATGTAATAACTTTTAATAAATATTTTTAATGAATAAGTAGATGAGTAAATGAGAGGGGAAGTTAAATAAGGAAATAAAATTAGGCATAAAATGAGTATGGAGTGGGGAAGGGAAAGAAGTCATTTTGTAGAGGACCAGATGTGAGAGACAGAGCCACCAAAATTCCATATGGATGCAACTGTGTCAGTCATACTGGACCAGGTGACTGTTCAGGGCGCTGCCTATAACAGAGTAGGCAGTACCCCTGTGCCTTTATATGCAGGCTGCACTTCCTCCAGGAAGAACCAGCCATCTTTTATTTACACGGGTGTTTACCTCAAGCATTATCTTCTGGAAATGTCCTGTGTTGACCCTGTTCTTTGTCTTGCTTTAACTCTATCATAGCATTTATCACACAGTATTCTAATTATTTACTTTTCTCTTCTCCCAATCACTGAACATTCTTATTCTTTTTTGTATCCTTATTTATTTTTTAATGCTATATTTATGGAGTATCTTCTATGTCATTTCCACTAGGCACTGTGAATAGAAGAGTGAATAAAGAATTTATAGTCCAATAAATTGCATTACAGTAATGCACTGTAATGCAAATCTTTGTCTCCTACATTAATTTTTTCAGCCCATAAGAATATTCTTGATAATTGTTTTTGCAAGCATTAGTAACCATTTTATAAGGACATTTTTAAAGTATAGTCATGTGATAGAAATTAAGAGTGGTTAGTAATTTCTAAAATGTATTACCTACAAATGGAATATTTGGAGAAATTTTGGTACTCTTTTCAGAATTCTAATGAAAGAAATGAAGAATTGACTAGTTATCTCATTATATATTAAATGTGAGAAACATTAAATACAAAGGCTGGATTGTAATTCCTCGCTATCTCTCCTAACATTACATAGGAGCTCAAGTCAAGTTGCTGAAAGAATCAACTGAATAAATGAAATTAATAATCTGATTTAATGTGATATCTGTATACAACTACCTAATAAAATCCAAAGCCCATTTCTAATCACCACGTTAAGTGAAATTCTACTTTCTGAGAAAATTAGTTAACATGAGCACTTGGGAAAGGAGATTAAAAATTAATCTAATTAAGATTAAATAATTTAAAAATTATTAATTAAAAAATAAAGCAAACACTTTTCTTTTTTTCCAAGAAATATAGCTAATTCAGGGTTTTGCCTCTGTGATACAAAAAGACAAAATTTTATACTTGAAGGATATCTAGAAAAATATTTTAACAATGTCAATAAAAGGCTAATAGCAAAAACATAGCCTATTTCTCTGAATTGTACAGTCCTCTCAATATACATGAGAAGTCTTGTAGCCAGACTAAGCAATTCCTTATTACATGTATTTCCAGTTCTCCAAGTGTATTTTCCAAATGCTTTACCTCATATGCTGGGTTTTCTGCCTTTGAATTAAACAATATGTAATCGTGGTTCGTGAAGCAGGCTTTAGAATCCAAAACCTGAGTTTGAACCCCATTTCCTCACTGACCAGGTCGGGTACCCAAGTACCAACCACTTCCCCTGACTTCACAGAGCCCAGACCAAGCATTGTGCTCAGTCTCTAACAGAGTAAGGGCTGAATAAATGATACACATCGTTACTATGTGTTTGCTCAACTGAGAGTATTTCCACCGGGTAATGTCAATTTTTGAAAAATATTATAGGATAGTTCACTCTATAGGTCTTCTAAAATCTCCCAGCTGATTGAATAATATTAAAAATTCATTTCTCATTAATAATTTCAGTCTCAAAATGTAAGTTTTTTTCCCTTGCCCCTCACTTAAAGAAGTATCATTCAAGCTTAACATAGAAGGAACTCTTTGAGGAGGCGTAAGCAGAACTTTACTCCCATGTCTGAAAAAATAACGTTCTTAAGATACTTGTACTTTTTTGCCTGATTTCATTTATATTTAATAATCTTAAATAATACAAGAAAATTAACTACAGAAAGAAGAGAGAAACTCTGAGCAGTGGGGTGGGTAGATGAGCAGAAGTAGGCTTGCAGTGCATGGAAAGAGAAAAGCTAATTCCTTGACTCGTGAAATAAAGCCAAATTGTAGATATTGAGAAGTTTATTTTGGAATACTCTGCAGGAAGCCCTGGTTCCTACCACCACAGCAACATGGACAGCTAGCGTGTGTTTTCACGTGCCTTTGTCTCTCTGCCCCAACACTGTCAGTCTGACTTCTTCTTGCAACACTTTCTCCCCAAATAACCCGATTCTCATTCAATTCCATTCTCATTCCTTCAGTCTCGGTCTTGACATGTATTTTCTGATTCATTTTTGGTTTCTATTTTATTCCCATCCTATGTAGGTCTATTTTCAGCCTCTTCTGTCCCTCTATATTTTCCCCATTATGGTTACTTTTACGTTTAGAAATTCCATTTCTTTCAGAAAAATTCTCAGTCACTCCACCATTTGTTTGTTTCCAGTTAGGTATTCGGTGATGCCTGGATTCAAGGATTGCTACGAAATGCCCTAGCTGAAAGGCCAGGAGCCCAGGGAAGGTGTGGGAGAATTTCTTTTTTTTAAGAGAGCCAATGCAGTGGCCAGTCTTTATTAGAAAGAAGAAACTTATGCACATTTTAAGTCAGTTAGTTCAGGGGCTTAGTGGCCCAACTAGTGGGACCAACTGGTGGAGTACCCTCTTGTAACGGGTTCCACTGTCAAGACATCACTGGGTGTCACTTTTGTGCAGGCAGAATCAGGTGGCAGACTGTGGTCCTCTTCACAGATGCAGCCCACTATTTGCTTGTTGGTGATGGAGGGGACTAATTTAGGGTCTTTCTTGGTACCTGAGGCTTCCTTCGGGGCCAGCATACTGAAGGGTCCAAGTCATTCTATGGAGCCATCATGATGTCCTTCTCCGGCCCAGTGGTCTGCTGGTCACCAGCAGGAACCCCATCTTCAGATGCATCAAGCACACTGCAGCGAGCTGACTGGGGCTGTGGGTCCTCCGGGCCTGATCAGTCAGCATTCTAGCTCAGCAAAGAAACTTTGGTTTTGTTTTTAAAGGAAGACAGAGTGAATGTAGTCCACTGATAACTACCTCTCCTTAACACAGCAGGAAAGAATATAAGATCCACATCCATTGGCTTAGCATCAAGGCAGCCGTGTAAAGTCCTGCTTTGGACGAGTACCGAAGTCTCTATGAACAGGGCTTTTGTCTTCGTTCCAGGCCTCAGAACTCATCTTGGTTCTCAGCAGCCCATCTGTTGAGGCCAAAGCCCTACTAGACCCTCTCTTTTCTTCCACACTGGATTAGTATGCAGGCCCCTTGACTGGGTCCCTACTACCTGCTTTTAGCCTCTTTCCTTGTTTCCTCCCAACCTACATGAAGCCCCCTCCTACCAGATGCCAGATGCCCTGAATCTGTGCTGCGTTTGCTTGTTAATACACGTATAATATCAAATGCCCACCTTCCGGGGCTTCTTTTTTTAAATGCACGGATAAAGTGCATTCAGTTTTCTTTTTAAATTTTTCAGTTTGCATTCTTTTTGTGTGTACGGTTCTATAAGCCACAGGACAAGTCCCTAGGAATTACTCCATGCTGCTCCTCATGTTCCTCTTTACCTTAACCCCCGGCAAAGCTGATCTGTTCTCTGTCCTATAGCTCTGCCTTTTCTAGAATTTCATATAACCTTTTGCGTCTGGCTCCTCTCACTTAGCATAATGCATCTGAGGTTCATCCGTGTTGTTGCACGCATCAATAGTCTGTTCCCCCTTACTGTTAAATGCATCTCGTTGTATGACTGTACCAGGCACTGTTAACCTGTTCACCAGTTAAATGACGTTTGGGTTTCCAGTTTTTGGTGATTACAAATAAAGCTGCTATAAACATTCACGTATGCATTTTTGCAGTAACACGCATTTTTATCTCAGTGGGGTAAATAGACCCAGGAGTGGGATTTCTGGGTCGTATAGTGAGTGAATATTCAATTTTCTCGTAAACTGCTAAACTGTGTTCCAAAGCGATGGCATCACTTTGCATTTCTGCCAATAACATATAAGAGTGCCAGTTGTTCCACATTCTCACCAGTGTTTTGGTATTGTCAGATTTTGTTTTGTTTTTAGTCAGTCTAACAGATGTGGCTGGAGTATCTTTATGCCTCTTCTTACTCTCTCTCAACCGTCTTTACTGCCCTGTGGGCTTATCCAGCAACCACGCAGCTATATCTCAGGTTCTGGAACTTCGTATCTAGTTAAGTCATTACGTTAACAAATAGTTACTGAGGGCCAGTTATGTGTCAGGTACTATCCCTGATGTTATGATTCAGTGATGAACCTCATAGACTTAAATTCTCTGACCTTACAGATCAATACTGTATTCACAAATACAAGCATAATGAAATGAATAGAAAGATATATAAATTAAAAACTGAAATTATTCTAAAATTTGCAGCAGCCAACATAGCAGCCATTAGGCACAGGTGGCTATTGGTACATGAGATGTGACTAGCAACTGAATGAACCATAAACAAAAAATACTCACAAAATTCTAAAGAGTTACAGTGGCAAAAAGAGTATAAAATATCTCACTTATAATTTTTATGTTGATTACATCTTTAAATGATAATAATTTGATATACCAGGTTAAATAATATTAAAATTACATTTTCCTTTTACTTTTTTACATGTGACTACTAGAAAACTTAAATTATGTCCTTATGTGGTCACATCATATTTATATTGGATAGCGCCATTCTGGAGAGTCAGACGTAGTACTAAGAACACAGGTTAATATTACAGAATGACTGAAGTAGGATTTAGCGAATACTTGAAATAAAATGGTCCGGAAAAGCTTTCTGAGGATATGAGACTCGAAGTCTAACCCGGATGATGTGAAGGAAGTAGGCATGTGACAGTCTGGGGAATCTTAGAAGCAGAAGAACCAGCATAAGCAAGTCCCAGAAGGAGCAATTACTCTGGGTGTTTGAAGAATGGAAAGAAGTCAGTGTGTCTGGAAGGGAGTGAGAGAGATCAGAGCGGTCTGCAGAACTCAGATCCCGAGTCTCAGAATATGGTGAGAAACATGAATTGACAGTGACCCAGCACTACACTCAAGAAACTTCTGAAAAAAAAATTCTCATAATTTAAGTCTCTACGTTTATTCCTTACTACCTCCAAATATTAATAGTGACCACCATTCACTGGGCTCCTACTACGTGCCAGGGACTGACTACCTGAGGCACTCAGTGGTCTTCCTTCACCCAGAACTCAGGGTTCTGTCCTGGGCTCCTTTTTCCATTGACAGAGATTCCCCTCAGTTAGCATTCCTCCCCTCTCTGCCCTCTGGGAGTCTACTTGCCTGGGCCCGGAGTCATATAATATCCCCTTCGCTGTGAAACAGAACCAGGCTATTAAAACCAGAATCTATCATCTTAATAGGTTTTTGCTTTCACCTTTACCCTACCTGATATACAGGATGGATACAATTTTGATATTATCAATTTATTTTGGAAATGTAGGAAGACCCAAGTTTCACAGCATACGCTATACATATTCTTCACAGTCTCCCGTCTTTGTAGTCAGGGTGCTCCCTCCGATCAGCATCAGTCAAATCGCGGTTTGAAATGGCTGTGTCAGCACATGAGCACACTTGGTCACGGTGGTTCATTTGTCATGATTTCAACTGAGTTATGTGTATTAGAGTATTGTCACTTTACACATGTCGAGTTTGGGTATCATTTAAAATATCTTCAGAAAGATTGCACTATAATTTATCTTTGAAACAGAAAGTCATTGTGGTCACAGAAAAACAATGAGACTAAGGCAATGGGGATAAATTTGACATGAGTAAAATAAAACTTAGACATTGGATGAATAACCAAAATTCCATATTTTCTTGCAAATCAACAACAAAGAGCTTTAAAGAAGATATGCACAGGTAAATGAAGCTGTTGCTACATTCTAGCACGTACCTACAAGCACAACTAAGACTTCTAACAGGCAAAAAAAAAAAAAAAAAAATGCAGTTGAAGACATTGCTGAATCCTGATGGCACTAAGAGAATACTCTTGATGGTATAGAAAACATGGACACCAAGTGACAATGCTTTTTAGAAAAGTCACACTCAGTGTAAACAAGTTAGGAATACCTTCTCATTTTGTTTTGTTTGTAACATTTGTTTTTAATCCACAAGAATAATATATGATAAAAAATCTTGTCTAAGTCTAAAGGAACTCTCTCATAAGTCTAAAACTGTCAAAAGTCTATGTTATATGAAGATTTAGTTCATAGATTAATCGGCAGCATTTTATTTTTTTTAGTAGTACAGAAAATAATGCTATATTTTTCGATCAATAATGTATGTTAATATAATTAATGCCAAAATCTCAAATGAGTCTGGAGCCATTTGGATATTTTCCAGTGATCAAGTATGGATATTTATGTCCCTTCTCCTGAACTCCCACGGCCAGGTGGCTAATAAGGCAACAGGAGAAGATGCAGAACAAAAGGAAGATTTCGCACGGGTACCCATTTGCCCCACACCTTCATGCCAAGGTGAAACATATAATTCAGTGATTTTCAATGTGATGATGTCTGTAGGCCCAGAAGCCATGGAAATGGGAGAGAACTGAGGTCACAGTGACTTGGGCCTACTGAAGGTATTGGTGGATAAAAGCTAACAAATACTAAACACTTTTAAATATCCAGGACAGTCCTGCATAATGAGGAACTTGTCCTACCCAAAATACCAATAACATTCCTGTTGAGCTCTAATTTGTTGCAATCCTTTCACCTACCCAGAAATATTCCAGATGCTTGTCATGGGATCAACTTAGATGAGCTGTTGATTTAGCCTTGGAGAGGACAGACCTGATGGTACCCTATAGAGCTAGGTTTCAGTGTTCCCCCAGCCCACCCACCCTGCTCAGAGATTTCCTAAGATTCTGTCAATGAGATTCTTCTGTGTCTCCAAATACTCCACAGAGGTACAAGTACCAACAGCAGAAGAATATAGGCAGAGATGTAGTCACAGTGAGTATTCTTTATACATAGTATTTCTAACTCTACCGCAACCTTGGAAGAAAGGTTTTATTTGAACATTAAGGCAGGCAGGGCTCATGCCTATAAAGGCGACCTGCCGAGTGAGATGATGCTTCACAAAGTGCTAGATGTGTCTTGTGAGAGATATGTGGTCAGATCCCGGATTTCGTTGGCACATTAAAAATCACTTGGTCTCTCAAGAATGGACTCACACGAATGATGCTCACTGAGGCGCGTTCCATCTGAATGCCAAATTGTTCTGCATTCTCTTCATGGAGGCAACATAGGCATAAAGTCGCCTTTTCAGATTGATATGACATTCCTTCAAGATCAATGTCGTTTCATAGGATAATCCCACTGTCAAGAATGTATTTCTATACCACCTCTCGAAAATCCCATCTAATCCTTCAAGACAAAATTCAAATGCCTCTCTGGAGGCTCGTTACTTGATTTGCTCACCCTGAACACCTAGTGTATGCTATTATCTACTTCTCTGTCATTTCGCACAGACTATGGTGCATTCTAGTCATTTAAGGATACCTCGTGTTCTCTACTAAATTGTAAGCTCCTTGAGTATGACAACTGTAACCATATATTCAAAGAACGTAGGGTAATAGGTATTCAAAAACACCCCCAAATAGTAAGGATCCTGGCTTTATAGATGAAAAATACTTGAGAAGATGTGATAGGAAGTTTGAATCAAATTAAGTAGGCTATTACGTGGTGGCATTAAAAGTGAAGTCTGACCTGGACTCTCAGTCATAACTCTGGATCAGTAGATTCTGAACCAGGAGTGATCTCAGTACACAGGGGACATCTGGAGACATCTCTGATTGTCAGAAATGGGAGTGGAGTCAATAGAAGGATGCTACTGACATCTGATGGTGGAGGCCAGGCATGCTCTAAACACCCTACAGGAGGACAGCCCCTCCCCCACCCCCAGTGACAAAGAACTGTCCAGCCCAAAATGTCAGTAGTGCCAAGACTGAAAAAGCCTGCTCTAAATCTATTACATTGGCTGCTTTTTCCCTGTTTCCCTTGCCCTGGCTAAGCTTTGGGACTTATGGAGTTCACAGGAAGTATACACTTTTCAGAGAATCTCAGAGGTTCTGAAAAGCCATCATCATCTTTACCATCATCATCATCAACATCATCATCACCTTCAAGAGCAGCAACACTAACAAGATTAAATGTTGAGGCAGTTTGAAGGATTTGTGGGAAACCAGAGCAGAGTCTTCACCATTCTGAAGTCCAGGGATGAAAACCATGTGCCTGCTAATACCAAAACTATTAACTACTAGGTCAGGGAGGAATTTCCAGAGCAATTGCCATTATTTCTGCCATTTCAAATATTTCTATCATAAGCACATGTTATACCCTGCCTTCAAAGATGAGGTTGGAAATAAACTATTTTAAAGAATCAAGTTTTTTTTTTCCCTATAGGAAAATATTTTGGGGGAATAAATTCTCTGCCTTGCTTATATCATAATTTACGTATCTTATAATTAAGAAATTTCTATTTAATCAATTTTTATTTCTTCCTTTTATAGCCTAAAGCCATTTTTGTTTGTTTGTTTGGTCCTATGTGGAGATTTACCCTGACTTTCTGTAGATTTAGATTTAGAAATAAGTGGATAAGAATTTTTGTGACCTTTTTTCCTGAGGGGAAACAATCAAGCTTCCTTATCACAGCCCCCATCATCCATCCCTTTTTAGTTACTTCCAGTTTATTCATTTGTTGTCTCTCATAATTCCTCATTTTTCTTTTACCCTCTAAAGCCCATGGTCTACAATATACACATACACACACACCATACAGACATCTCTCTTCAGAGCCGATACACAAAAATAAAAACTGAAAGAAATGGAGAATAAAGTATTTTATGCAATGGAGAAAGTTGAGCTGCATTCTAGAATAATGAATAAGGGAGTTGTGGATTCAGATTTTTTTAATTGTTTTAGCTCAGTGATGGTGAGTGTAAGAAACTGAAAGGTGCCAGGCCCCGATGACTGCACTAGTGAATTCTATCAAATATTTAAGAAATAAATCATGTCAATTCTTTACAATCTGCTCCAGAAAATAGAAGCAGAGGGAACACTTCCTAACTTATTCTACAAGGCCAGCATTATTCCAATACCAAAACCAGACAGACATAATAAAAAAGAAAAACTAGGAACCAATATTTCTCATAAATATACATGAAAAAACCCTTAATAAGATATTAGAAATTGATTGCAACAATGTATAAAAAGAATTATACACAATGATCATATACCTGGAATCTATTCCGAATATGCAAGACTGGTTCAACATTTGAAAAACAATTAATGGAATCTACTATATCAACAGCCTAAAGGAGTTACAGATATAGTAACAGACATGGTGATGATGATGATGATGATGGTGATGATGGTGGCTTTTTTAGGAACTCTGAGACTGTCTGAAAGAACATACCCCCCAGTGAACTTCACAGATCACTAAATTTGGCCAGTTCATGGGAAACAAGAAAAAAATTCATTGATTTAATAGAGGTAAGCTTGAGAGGCCAGTCAGACTCTACTTTCAATAGCACAATATAATATCCCACATAATTTGACTTAACCTTACTTTGCAAGGGTAAATAGCTAAATGTAACAGGCAAGTCTATTCCATAGAATTGAATAAGCAGAATGATTATACTTCATGAAATCATCTTGAAGGTCGAATTTCAAGCCAATGTGTTTGCTTAACATATTGCAGAAATGACTCAGATTTTGGATTTAAGAGATACAATATGAACAATCATGAGGCTCTTTTAGTAAAAATGTGAGAAAATAATATATATGCAAAGCTATAATTAGGGTGTGTGAGGTGGGGGTGAATTTTAAAAAGTCAACTTTTATAAAATAAAATTTGAGATTCACTGGGCTGAAATACACTAAATATCGTATGTCTTGACAGAGAACAAAAAGGGTCATAAAAGTTTTGTATATATTGCTCTCATTTTGAGAATAATTTCATTAGAAAAAATAAAGCATAATGTTCAACTATATAAACCTAAGTCCCAAATACCAACATTGAACTTAAATGGAAGTTCCATCTACATCAGTGGTTTGGGAGAGTTTCTGCTTAAAGGTTCATCTTTTTCATCTTGTGCTAAAGCAAACATTTTTTTTTTTTTTTTTTTAGAGAGAGAGAGACAATGCTTGTGTGCATATGGGGAGGGGCACAGGGAGAAAGAGAGAATCTCAAGCACAGCCTGGACGTGGGGCTCAATCTTACAACCCTGACATCATGAGCTGAGCCGAAATCAAGAGTCAGATTCTTAACCAACTGAGACACCAGATGCCCCTACTTAAAGCAGGCCTTTTATATACAACTATACATTTTCCATAGTCATCTACTTTTCTGCATTTACCTTCTTTTTTGAGTGCATAATGCATTTCCATCTACTAAAATACTGTCTTACATACTACTGCTTGAATTAAATTTGGCTTTTATACAAAGCCGCATGGGAAAAGAATACCAATATGGTCCTTAACAGTGCAGAAGCTACAACCATTTGTCATTTGCCAAACTATATTTACACACTGGCAGGGAATAACTAGAAGGTAACTTTTTCTTTTCACTTGCTTTCTGGGTTTATCATTACTAGCACAAGAAATTTTCCCTAGATTCTTAATAAGTCAAATATAAATTAAAATAACATCCTTTACCAAAACTTAACCCTGCTGTATATTATTATTTATACAAGCACTGGCCCCATTTACAATTAGAAGGGAAAAGTCAAGGCAGCAAATGACATTTTTTCAGTTCATTATAATAAATTATATACCTGTCAAGTCTCCAGGTTCCAAGATGGCATCACTGTGGAAGCACAAGAGTTTTCAACTTTTTAAACTCTTCTCCCATTTGAATTATAAAATTATATATATATATATACATATATATATATATATGTAGATAGATAGATAGAGATAGATAATTTTCTCGCCTGATGAGCCCCTTTTATGATTTCTTGGTTAAAAATATAAAATTGAGAAACCGTGTATTGATTCAAGGCAAAAGTATATGCCCACTAAAAATATTATAGTAATAATATGGTTTTCCATTGGAGTGATTCTTAAAAACATCAGCCTCTTCAACAACGGTGTTGGGAAAATTGGACAGCCACATGAAGAAGAATGAAACTGGACCATTTTCTCATACCATACACAAAAGTAAACTCAAAATGGATGAAAGATGAGACAGGAATCCATCAAAATCCTACAGGAGAACACAGGCAGCAAACTCTTTGACCTTGGCTGCAGCAACTTCTTGCTAGACATGTCTTCAAAGGCAAGGGAAACAAAAGCAAAAATGAACTACTGGGACTTCATCAAGATAAAAAGATTTGCACAGCAAAGGAAACAGTCAACAAAACTAAAAGACAACTGACAGAATGGGAAAAAAAAGAAAGAGCCACCCTACAACCCAGCAATTGCACTGCTGGGTATTTACCCCAAAGACACAAATGTAGTGATCTGAAGGGGTACCTGCACCCCCAGGTTTATAGCAGCAATGTCCACAATAGACAAACTATGGAAAAAGCCCAGATGTCCACTGACAGATAAATGGTTAAAGAAGATGTGATGGAATATTACATAGTCATCAAAAAATGAAATCTTGCCATTTGCAAGACATGGATGGAACCAGAGGGTATTATGCTAAGTGAGATAAGTCAATCAGAGAAAGACAATTATCATATGATCTCACTGATATGTGGAATTTAAGAAACAAGGCAGAGGATCATAGTGGAAGAGAGGAAAAAATGAAACAAGATGAAACCAGAGAGGGAGACAAACCATAAGAGACTCTTAATCATAGGAAACAAACTGAGGGTTGCTGGAGGGGAGGGCAGTAAAGGGAGGGGGTAACTGGGTGATGGGCATGAAGAAGGGTATATATTGTAGTGAGCACTGGGTATTACTCAAGACTGATGAATCATAGACCTGTACCCCTGAAACAAATAAAACATTATAAGTTAATTAATTGAATTTTTTTTTAAAAAAGATCCATTGAATGTTAGAAACTGAGCACAGAAATACATATCAAACCTCTATCCAGGTCCCTGGGAGCTTACCATCCAGTTAAGATGGGAAGTTTGGGAAGTTATATAATAATAATAATAATAATAATAATAATAATAATAATAACAACAACAACAGTAACAAAACAAATTATATGCATTATTTTGCTTACATACAATACAACCTAGTAATATATAATGATTACTATACTCCAACATAAGTTTAAGCACTTTACATATGTTAACTCATTTAATACTAAAACAACCCTACGGGATTGGTATAATTATGATGATTATTTTCATTTTACAGATAAGGAAATTGAGGACAGACAGGGAAGAAATGGTAGAGATGGAATATGAACCCTGAGTCCATGCTCTTATTACATTCTACTGCCTCTTCTATTATAACATGACATATTGGCAAAGGTTACAAATGTTAGGCACCAAAAGAGTTGTACACATAGCAAATGCAAAAGAAGTGCACAGTATGGGGAGAAGTCACGGTGGGTTGACGTAGCCTGGAAGGGTTTCAAGGATAAAATGAATGAGGCTAGATTTTAAGCAAACAGGAAAAAACTACACTAAGTAGGGAAAAATGTCTGAACAAAAAGAGGAAAATGGGAATTAGTTTGTAAAACTTGGGGTATATGAGCTCCATGGGAACAAAAACTTGCCTATCATTTTATGATTATATCCTTAGTGACTTTCATGGTGCCTGGCATAAATAGGCATTCATTTATTTGCTAAATGCCTGAGTAATTAAATATATAAAGGAATGAAAGTCTAAGTTTGGTTCAGCTTCCCTCCCCCTCCAAACAAACAAACATAAACAAAAACAAACACTTTATGTGTTCCCTATTTCATGAGTGGCATCCACGCGTTCAGGCAAAAGACCTAGAAATCATCTCTGACTAGTCCCTCCTTCTCATTACTGCTTTCTGTACATTTCATCATAAATTTTCTTTTCGTCCTTCTGACTAATTCTTCCACTTCTGTTCTCAGTGCCATTTTCGTATTTCTATCACATATTTTTCTTGGAATGATGCTGTAGCATCATATTTAGGCATCTCCCTGCCCTTGATTTTTTTTCCCACTACATTCTCCACATTGAAGTGAGAGTAATATTTCTGTAATACAATCTGATCATATCATTCCTTTGTTCAAAAATCAGTCAATAGTAGGGGTTGGTCAGTCAGTTGAGCGTGGGTGGCTCAGTTGGTTGAGCGTCTGACTCTTGATTTTGGCTCAGGTCACGATCTCAGGGTGGTGAGATGAAGCCCTGTGTGGGGCTCCATGCTCAATGTGGAGTCTGCTTAAGATTCTCTCCTTCTCCCTCTGCCACTCCCCCTGCTCACAATCTGTCTTTTTCTCTAAATAAATAAATAAACTCTTTTTTAAAAAAATCAGTCAATAGGCTTCCACAGTCCTCAGATAAAATGCAAGTTCCTTAACATGGCTTACTATGCCGTTCATGGTATAGCCACTGCTAGAGAACAGGCCCCATCACTAACACTATGCCTCTTTGAAGCTTACATTTTACTATTAATGAATCTCTTTAAGTTTATCAAATGACTTTCTTCTCTTCTTCCCTTGGGTTTTTCCAAATTATTGACACCATCTGAATCCTTTCTCCCTGCCCCTTTTATTTTGCTCCATAATATTTATCATTACATCTTGGCTTTACCATTTCTTCTTTTAGAAAATTTTCCATAACTTCAAAAATGATGTTATCTGCTTAATTATCATCCCTATTCTAACTCTGCTGCATTCTTTATCACCTTTTGTAGGGAGCAGCTGGTTACTTGTACAATTGTCTCTTAGACTGAAAGTCTATATGGCTGTAGAGATCAGAAATCAGCATTTTATTATTCACTATTTTGTGTCCGGTGCCTAACTAAAGTTTAGGATTATTAGCATAATGTTCAACTAGGTCATATACAAAGAATATATGAAACTGAATAATTGAATGTGAAGTGAGACTTTTCTTATTGATCTCAAATTGACCACTAGTATCTAAAGTTGAAAAAAGAGTATATAACACTCCCATCTTCTAAATAGAGCTGGAGAAAACTGAAGCAAATACCTCACCCAAGTATACAAAGAGGTGCCAGACACTTTGAAAGTAAAGGTAGGTGAACTTTAAGTCATAGCAGTAGAAATTACCCAAATTAAAGCACAGGGGGAAAAAGATTAAAAAAAAAAAAAAGAGTGAAGCGCTGTACTTGGAGAAAAATACCAAGTGGATTAACATACTTAGAATTAGAATCCCTTAAGAGAGAGGGGGGCAGGAAAAATGTTTTACAAATAATGGCTTGACATTTTTAAAACATTTGGTGAAAATTATAGACCCTGTTTTCAAGAATCTCAACAACTAGCTGGGTAAACAAAATGAAAACCACAACAAAACACATCATAATCACAATTCTGAAAAATTAATGGTAAAGAGAACATTTTAAAAGAAATCAGATAATAAAATACATATATACATATATAAAGGGAACAAAGGTAGCAAGGATCCCTGACTTCTCATCAAAAACAATGTTAGACAATAGACAATGGAAAGATATCTTGAAAGTCTTGATAGGAAAAAATACATACATACATACATACATACATACATACCTGTTAAAATTCCATTACTGACAATATTTTTTCTCAAAAATGTTGGCAAAATAAAGACTTCGATACAAATAAAAACTGAGGGAACTTTCAGCAGATATGCCCTATGAGAAATGTTAAAGGAAATTCCTCAGAAGGAAGGGAAATAATACCAGCTAAAACTCAAATCTCAGAAATAAAGAATGTATGGGTAAACATAAGGCATACTTTAATTTCTTTTAAAGATAAGTGGTTATTTAAAGCAAAAATAATACTGAATCGAAGGATCAGTAACATGTGCAAAAGGAAAATAGTTGTATTAGGGGCTCCAGAATAACAGAAGCAATAGGACATATATACATGTGTCCTGAGAACTAGAAAAGCCAATGTCATAGTTCCAGTCCAAAGGCCAGGAGGTTCAAGACCCAGGAAGAGCTGATGTTTCAGTTCAAAGGCAATCAGGCAGGAAAAATTCTCTCCTGCTCAGAGGAGAGTCAACTTTTTGTTCTATTCAGGTCTTCAACTGTTAGGGAGGTAAATCTGCTTTACTCAGTCTGTTAATTTAAATGTTAATCTCATCCAAAAATACCCTCATAGACATACCCATAATAATGTTTGGCCAAATATCTGGGCTTCCTATGACCCAGTCAAGTTGACACATAAAGTTAACCATCACAACAGTAAAATGATATTTGTAGATATAAAAATTAAGTTTATTCCAAATAAGAAAAGTAAAAGGAAGTATATGCAGTAAGCATCTAAAATATACATGAAATTGAATAATTTGAATTCAATAATTTGAATTTACTTTGAATAAAGTAAATTGTGATAAGTTAAATATGCATATTGTAAGAGTACTCTCACACACACAAAGACATAAACCTAAAAATCCAGTTGCTGAAATAAAACAGAATACTAAGAAATAATCAATTAATCCAAAAAAAGGCAAGTAAGGGAGAACAAAAAAACAAGTGTTACAAATAGAAAACAAAAGGTAAGTAACAGACTAAAACATAACTTTATTGCTTATAGAATTCATATAAATGGTCTACACACTCTAATAAAAAGGCATGGATTTTCAGACTGAAGAAAAACAAGTGCAAAAAGCTATCTATAATAAATAAACTTTAAACATAAAGAAACAGGTACATTAAAAAGATAGAGACCGTATACCATGCTAACATTAATAATAAGAAAGATGAGTTGACTCTGTTGATAAAGTATATGTCAGCACAAGAGATATTAACAGGAATAAAGGGGGACATTTCCTGATGCTCTTCAATTCATCAAGAACATATTAAAATCCTAAATGTGCATATAACTAATTACTCCAGTTAAAATAGAAGCAGAACAGACTCAAACGTCAAATTTAGAAATTCACAATTTTAGTTAGAGATTTTAGCCCTCTTTTCTTAATAACTGATAGGACAGATAGAGATACATTCAGAAACAGTAGAGAAATATGAGTCACATTTTTTTCAAGTATCATTTTCACGTAATCACTGCCTGAAGTTATCTTGGTCATGTATTTGGTTACTTGTCCACTGCCTGACCCCCACTGCCATGTAAACATCATGATAGTGGGGACTTGTATGTCTTTCTCACTATTATTCTTAGTCTTTACAATAGTGCTTGGTACATAATAGGTGAACATCAAATAGTTGAATGAAGGAAAGAATAAATTAATAGATTCAATGGATATTTTGAAAACATTATGCTCTTTATTTAGGGAGGTTCTTAGCATGCAAATTAGGACATAGGAGAAGGTACTTGAATCAACAAATCAGACTCCTGCAATTTTAATCAAATATTTCAGTTTTAGACCAGGTACTTAATTTGCATCACAATTATAAAAGATAGAATTAATAATGTCAAAAGATACTTATATTCAAATTTAGTTGCAAAGAAACAGCATATTTCAAAAATTAAAAAATGAGAAACTAAATTATATTTCTGTTTGAAAGACAGAATCTCAGCTGAAGATTTATGTCTCCATTAGTAAAGAAGCAGGCCACTCTCACTGATTTCATGTCCTGATAACAAAGAAGGTAAGTAGAAAGGACTCTAGCTTATCTACTAGTCCTAAACTGAAATCAAAGTGTTCTGGCTTATGTCCAGAAACTTTATCAAGATTCTACTTATTGCAATGTTTATAGAGATCTACATAGTGAATGAGTTCAACTCAAAGTCACGGAGAATACTGTTTGGCCTCTAGCCATGATCTCCACCTGAAATAAACTCTGAGACGCAGAACCACTTGTAAAGAGCCTTTCAGAAATGTCCTTCGCCCGGCTATGTCTCTTTCCACACCTGTCTGCCTTATTCACCACTGTATCTGTTTTAACTGAATGGTTCTTAAAATGATGAAGTAGAACACCAGCTAATAATAAGAAGACCCTTGACCCTGGATACTTCTGTTTGCAGAGAATGAAAGACTAACTGCCCTGATCAATATGATAGTCTCAAGTGTCTCAGACCTGGACAATATAATGCTGCTAACTGGCATCATTCTAAGTGCTAAGTACTAGGAAGAATGTCTGTCTGTCATCAATTATGAACTGGAATTCACACTGTGCAGGGTACTATTCAAAGCCACAGTAACTTCATTCTTATGCAACTGTAAATCATGATTTTATTTTAGAACAGGGACTCTGCTTTTTGACTAGCTTTAGAGAGAACGTGACACAATGTGAAAATGGACATTTAATAAATACTCCTTTCTACACTGCACACAGGGAACAGGTAATAAATGCCGTTGTCTGACCTGATAATGATGATGCCTGGCACAGTGGAGAGACAATTAATGTTCTTTGATTGATGATGAGACAATCAATACAAACAGGGATTTTTCTTTGTCAGTATTCCCCAAATAGTTCTGAACAAAAGTAAAATGTACTCTAGACAAGAAGCAACCTAAGACACTGAGATATTAGAAACTTTCTTGTTGCTATCTGTTTCATCTTAATAGTAGATATTTATATAGGACTTATTATATATTAGGGACTGTTGTTCTAAGTGCTATACACATATTAACATGTTTAATCCCCAAAGCCACCCTAATAATGATAATGATAATAGTAACGCACTATTATGTTTCCTGCTTTCACAGATGAAGAACAGAGAACACAAAGAGAATATCTTGCCCAGGGTTACAGTAGATTTCACTTTTGGCCTATTACATATAGTACTGCAGTGAACATTCATTTACACACATACATGTTGAGAGAACATATTTTCTGTTGGATGTATTTTAGGTGTGAAATTGCTGGGTTAGGGGATGTACATATGGCCATTTTTAATAGATATTGCCAGATGGTTTTCCCAAGGGATACTGTCTGAGAAGTCTAGTTGTTCCACATTCTTTTTTTTTTTTTTTTTTTTTTTTTTTTAAAAGATTTTATTTATTTATTCGACAGAGATAGAGACAGCCAGCGAGAGAGGGAACACAAGCAGGGGGAGTGGGAGAGGAAGAAGCAGGCTCATAGCGGAAGAGCCTGACATGGGGCTCGATCCCATAACGCCAGGATCACGCCCTGAGCTGAAGGCAGGCGCTTAACCGCTGTGCCACCCAGGCGCCCCACAGTTGTTCCACATTCTTAACCAACACTTGATGTTGTCATTTTAGACTCTGGTAAATTTTTAATTTGAATTTCTCTGATGAGTAATGAAGTATTGATACATTTAGTGGTCATTTGAATTTTCTCTTTTATTAAGTGCCAGTTAAGTCTTTTGCCTTGTTTTGTCAATTCTCTCCAAACTGATCTATAAATTTCACACAATCCCAATGTACATTTTAGCAGTGTGTGTGTGTAAATTAACAAGGGAATTGTAGAAATTATATGGAAATGCAAGAGGTCAAGTGTAGTCAAGGACATTTCAATTTTTTTTAAAGGTTTAGTTATTTATTTTAGAGAGAGAGAATGCGGGGGTGGAGGGTGCAGAGGGAGAGGGACAGAGAGTCTTAAGCAGACTTCGTGCTCGGCACAGAGCCCAACGCAGGGCTCCATCTCCTGACCCTGCAATCATGACCTGAGCCAAAATCAAGGGCAGCACTTAACCCACTGTGACTCAGGCGCTCCAGTCAAGGACATTTTAAATGAAAGGAATATAGCTGGAGGATTTACATTACCAGATGTAATTATAAAGTTATAGTAATTAGCACTTTGTGAAATAGGCTTCTGGTCAGATAGACCAACAGAGAATAACAGGGAATATGGATTTATGACAAAAGTGACAGTGGGGAAAGGATAGTCCTTTCAATAAATAGTTCTGGGTCAGCTGGTCAAGAGGGAGGAGATGAGGAAGCAGGGGGAAAAAAAGGCAATTTTTTTAATGGAAAAATCTTTACCAACTGTAGAAGCTGGCTACAATGAGATTTTATGTTTTTTGAAATGATGTGAATAAACTTTGCAAAAAATAAAGCACTAGGTAGGTAATACTCGTTATTATTCAGAAGAGGAGGGGCCATTGCAATACAATTTAGCATCAGACAGTGGTCTATTAGGTTTTCTCTACAATTTTCCTGTCCCTTTGTCCCTTAAAACTATATTTTCAAAAAAATGTTCTAGTACAGAACATACGAATTGACTTTCTAAAGCAAATCTCAATAGAAAAGACATAGCACTCCACTATTCCACAGGATAGAGACTCATCACTGAATTTTAGAAGTTCCTTGGAAAGTTTCAGAATACTTCTCTGCCTATAATGGAGACCAAACATACTTTACAAAACCATTCTTGATTTCTCAAATGAGGATGTTTGGAATATCATAAATTTCCTTATCTTCTTGTTGATATTAACTTGAAATGATGAAGCTCTTTCAAAATCAGAGTTATTTGTTAATAGTCCATTACTCATTAGGTGACCCAGATAATTCAGCCCAACCTGGTTCAAAAGTAGCACTGAAAACATCTGCAAATTTTAATCAACAGGTTCATGGTTCTCTAATCACCCAACCAGGGCCAAGTTAGCCAAAATGACTGGCTACTTATTCCAGTGATTGAAACCAATATATTCTCTCACTTCCTATTGTTTCTTTTAAGGTAATGTGTTTTTAAGGAAGAATTCTTACAATGCTCTTACTGAAGTTCAGGAGTCTGCGAAATAAAAGGATTCACGAATGAGAAACACCTACAACTAAAAGCAGCTTTTCTGTTGGAGGTGAAACCTTGTAGGTCCTGTGACCCACAAGCTACAGGCCTTGCACCAATTCTGACAATAGGACTACTGTCAATTAACTAACTACTGATCCCCGAGGCGACGCTTCTTGCTTCATTCCTTTTAATCTTTTTCTTTTTAAATGAATTTAAATATAAGATATTCACATCAGCTTTGTGGTGAAACAGTTTCCCAGATGTATGTGGAGGGAAATGATACAGAGAGAGTGATGGATTTGGAGCTGAGAAGGGATATTCACGGCAGAGTCCAGACTGGGTTCCTGAGGTGCAGAGAGGCAAATTTTTCGGACATTTTTTTATTTACTACTCTGGATTGGATAACGTTTCATCTATTCTGTGAGATTTTTTTTTAATGTTGAAAAATATTAACTTGGAAAATATCTTTGCCATCTCTATAGGAAAAACGACTTTCCGAAATTTATACAAATATTTGTAAGTCATTGAATGAGACATTTTATTATGTATTTATGGCAACCACTCTATTTCCCTAAGCGATTGTTAAATCTGCGTTCCATATAAATATGTATTAGGTAATTTGAACCATAGCTTTTTTTTTTTACTGTATCAAGAAGACATCATTCATTCATTCACTCATTCATTCATTCATTTCCTTTTGATCCCATTCATCCATTTCTCCCGTATCTTGACTACTGTAAATAATGCTGCAATGAACATGGGAATGCAGATATCTTTTCAAGTTAGTGTTTTTGTTTTCTTTAAATAACTAACCCAGAAGTCAAATGGCTGGATCATATGAGTGTTCTATTTTTAACTTTTTGAGGAACTGCTTTCCATAGCCGCACTAACGTACATACCCAACAGCAATGCACAGTGGTTGCCTTTTTGCCACATTTTCACCAGCATTTGTTCCTCTTGTCTTTTTGATAATCGCAATGTTAACAGCTGTGAGGTGATACCTGATTGTAGTTTTGATTTGAATGGTGTAAGACAGTGGTCAAATATCTTAACTTAGAGATATTTTTCCTTGAAGCTAATTAAGGTATCTCTGGGTTTATAGTGTGATATCAGTTACATGTTGAGCATGCTAGAAAAACACAATAGTATAGTGAGACTACTTTTGTTCAAATCCCGGATCTGATACTTTACAGAAGATTTTAACAACATGAAGAAAATTAAAAGTTGGAATAAAAAAAAAATAGAGGTGCCTGGGTGGCTCAGTTAAGTGGCCAACTATGGATTTCGGTTCAGGTCATGATCTCTAGGTTGTGAGATGGAGCCCCTTGTTGGGCTCTGCGCTGGGTGTAGAGTCAGCTTAAGATTCTCCCTCTCCCTCTGCCTCTCCCCCACCACTCACACACTCACTCTCTCTTTTTAAAAAATAAAGGAAGGAAGGAAGGAAGGAAGGAAGGAAGGAAGGAAGGAAGGAAGGAACCCACTGTGTAGTTCTTTTGTATGATTAGAAATGATCTAAGTGGCAGGCACTTGTGTGGCATAGTAAGGAAGACAGTGATTTGATCATGGTGATGGTGATGGTGATGAAGATGATGCCATGTTAAGCCAAGCCAATCTGTTTTATAGAGCTTCTATATGGGGTACATACTTTGCTGGATGCTAACAATAGAGGAATACATTAAATAGACGTTGTTCCAGTCCTGACAGAACTTACTGTTAACTTGAGCAAAGCTTCCTAAGGTTAGGTAATGAAAGCTAGTGATTTTTTACTTGGACTTTAATAGAAAAAGAACGTTTGAAGAAAAGATTTTCAAGATGAAAACAGGAATGACTTCCAACAGCTTTTTTTTTTTTCATATTTTCTGCATGGCTTATGCAAATATTTGTGGGCCTTGCAGGAAATTTAAACTAATCTTAAGGATTATTTATCTTTAGAATTTTAATGCAACTTTATATATGCACTTACCCGGTTAATATGAGAGTAAAATACATTTAATAAATACTAAGTATAATTTAAGGAAATCAATTCATTTACAAAGCTAAACAGTTATTTGTATATTGAGGCAGAAAATGGAGAAGTAAAATTTAATGCTAACTTTAGTTGATGTAATACATCATGTAATTGTATCGTGTTTTTCTATTTTGAATTAAGATTATTTATATCAATGAATTTTTTACACTATGAAGCAACATTAATCATAAATGTTATTTTTTAAGACTAGAGTATCCCAGTACTTTTTACTACATGAAGTCACTGATTACTACATTGTCTTGGGTACTTTTTATGTCTTGTTTATAAAGCTCACAAAATAACGTAAATAAAAAAGATAAACAGTGAAAAGCTTGAAGAGCTCACAGAGGAGCTATGATTCTTCATCTATTAAATCTATATCCCATATCTCAAAAATAATTTATGACAATTTCTTTGTATGGAAGAAAAATTTTATAATGGTTAGATCCATTAAGAGAAAGAATGATTTCCTAGAGTTTGAAGCTATAAGACTAATGCAAAAGAATTTATCATTCTTCTATCTTCTGTCATGTGTAAAGTCAATTTTAAAAATTGCAAGATATTCAATCTAAAGCCATTAAAGATATTTCCAAAACCTTACACTAGCCCTGGATATATTATCTAGTGAGTTTACAAAAAAGAGTATGAAGGGAGACTTATGTTTTTACTAGACCAGGTACTTGAATAACTGTCTTCCCTGGTGATTGAAGTATAACCTTGCCTGAGTAGATAGAGGAACTAAATCAGCTCTTGCGATGTCTTTCGGTAATATAATTCTATGACAACTTCCAGTGCTTAGGAAATAAGTACATTCTTAATGCAATAACCAGCATTTATACTTGAAAGGAGTTTTAGGAACTATCTAGTTCAGGGGTCAACAAGCTGCTGCCCACTGCCTGGTTTTGTAAATAAAATCTCATTACAACACAGCCACTCCTGTTCTCATTCACTCATTCACTTAAATACAGTCTACGTCTGTTTCACAGTCCAGTGGCTCTGTCGAGCTGTTCCACTGAAGGCCACAGAGAAAAAATAAACAACGTTAGCCCTGTGGGAAGAGCTGGTGATCCCTGGTATAGCTCAACCACCTCATTTTATAATGAAGTAGCTGAACCCCTGAAAAATATAAGCAAAGTCACTTGCCCATGGTCACTTGGCCAGTAAAAATGACTCAGAGGCAGGTCTGGTGTTCCCAGATTCCACAAGTTCTCTTTACCTCACCCGCCACTTATGATATAAAAAAAAATGTGTTTCATATTTTCTAATATTATGATGAAATAATCCCTAATAACTAGAATTTCTATATAAGTAGTTGTACTCCTTTACCCGCCTTATTCTTTTCCCTGTAATTACAGTAAAATTTAAAAAGACAGGTAACCAACACAATACCCATCCTTTTTGGTCCTTAAAAGTTGCCAGTGTTTCTACAGAAGGAAAAAACAAGTGATCAGAACAGATATGCACATATAATTGGATTCCTGCTGTCAGTCCCATTTCTATTTTTCCCAGATGACTCCAAATTTTTGCCTACTACTTCTATCCAAGTTGTACATCGTGTAAAGACACCATTAAGTAGAATGCCTACCAGTATCTTCAGGAAATGGAGAGATGAACTTTCCTCAAAGATCTGAGGTAGAGGTGAATGTGGGTTTGGGGTTAGGGATGAGAGGGTGGCAGGCAGTTCACCTTGGATGAAATTTACAATTATGCTTCACTTATACCACCTGCTTGTTTACAATGTACTATACTCTCTGCAACAGTGAAGGTACTATATGAAATGTTACAAATATGTTGTCTCTTTTAATCTAAATATTTAATATTATATTATTTATTAATAGTTACTTATTAATATTTAATATTAATATCAAATACTTAATATTTTTAATCAAATTATCTCACTTCAAAAACATGAGATTGTTATGTTCACTGCCTTGATTGCGGTGACTGTATATAAATTATAACTCAATTTTAAAAAAAGAAAGAAAAAAGAAAAATCATGAGATCGATACTCTTTTAGCAAGAGAGGAAAAGAAAATGTAAACCAACCATTTAAGTCACGATTTTTTGTGCTCAAATCAAGCTTGTACGTGACAAATCACAATAAGCGATAATCGTCATGAAGAAAATTCCGTCGGATTAAATCTTTGGTTATTATTGTTGCTTAACTCAAAATAAAGTGGCCCTTATTTCTTATTTTGTAGTGATAAACATTTTGATGCATATGCTTTAAGTCAGATGCAGAACAAGCCACCAAAACAAATACTGCTGACAGCCGGTATTATGTAGTCATCTGAAACTGTTACACTTGTGATTCTAGTTTAACACAAGAAATTTCAGTTCCAAAAGGCACTTATTAAGACATATTCTGAGCACTACCGCAGAGATGCAGGAACATGAAAAGTACAGCACATAAATAAAGCATAACAAGATGGACTGGGCCCAGAGTATATTTTTTCCCAGTTTGGAGTTAAATGAAACTATTTTCTTTCAAGAATCTAAACTCTGCTTTAATTAGGATATCAGATATCAAGGAAATCAGACTTACCAATAATTTTTAGCCTCACAAAAATCCTAGAATTGCTCTTCTGTTCCTAAAATAACGCAGGGTCTTCTGCGGAAGGAAAGAACGTTTGGTTAGTTAGGCTGCAGGTTGTATGCCTGGTGAAGACACAGGCTTTTTCTGTAATTTCCTAATTTGCAGCTCCTTTGCTCCTATATGCGCTCTCAAGAGATTAGGGTCGACTTCTGAGGGGGAGCTCAAGCTGCTCTTAGAACCACCTTCTTTATCTCACAATCACTGTTGATAAAATAGTAAGATACCAAGGGATTTCATGACATGTAATTCTTCAACGTGCACAAGAAATTAAAAGAATAATTTATGTTTCATACATCTCTAATTATAGTAGGGTAAAAGGAAGAAGGAAGATCATATCACTGAAGTTACAAATTATGTATAAGACCCATCCATAGCCAGCACTTTCATTCAGGGCAAGTTTATGGCTCATTAACTCTGTTGTGTGTAACACTCTTTATGATCTTACTGCTCATATATTTTAAGTTATAGATAACTGATTATAGACACTTTAAAATAACTATTTTTTTTTTACAATTATGACACAAATGACCCACTGTATCTTGGGATAAATATAGTGACTATGATTAGTTTTTTTCTCAGCCTTATGGAGAGGTATAAAGAAAAAAATTTTTAAACAGAACTTATTCAAATTATAAAAATCAAACAGTTATCTTTTTAAATATTTAAAAGATACAGCAACTGGTAAGCTATATTTCAATTTTATCTTTTTGTTTTAAAGTCTGGAATAATATTTTTTTAAATTTTTTATTATGTTATGTGAGTCACCATACAGTACTTCATTAGTTTTTGATGTAGTAAATACTATTTTTATGTGCACATTCAAGAAATTTTAAACTCTTCTCATGGCACTTATTCCTTAGAATTTGACATGATGAAACTTTTTGATTAATAAAAAAGGAAGACAGCATGATTCTATAATTCTCCACTCGAGACATACTCTTGAATCAACATTAGATTGGTTTAAGGTATAAACAAGCATGACTGGGCTTGCGCTGGGGGCTGGGGAGTTTCATTTATTTTGATCTTATTATAAAATAAATAGTATAATATTGTAAATGGTTATGAAAGATCATGAAGTGAAAAGGACAAGTTTCCTTCTGCAGCCCTCCACCCAAACATCCTCTTCAGAAGTAATCACAGTTAACAATTTTTTGTATATTGTTTCAGTTGTTTTCCGTGTGTATATGCATGGGTTTTGACGTTTCAAGCCCTGGAAAGGAGAATATGTGCGAGCTGGAGCTCAAAGTGGAATATTATAGATTAAAAGAGACAATATTCAATTCAATAAAGCACATTCACTGGACACCTCCTATGTGCAAACTGCTATAGTACATTTTACAAAAGGCACTTGAGGGCATAAGAATGGAGAGATCACATTGGCTCTGCGTTCAATTAGTGTGTGTTTCTGTACTTACACAAACACCACTATTGTAAAAACAACCTTGAGTGTGACTCAGGATAAGAGAACGTGCCATGTGAAAATAAAAGAGAGAAGGGTTAATTCTTCCTTGATGAGTTTATTTCAACCAGTCATATAGTTATGGAAACTGACACAGCATAACATATTGAGAGAAGGAAAACAACCTGGCATGGATCAAGTTTAGCGAGCATGACTGCATGAGACAATTAATAAGGTTGAAAAAGCAGACACAGGCCCCATCTTGGAATTTATACAGTAGACAAAGTGCCAACATTAATCAATATCAGACATTTGTTTTCGAGAAATATATCCAGTAGAAAGGAGAATGGATCACAGATGAAAAAGATAAAGGTGAGTAAATTAGGAACTTGTTGTACTCCTCCAGGCAAGATTTTAAAAGGGTCATCAGAATGGGAGCCATTGTAAGACCGAATTGAGAGACATTTCAAAGAGTTAAGACTAGCTTGAATATGGAATGTGAACATTTGAATTTGAGGTATGAAGCAGAAGGGAATTGGGAAAGCTACAATATTTCTTGCTTGAGTGACTATATGGTTGTTGAAGTTATTAATTAAGACAGGGAATATAGAAGAAGTAGCTGGTGAAGAATGGTGAAGAATAATGAACTTGGCTTTGAAAATACTCAATCTGAATTGCTGGGTAGGGCCCTCACAAAAATTATCTCAGAAACAAAGCGTGGGACATTTAAGATAATTGAAGGGCAGAACTCAGAGCCATAAGTTTGGAGATCATTTGCATATAAGTTGATATCACCAAGCAAAATATATTAAATTGAAAAGAGGTCCAAGAAGTAAACACACCCACCAGGCAGGAAATGCGGGAGAGGAAAGAAGGAAAAGAACACAGAAGGAAGAGCAGGCATACAGGAAGAGAAATAGCAAACAGATCCTAAACACACGGCCTGCCTCCCACCAGCTCCCATCTCCTCCACATCACTGCTGCTCTGGGATCACTCCCAAGCTTTCTCTTGTTAGTTTTCTATGAGCTTTGGCGTCTATCTGGCCAACTTTGTTACCAGAACTTAGACTTTCACCTTTCAAACACACTAAGAATGGATTTTAGGGAGTTTCTCCTTTCCTTCCTGTCCCTAGGAGAATTTATTTTGAGTTTAAAACAGTTTTTACTGCTAAATACTACATGAAAAGAGAGATTTTTAAAAACACAAATGAGAGAGTTGTAAAAACAAAACAATCTTAAATTGCTTTACCTTACTATTCATGTTCTGACATACGAAGACAGGAGAGCGGATGGTTCTTAGCAACCTCCCTGATTTCAATGTTTATATTTTCCTTCTTTGTTTCAGCCTTTTCTAAAACTCCAATGATCTTTTTTTTTTGTTCCAGAGTCTGTTCCTCTGAATCTTTTCCAAATCCTCTGACCATATTCTTTCCTATCCATTACACACCGAAATCCCAGAGTCAGTCTCAATGTTCAGCAACTGGACCCACCTGTGAGATTCACTGATCCCAGAGGGTATCATCACATAACCAAGGTCCTGTTGTTTAATGTAGGAAATGCCTTTATGTTACTGCTGCTCAAGCCAAGGCAGCAGACACGGAGTGCCAAACGGAGTATTAGAGATTGTTCTCTTCTCCACGTTTTGTTCCGGTGTCAACAACAATAAGCACTTACTGACGGCCTCCTGTGCACAACACTGGGAAATAAAAGAACGTGCTACTTATGTTTCCTGTTCTAAAAAAGCTCCGTAAAAAACAGCTATGCCAACCCCTGGAAAAGAGGAGTTAACTTAAGAAGAAAGAATTATCTACTTAACAATTTAGCATATGTTAAAAGAGACATTGCGCAACTATGCAGAATAGAAGGTGTATTTAACAAATATTGTTTGAATTAAGTGCTTTGCAATTTGGGGGAAAAATCAAATTAGATCCATACCCCTCACCTAAACCAAAATAACTCTGTGTAAAGTGTTATAGAGATACGTACAAACAGCCTCTGATTTCTTCCCCCCAAATCTCCACCTGAGGTTGTCATTCATAAATGAATAAAAGCCTCAAAATGTTTGAAGATAATGTCAAAGAAGAGGGTTTTTTTTATGTTTAGAAAATCATGAAATTTAGAAAAATAACAGTAAAAAAATTCATTAGTTAAATGTCAAAATGATGTGAACATGCAATTCACTAAAAAAAAGGTAGCACATTTTAAAGTAAATATTGGCTTTAAAATGTGAGAAACTGTTGAAACTCAATAAACGAGAAAAATTTTACATTAAATAGCAGTGGAGTAGCATTACTTTCACATACTCCTAGTGACACTCTCAATTTTTATAACCATTTTGGAAAGCAATTTGGCAACATGAGCTATAAGTCTATACTCTTAATCAGTAATTCTAGTTCAGAACAAGCATAGAACATATTCTCAGGAAATAATCAAATTGTAAATT
Source organism: Ursus arctos (assembly GCF_023065955.2). Classification (NCBI taxonomy): domain Eukaryota; kingdom Metazoa; phylum Chordata; class Mammalia; order Carnivora; family Ursidae; genus Ursus; species Ursus arctos. Next base: position 38,465,869 of record NW_026622952.1, read on the forward strand.
ATGATTAATTCACTTAATCTAGCATCCATTAAAAACTAAGGTTATAAAATCTATAGAAATAGGGTATGACTTTATAATTACAAGTGGAAACTCATGATATAAAATTACATATGCAGAGTAATTACTAATAGGTAAATTTATGAGTTCATTTGGAATATGATATATAAAATCCACAAGGGTGTATTAGTAGTATTTCAAAATAGTGGTAATAATTATTCAAACTTTAATGCAGGTTTTATGTGGTTTTTACAATAAAAAAATATCCAATTTTAGCTGAATAGACCTTGGGTTGTTGGTTTTGTTTACCTCTTGTTTTCTTATTTGATAACTCAGGTTTTCTAGCTTGCATTTGGCTTCTGTTCAGTATTAACATTAATTTATCTAAAATAAACTAATTAACCAAGGATATCGTATTATTAAATTATTGCTGCAATAATGTTGCTGAACAAATCACCCCAACCCAATCGCCTACAATGACATTGATTTTTCTGATTCCTGGGTCTTCAGGCCAAGCAGGGCAGCTCTCCTTCAAGCTTTAGGTCTGGGTCAAGGCTGAAGGGAAGTAGCTATTATAAGCATGCTCTTCTCAGTGTTCTGCTAAAACTGTGCTGGCTGAATGAAGTTATAGGGTCAAACCCAACATCAGTGGCTAAGAGAAATATACTTTGCCCCCTCTATGGTTTTGCAAAGTCACATGGCAGAGGGAAGAAGAGCAGAAATTAACAACAATCCAGTCTGCTACAGGGAGATTAATTCTTATCTCTTAGTTTCTGAGTCTTCATCTGTAATTTAAGAATACGGAGTTATATAATCTCATCAGCAAATTATTTAATCTGTCCAAGCCTCAATTTCCTCATTATTGTGGATGATAATAGTATCTGTTTCATGAAATGTTGTGGGATTTATGTAGACAGTGCTTATAAAATACTTATAATGCTTGACAAATGTTATTTTTTTATTAATCTTAAAGTCCTGTCCAGCTACGTGACATCTATGACATTTCATAATCTAAAAGAAGTCACAGTAGGACTTTAGGGAAGATGGCGGAGTAGGAGGACCCTAAGCTCACCGCTCCCACAGATTCAACCCACATCAATGTAAAACAACCTGAAGACTAGAAGAACAGACTCCACAACTAAATGCAGAGAAGAGGCCACATCAAAGAGGGTAGGAAGGATGAAGACGTGGTCAGGAGCTGAAGAGACCACGTGGAACTGTCCACGGGAGGGAGGAACACCATGGGTCCAGAGAGGAGAAAGGAAACAGACTCTCACACCAGGCTTCACAGACACACGGAATACGCATAACACTTGACTTTGAGAATCAGAGGGACATAATTTCGCAAGTTCTTACAATCAGTGGGCCTTAACACCTGACCTTTAAAATAGGCCGTAGTATATAAAAAGATCTCTCTCCATTTTGTTTCGAATTCTCACTCTTGCCTCCAAAGCTCTGTGCAGATTCCATTTCCAGGCATTCTGGCAGTCTACACCTTGAGAGCCTATTTATAAATCCTGAAGGTCAGCCAGGTCTACCTTTGTTTCCAGGACTCTGGAAATTTTGAGGTATATTCAAGATGACTTGAGTAATGAGTTTGCTTTGTGAGAGAAGTGAAAGTTTGGTTCAGGTTAAGTAAGCCTTAAAATCCTTTTTTAAGTTCAAAATAGGCCTAACTATTTTTAAGAAGTTGTGGTCTCCAAAAAGATTCAGGATAGAAAATCTGTGAAAAGGTGAGCACACCTGGGCCAACTTGTTTTGACTGTCCTAGAAATCGGATAATCAGACCCATCAAACTGCCAAGGCACCAGGCCATTGGGTGGTTACTCCTTGAGTATGTTCAGATTTTTTTCTCAATCTTTGTCTTATTTAACCTAAAAACAGTGTAGTGACCAAAGTAAAAATCCAATCAATATTAATATTGGGAAAAAATTAAAATTTTATTAATTTAAAATCTCCAAAGTATTATTGATACATCATTTTAATGAATACCCATTATTTTAGCAAGGATATAGAGATAATTTCTCTTTTCTTTTCTACTTAAACTTCTTCTGGAAATCTTGTACAGATAAATAGATTAAAAATATATTTTATTATGGGATAACATGTGTTATTTTTGCTTTAAATAAGTCAGTATTAATTTCTGATTTCCCATGAAACTAGTTTTGTAATCACCATATATTGGGTAGCTCTAATACTTATAGCATTTATAGAAACTGATGGCATAAATTTAAAAATGTAAAGAAGAAGAAAAGTGAGACAAACAAGAGAGAAAGGGAAACAAGTTGCCAAAAGGAAGAGTATTTGAGACTTACATAGCAAGATTTTGCATTATTTTGAAGTTAGTATTGCCTTTTCTAGTTTTCCATATTTTTTTAGATTTGTTCAATTGTAAATCAATCCATCAAATTCTGTTTCCCTAAATCTTCAAAAAATTGGAAAAGACTTTATCATGGAGCTGGGTCTCCTTTTCTTTAGTTAAAGCTTTGAAACAAAACTGACACAAGGGGTCTGTGAAAATGTGAAAGAAGATCTTTATTCATCACATATATAAGTAAGAAAATACCATATTACCATTTTCCCAATTGAGGAGAATAATATCTTGGTCAATAGTCATTTGTTATTTTTTAACTGCTTTTCAAGTAATGTGTGCAGAGTCCAAGAAATAAATCCTGGGTATTTTTTTTTTTTTTTTAAGATTTATTTATTTGAGAGAGAGAGAGAGAGAATGCATGTGAGCAGGGGCAGGGCAGAGGGAGAGGAAGACAGAAAAATCTCAAGCAGACTCCCTGCTGAGCAGAGAGCCTGTCAACGGGCTTGATCCCATGACCCTGAGATCATGACCTAAGCTGAAATCAAGAGTCAGATGCTCAACCAACTGAGCCATCCAGGTGCCCTGAAATAAATTGTTTTTGAAGCAAGTATCTAATTTTGTTATTCAAGCACAGGCTTAAAAGTTCACACAATCTCACCTCACAGGATGTCACCCCCTACCCATGGTACCTTCCATTTCTTTTCAGCTCCACTGATGTGGTGCCACTATTCTGCCTTCCATCAGGTTAGATTGTATCTGGTTAGAAATACTAGCCTGCATGAAAACTGGAAAAGGGGCAACTCCCTGAAGAATTCCTTCATTCCCTTGATTGACTCCTGCTCATCATTGTGGGTGACCACCTTACTTCTTGAAGGATACAGTCTATCAAGAGCCAGGTCCTTGGGGCGCCTGGGTGGCACAGCGGTTAAGCGTCTGCCTTTGGCTCAGGGCGTGATCCCGGTGATCTGGGATCGAGCCCCACATCAGGCTCTTCTGCTATGAGCCTGCTTCTTCCTCTCCCACTCCCCCTGCTTGTGTTCCCTCTCTCGCTGGCTGTCTCTCTCTGTCAAATAAATAAATATAATCTTAAAAAAAAAAAAAAAAGAGCCAGGTCCTTAATTTGCTATCTTGCACCATAGTTTGTCTCTCATCTTGACTCTGACCAGCCTTACTTTCCCCCACATCTTTACCTTTTCTCTAGTCTTTAACATTTTATACTTCTTTAAGTCCTTTCCTTCTGTGGGGGGGGGGGGGGTACACGACACATAAATCTGGCTTTCCTCATATGCAAAAAATAAACAAATGCAAATCCTATTTGCTATCAACACCAGCTATTTCTCACTATAAGGAAATGTCTGAAGTCCGTGACGTATAATCTTCTCTTGAATCCTCTGATTTCTTTCATGTAATTACTTGCCTTGTCTAAAAATCTCCATAATTTTGAAACTATGAGCCCACACACAAATTTTCAAAGAATCTCTCTTAAAACGAATTTAGTTTTTCTCCTTTTTAAAAACAAAACAAAGCAAAACAAAAACCCATACCTTATCAGTTATGTGATTTTCACGTAATTATCTAACTTTCCTACATTGCGGTTAATTTGTACTTGAAAATAATAACAGCCCTCATAAAGTCGTAGTGAGGACTAAATAAGATAATGCATGAAAGGTGCTCAGTCCTTAAAAAAAAGATAAAGAAAAGATGGCTGGAGGGTTTTGTTTTGTTTTGTTTTGATTGTTTGCCCTTCCTCATTAACTCCTTTTGAAGTCACAGGCGTCCAAAGCAATGCTCTCTTCAATCCCTAAGTTATTTGATTATCTCCTTTGCCCACCTCACATTCACTTGACAGTTAACTCTGCAGAGTCACAGAAACTTATCTGTTAGCTGACTGTTTTAGGTGGGGTCCCTACCGAGTATACAGTAAAACGGTTGGGGCTCAATTAATATTTGGTGAATGAATGTGCCTCCTTCAGAACGCCCTCCTTGTACCTGCACTCCATTTCCTGGGATGTCACTTCCTCCCCAGCTTCCCCTCTACATCTCAGGGCAGCACCACGGGGAGCAGGTGCACAAGACTTCCACAGTGAAGACTGTTCACCTCTGAAGACTTCTACTGGGAAAATTTTCTTCTTTCTAAATTCAGAAAATAGGACACAGAACAGAAGCTAAAGGATCCAGATGCAGAGGGAGATGGTGAGAACCCTGACAAGTTCTTCATTTTACTTTCTCACACAAATATTAAGGCAAAATGTAAGACCATCAAAAGGCTTTTAAAGCTAATTACCCTTCAGGAAACCATATAACCAAAGAAATTTACTTGCAAAAACTAACAATGACAATAAAAATTAAAAAAAAAAACAAAACATAAAACTCCTTCCTGGACTTCTGACTAAAACACTAGGCAGGTTTATATTTTTAAATTTAGAAACCAGTCATATATATATATATATTTTTTTTTTTTTCTAAATTCCATGAAGACTCAGTTATAGAGGCCACTGGTTAGGGAGGCCACTGCTCCTACAAGGATTGTTTATCAGGTCCAGGGAGAAAATATTTTAAAGGCAATACAATTCTCACTCTTTCTTAAACAGAAACTTTACTATTCTATATTACATTTTCATATAACATGTTATTTGGTGCCCCGGGGCCCTTCTGTAAAACAGAAGTCTATAGCAGTAAATGTCATGATAAAATGAAATCAAGGATAATGAAAGTGGTAAAACTTTCATAAAGTATGAAATCCTATATTCACTACCTTAGACTCAGTGACTTTAATACTTGCTTTTCAAAATTTGGTGTCAATATCAGCTATGTCTTAAAATTAAACCACATTGAGCATGTAAGGCACTGACTTTTAATAAAATAAACACAGTCAATTTATATTTTAAATACATTACTATGTGTGCCCAAATATAAACTCAAATGTAATTCCCCCATTTTATACCAAAATGTTTTGAACATTTGAACTTAAAATATAGGCATATAAATGAAATAATCAAATGTCTATTTATAATATTAATTATTTTAATTACCCAGACATATAAAATTATACTCTGATACATGTCATCCAACAACACTTTCTACGGTGATGGAAATGCTCTGTATCTGCTCTAATGGGTGGACTCTGGCCACATGTGGCCATTGGGCATTTGAAATGTGACTAGTGCAACTGAGGAGCTCAATGTTTACAGTTAATTTTAATTAATTTAAATTTAAATTGGCTCATGAGGCTAGTGGCTAGCAAACTGGACACAATGGCTTTGGAAACTTGAAGAGTCTTTTAGAAATGTTGTTCCTTTCCACTCTCATTCAAACTCTTCAGCTACATCTTAGCATTATCATCGCCACCGTTAAGTGGTGTGAGATGTATTGTTTAATATTTTCCACAGCATGTAGTTTTTTCTTCCGAGTGTTTTAAAATACAAGGAAGATTTAGAAGAAAATGGTGTGTGCAGAGATAGGAAAGGACGAGTGTCCTGTTACTTATGTGTAAAATGAGACCGAAGAGAGGAGACGTGGAATACAAGCACCATTCTCTTTGAAGACAGTCCTAAACCTATCCGGGGTTTAGCACTTTGTTCTTCCGAATTGTGAAGAACGAAAGGATCCATGTGGAAATGACAAAGCCTTTCATTCTGCAAATTATTTTCAAGTGATTGTCAAAAGACTCATTTACAACCATATCCAACACTTGCAATTGTGAGACTTTACCTCTAGGAATAAGTATAAAATCTGTTTCACATTGCTTTCTTTTTTTTTTTTTCCTTATCCATAAGATTAAGATTTTTTTAAACATCAAGATCTAGCATAATTTGAAATCATTTCAGGTAAATCTGAATTTTGTTTTTCGAAACAAAATGATTGAGACATATTATATGACAGACTTCTTAAGGACACATCCTCTCTTCTGATGGATAATTTTGAGGGAAAAGAATGGTTCAATTTGGTACATAGAGTAACTTGAAACAATTACAGAAGTGAGAACTGAAGATTACTTCTTTAAAAGTTGCGTTTTCTTTACAATACCATGAAATCTTTTCCTGTCACCAAGCCCTCTTTAGATGTTTCTCTTTCCTAACCCTTAGAACAGCAGTCCGCAGACACTGGTCTGAATTGAGTTTGGAGCGACTGAGCGTTCTAACCACCACCCAGCGGCAACATCGCAGACGCCAAGAGGTCCTTTACAGGGTGATGCAGGCGCACAGGTATCAATCCCAGGACTTCCTGGCATCTCAAGAGAGATGCGTGATTATGTGATCATTTTATACGTCTTGATATGCACAAGTAACACAGGTAGCTATGTATTTACAGGCAAATGGAACAAAATACCCCGGCCCTGACTCCTACAACGAGATCAAAAAGCCATTCTCAACTGACTTTCCAAACTTTCCTTAGACCTGTCTTTCCCCCAAGATTAAATGAATGATGTTTAATATGGGCCATTGAGTTCTGCTTTATTACTAAGAATTCCTTGACTGGGGTGAGTGAAAAGGAATGTTAATCTACCTCAATCCGGTAAAAAAAAAAAAATCCTCCTATCCATAAAATGAAATTAATGATCTCCAGAAGCAAATAATTTTAGTGTGATGATGATCTTTGAAGAAGAATGAAGGTGCTTTCAGGTGCTCTGCCCGGATCTTTAGCTTAATGAGGCAGATCCATCAAGAGGATAATGGCTAGATGGATATTTTTGTTGTTCTATTTTTAATGAATAAGAGACACTTGTATTCATTAAAATTATAAAAAAGATAAATAATGAATCACCTCAAATTACAGAATTTCCATATTTCTCAAAAAAACTGACACTGTGCCTGCCAATAATAGCCTCATATAATATTTATGAAAGAGTGGCTTTCTGTAATGAGAAATTCAACAATTATCATGGTAATACCTTGGGAGGCAAGGATGAAACATACGGTAGTAAGAGCAAGTCTCAAGTGGAGATGCTGTGTAGTGTGAGAGCGCCTGGAGTCAGGAACGCTTCCGAGGTCTGCAGGGTGAAGCACGTGTGCCTCCACGACTGTCCACAGGAATATGAAACTGACTTTATATAAAGCAATTTTCATTGTTCTTCCTTATAAGTTTCTCATCATCTTATACTAATAATTTCTCAGGCCCAAAGTTTACATTCTTCCCCGAACATTTCCCTAGAGCTTCTTTGGGTTTGTTTGTTTTTTTTTCACCTGTGTCTCTCGCTTCACCCACATTTTTCTCTTAGCAAATCTTCCTTTTATTAAATTTTCTAGGTTATCTTTTAATAATTTGATTTCTCCTCCTCCTTCTTCCTTTGAAATACTTGGATACAGAAATCCTTCCTACAAGTGATTTTGTAAAACTGGAGTAAGAGATCAACTTATTTTTCTGGCTTTCTTTGTAAATTGTGACACGTTAGTGCAAACTAGGGCAACACAAAACTCGGGTCCTGGTGGTGGAATTAAAACTTCTACTTGGCCCAATTCTCTGCTTCTGATATCTTTGGAATTCTGTCCTTTAGCCTACATTTATTAGCAAACGTCAAGTGATAAATCTAAGTACAAATATATTTACCAAAAACTTTTAAAGCAGTAGAGCACTGGGATGTTATGACTAGAAAGAAATTATTAAGATGCTATTTTTAGGAGTATATATGTGGTTTAATTGGGCATAGACTTTTATCAAGAAGTCTTTACAATGAAATTAACTGTCTCTCATATTTTGCAAAAAATCAATCTTCTACTCATATTATATGAGACAGCACCATGTCAAAAAACCACAAAAGGAAATAAAACTAAAGAATGATTATAAAATATTATGCAGAACTAGTATTTCTAAAGAAAATGTATTATGATTTTTAAATATTTCACAGCAAATATTTCAACTATACCTCTAGTTACCATAAAAACTATATCAAGAAGCATGCCATATTTTAACATGTCTAATTTTAGGATCTCCATATGCAAATACATAAAGCATTTAAAAGCATGACGATTTATCCTGTCACTGCTTAAAGCTCCTAATTGTGTATACTTAAGGCTAGTAAAGATATAACAAGAAATAGATTGGAAGCAAGCTGAACAAATAGATAGTGTTCATAATTGCATCTTATTTGATATTGAAGTCAAGGGGCTCTATCAAAATGATTTAAAACTTGAGAGATAAACTAATACAGAGATCTACAGGGAATCTTATCTAGTTCTGTTCATACGAGTTCAGAGCTTTCCACTGAATTCTATTTTTTTTCCCTCTGATTATTCGACATGGACCGTTGGGAGTAGACCAAATTTGGGGGCACTGATCCTAATCTATGTCCTTTTGACCCCTTTCCCCATCTTCAATTCTTGCTTGCAAGACTGTTAAAAAAAATGGTTGTGTCAAAAAAAAGCTTGGATAATAAAGTGTGGATAGTTCAGAATAAAAAATGTTGGTTTCACATTGTACAGATTATTATACTAACTAAATGTTCTTATTCTATCTTTTGATGTGGCTGTACTGTTAGTTGTATCATAAAAGGTGATATTTGTCAGTGTAACAAAGTACATTATATCAGCTTTTTACAAAGACAAAAAATGCATGACTTTCAAGAGAATAATATTTTAAGGTACAAATAAGTAATTAAATGTTATATTAAATATTTAAGTGTATATACAATAAATTATATGTCATTATATAACATATAAAGTGTTGATCATATATTATTAAATTAATATTAAATATATCACATAATTATATATATATACACACACACACACATATATAGTATATCCAAACATGCATACAAAGGAAATAAAACAGAGACTCTTTTAGCTAATTACAATCTTGAGAAATTCTTCCAAATGTTGAAAAGTTTTCAGTTCATCTGACATATTAGCAATAAATACACACAGGGGGCTTTATATACATTTATCCCACATTCATTTACTTCAAAACATAAAATAAATTATTTTTTCTTCCTAAGCCAAAGCTAGGAATAACAGCTCTCTCTCTGTAGAACCTATTTCATTGGGGCAATGTAGCAAGGGAACAGATTTAACCCACTGTCTATTTGCTAGAATTCAAAAGGATGTACTTTGGCTGATTTCTTGGCCATTCTGTGTAGACAAAGATATAGAAATAGAGACAGACGGATGTAGAGATAGAGAAAGAAACAATATTTTTATATAATATAAAATATATATGATAACAAATATTCATCTATACTTTTCACTTACCTGAAACTATAAAATCACATAAATGTGTGTATCTGTATGTGTGTGTGTCTCTGTGTGTCTGTGTATATTAATGGGGGTTTGATAGCTATGTCCATGAAAGTCTCTGAATTGATTTGGCACTTATAAATCTAATTTTTTAAAAATTAGAAATTAGAGAATTAGTGCTGGGGGGGGGGATCTTTAGATTCTACCTAATTCATGCACCTCATTTTGCAGGTGTGATTAAATAAGATACTGGAAAGCAAGTATCTTCCACGGGCCAAAAAATGAATGAGTAACAGACATGAGGCCAGAGCCTAAATTGTTTAATATTCAATGGAATGCTATTTCTTTTTTTTTTTTTTTTTAAGATTTTATTTATTTATTTGACTGAGAGAGAGACAGCCAGTGAGAGGGAACACAAGCAGGGGGAGTGGGAGAGGAGGAAGCAGGCTCACATCAGAGCAGGGAGTCCGACGCAGGGCTCGATCCCAGAACGCCGGGATCACGCCCTGAGACGAAGGCAGACGCTTAACGACTGAGCCACCCAGGAGCCCCTGGAATGCTATTTCTAGCACACTGTGCTGCCTCTCAAATGGCATTGTGTTATCCTGTTAATCTTATTGTTAATCTGTCTCTTTGAAGAATGATAAAAATTAATTAGTAAAATAAATCATTTTAAAGAACATGTGATCCCACAAATGTATTCTGAAGCCCTATATGACCATAATATTTAAACAGATTCAGTTTAAGATGGGTGTGTATCTCTGAAAGTACTAATATAAACTGGTTTCTCTAACATTAATCAAGAAAAACTTAACTCATGAGGTAGAGAAATATTCTAATTTCAAAATATTTTTAGGTAAGGAAATTCCACAGGTTCATTTGGCAACACTAACCCCGAGGTCATCAACCCTCCGCATCCTTGCCCCCTCAGCTACATTACAATATGCACACAGGCACACACACTCCTCAAAATTATTTGAAAAAACAAAACAAAACAAAATTCTCCCAGGTGATTCAAACATGCTATGTGTTGCCAACTCCAGCCTCCAGACTGAGAACGAGATATAAAAGTAGAGAAACTTGGTGTAAATAAATGTTGGTTCAATCATTTCCTCAATGACTGTCATAGCCAAGGCGGGATCCCTCATATTGGTGTAATCTTATACGAGTTCATGGAGCAGATAGTCAAACAACATCACAGTCGTCCCCCCTTATTCTCTGGGGATACGTTCCAGACCCCCAGGGGACACAGAGAGCTCCAAACCCTACGTATACTATGCTTTTTCCTGTGCATGCACATCTATGAGAAAGCTTAATTTATAAATGAGGCACAGTTAGAGATTAACAATAAAATAGAACAATTACAACAATATGCTATCATAAAAGTTACGTGAATGTGGTATCATTGTCTCTCAAAACACTGCCGTGCATTGTGCTGTACTTCCTTCCTATGATGCTGTGAGATGGTTCAGTGCCGATGTGAGCGGAGGAAGTGAGGTGAAGGACTCCAGCAGGTGATGTGTGCAGCCTTAAGCTACCATTCACCTTCTGATGATTGGTGAGAAGGAGGGTCTTCTACGACCAACCAGGGGTGACCTCAGGTAACTGAAACAGCAAAAAATGAACTACAGATAAGGGGGGCTATACGATATGGGTGAGAAAGAAGACTTCTGGGTCTCCTGACTCTACCAATGAACCTATTTGCCACTGATGAGGATACTTAAAATACCACTGTTTCTTTATTTGTAAAATGTGCATAATTTCAGAGTAGGTTCTTAGAAGGATTGAGTCTTGTAACATATATTTGTATAAATTAGGAAAAATTTTAAAGGCTCAAAATTCAAAATATTACTTGTATAAGGCAATTTTTCCATTCCTATGAGAAAATATGCAGTAGGGAGTATCAAGGATGATTGGAATAAATATGAGAGAGATTTGGAACATTGGCGTATTTCAGTAAACTGCACCCAACAATTGTTTGAAATAAATCTAGTGTGCTGTAAAGGTAAAGTAACCAGTAAATAGCATGGTTTGTATTTGCTAACTCAGTGCTGGACACAGATTAACTGCTTATGAAATACAAATGCACGAAATAGAGAAAAAGAAAATGAGGAGAAAGGGAATTTATTAAAATGGAAAATAGGAGAAGAGAGAAGACAGTGAGAAGCAAGCAGTGGGAGGAAGTAAGTTCCTATAAGATATGCCGCAGAAAAACAGAAAGTAACTAAGAAAGAGGCAGAGTGCATCCACATCAAGAAATTACTAACACAAGCCCCAGACGACAGCACGACGCTAAAGAGCAGCCAGTCCAGATGAGAGCAAGGGAAAGGAGGGTCCAAAAGGAGATTCTTCTAAACAACATAACAACAACAACAACAAAAACCACCTCAGCAGAAAGGCAGATGATCTTGAGGGTCGTAGAAAAGAATTAAGAGTATTAAAAAAATAAGAATTTAAAATATGAGGAACTATGCAAGCGAAAGAACAGTGATTATTCTTCCAAATGAATACTTACCCAAGATAAGAAAAATAAGCATAGTATGATACTCATCATACATAGTATGATACTTGATTCAGCAGTGGATAATATTTACATTACATGGGGTCGTAAACACTGCCTGCTGATTTACGTGTCAAGATGCTAGAATTCTATTGCAATAATTCTATTGCAAGAGGGAGAAGCAAATAAGAGAACTAAATCTATATCCATCATAACAATCAATATATGATACATCAACTTAAAAAAATTACCAAGTAGCAATACAGACTTTTATTTAGAAGTATGAATAAAACTACGGAAGAAACGGCTAAAAGAGTTAAAAGTGCCCCTGTAAAAAAGGCACTAACACCAAGGGAGAAGTGGGAGGTGCTACCATGTATCAAAGTAAGTTCTCAACACAACGTAGCTTATTTCCATGCTTTCTCTCAAAATCATTCTCTTCTCTCCCTTGCTTGGTTGGTGGGGTGCGGAGCTGATCTCTGTAAACTAAATTTCCAAAGATCTTTTGCAAATTGACTCCTGTTCCCTTTCAGTCAATGAGAGGCACTGGCAGAAGGATGGCAGGCAGAAGAGAGAAACCACAGTATTTCCTTCTCTTTCTACTTTGGTGCCATCTCTGCCCTCTGGTATTCTCCAGGGTTCTAGTTCTCCCTGGATGGCTCCAGCTCCTGGGCTTCCACCTCTGAACCCTGAACTGAGAAATAATGGCAACTTCCAAAGGCAGGTATTTTGGTTTTTGAGTGGCTCTGATACAAGCAACTATTTGATACTTTAATATACAGATATAAGTAGGTAAAAATCTCTAAAAGTTTAAGCATATAAATGTATTTTATAACACTTTACAAATTCTTTAAAAAAATTGAACAATGGCAGAATCCCTTCAAAGGACATTATATCCTTCTTACAAAGCATCTACCTTGAAGGAGATTCTCAGAAGTTCCTTTATGGTTGTCAAAAAGCAGCTGATCTATTTTACAACACTGCAAATATGAAATAAGTAAAATATTATATCCCCAAATAAAAGAGCAGAGTTTGCTTTTTCTAGGAATCTATATTTATGAAAACTGCATCTGTGTTTTTATTTTGTTTTCACTGAAAATAAGTACTCCAACAGCAGATCTACTGAATATATCAATGTGATTTGATAGATCAGGGCTTTTTCCTAAAAGGTTTCACAGTCCAGCTAGAAGGAAAGACACAGCAGATGTTTTCCTCTCTGTTATTATTATGCATATAAATATTATGCATTTAAATACATTTTAAAAAACCAGTATAGAAGGGCACATAATGAGAACCAAGTCTCCCCAATATTAACTGTACCCCCATAGGCAACCACTGTCAATATCTCGTGTATCCTTTCGTAATTCCTGTATACAGATATAAACATACATCCACACTCATCTGTAAAAGGGGATGATAACAGCATTTACTATAGTAAAGTTTTTATGAAGACTAAGAAAATAAACACAAAGAAGTCAACACTGTAAGTGCTTATAGTATCAGTTATCAATATTTTCCAGTTTCATCAAACTGTGTATTTACCTCCCTATATGGAAGTAAAATTTATCTGGTCTCCTACTTAGGCTATTTTCCAAGTTTTTTCATGCATAATATATATAAATTCATATATGTAATATGACATGTTATATATACATACATAAGAATGTTTGTGTGTGCATAGGCATGTATATATATTAATACATATACATTATTACATATACATATATAAATACATATAGCTAAGAATTTACATATGTGTGTATGAATTAAAGGATTTGCACATTTTTACTTTTATATTGCCAGAATGCCCTCCAAATAAAAAGCAGACAGACACACATACATACACACACACACACGTGCGCGCGATACAATAAGCTTTGTGGTAATGATTCTAAATGTAATAGATTATAAGGGTAACAGAACTCTTCAAAATGTGTCTTGTGAAGCAGGTAAGGCTTAAACTGAATCTGTAGCAGGTAAAGAGAAGGAGAAAAGGCATGAAATATAAACAGACATATTGTGCGTTACACCATAAGCAATGGTGTGAAGCAGAAATTAGACGTGTGTAGAGAGAGCTTCAGACTTAAGACGCTGGCTTGACTGAAGGAAGGAAGGTGAGCATGTAAAGTGAAGTCTGACTGCAGAGGAACTTGGAGTCAAATTTCTGAATTGATGGAGGAGATAACTGTAGGTTTTAGAGCACTGGAAGAAGATGTGAAAGCAATGTTTTTTGGTTTTGTTTTGTTTTGTTTTAGGACAGTCAGACCTCTGCTCAGTCTGGTGATTTCTGTTACATTTTTTTCAAAAATTTAAGATATACATTTTTTTCAAGAAATTAAGATTTCTGTTACATTTTTTCAAGAATTTAAGCACATATTTTTGGTAAGCCTAAGCATAATGTGCAAGCAAATGAACTAGTTCCTAAATTATGAGAAGTGTCACTTTCTTTTTTTTAATAAGATTTTATTTATTTGAGAGAGAGAGAGAGAGAGAGAGAGAGAGCAAGAATAAGCACAAGCAGGGGAAGCAGCAGAGGGAGAGGGAGAAGCAGGCTCCCCGCTGGGCAGGAGCCCAGTGTGGGACTCGATCCCAGGCCCCTGGGATCATGCCCTGAGCCTAAGACTTAACCGACTGAGCCTCCCAGGCGCCCTGTCATTTTCTTTCTAAGCAAAATTATTTAAAGGGCTGAAAATCAAGTTGTAATGCAATAGTCCAGAGTTCGCAGTTTTTGTTTTTATTCTTTTTTTACATTGTGTAGATTTTATGAATATTTTATATAATAAGTTATATAAACTAATCAGATTGGTACCAAAACATTTTGAAACTCTTAGTTCAAGCAGGAGGCATGCTTCATTATGACACTGAACAACCAGTGTGAAAAGGGCTGGCAGACTGATTTAGTATTCCAGACCTATCCACCTATCCAGTACTTCTTGGCTCATCACTGAGCTTTGCTTTTCAGTCCTTCTTCTTCTTCTTTTTTTTTAAGCTGCTGCTTTCAATACAGAGGATGAAAATTTAAAAAATATTTGTTTTGCTATCTATATTTCTGTATGCACATGATACATATAAAAATGCATTCACATTTCACATGGACACTTTTCATATGTAAATTCCCACCCAAACGGTTTGGGTTTGCTTTTCTCATATGCATAGTTTATTCTATTTTAGTTATTGCCTTATGGCTTTTCTTAGCAAGATAAGTAGAGGTAAACATCCCAATATTTGAAACCAGACACATCTAATTTGAATCTTGGCTAGCCCACTTATTAACTCTGTGTCTTTGTTCAGGTCACTTCCGTGAATGTCAGTTTCTTTATATGAAAATGAATATAATTATACCGCCTACCTCATAGGATTTTTTTCCCTATCAATTAAATAAAATGACAAAGGCATTTAGCAAGTCACTGGCAGACATCAAGGAAACAACATGTAATAGCTGTCATTATTATTGCTGTTGTTCACTATTACAGCAACCATAATTGGAAAACAGAAACAGAACTGAAATTTCAGTGGAAGCCTGAACTACCTAAAAATACATCGAAAGCTTGTTATTCTTTCTCGACATGAAGGGGCTGACGAGTGGAACCACAACTCTGACTCTGACGGAGAGGAGAACGGGATGTGGGACTCACTAATTTTGTCTTTCTTCCTTCCCCAGCTCCAGCCACTCTGCCATTACCCTGGCTATCCCTTCCTCTGGGCTCAGATTTCAGCAGATGTGCACATCTACGACATTTACGAAAGGTAAATGTTTTATCTTTTTAATGTGGTTAGTGAAAAACGTTTTTAAATATGTATTCCAAAACTTTGGTATGGCTACTTAGGAAACCACAAATAAGTTTATAAGAAAGTATTAAGAAAAGAAAAACTTTGAAATTACATTTTCGAGGTAACTTTTTAAAATTCTAATTTCCAATGAAGAATGTGTAGTGTTCATGTAAATATATGCAAATAAATACAGCTGCTTTTCTATTTTATTCCTAAATCTGGCCCTTTGAAATATCTCTGCAAAAATTATTTGCATGGAGGCTTAATAAACTGTAGTGCATGTCCCTGTCACATAAAACAAAAGTATTCTCTGTATATATCCTGCTGCATTTATTATTATGTAGGTTAGAACCACATTACGTGGAGACTATTGCTCTGTAGATCCTGCTGATGGTTTTCATTCAACTGATGTTGGCACAAGTTAGAGCTCCCCTTTTGAAGCTAGCAGCATCCCATGTACAAGCTCCATGAATGCAAACCATGTCTTATTTTGTGGAAGACCCTACCCTATGTCCAATGTTAAGTATAATACCCCAAAGTAATAATTGTTTAATAAGTATTTGTTGAATAAATGAATAACTAATATCTAGTTTCAAGATTTCTAATGTTTTCATGATATTCTTTTAAGTGTTGAAGCATCTAGACCGGTTTCCCCTAAAATCTATGAGCATGTCTCTTAAATTGAGTATACATATTTATAATTTGATTATGTTTTTCTGTAACAGTACATCCAGACAGAATCATGGTTTCCAAGAAAAAAAAAGAACGGAGTTCAGTTTACCTTGTACTATTACAAGAAAACACACCTGTCTCAGTCATAAGATGTGTTCATAGGCTGGAAGCATCTGGGCTTTTCCATAAGGAAGTGGACTTACAAGACAGTGGAGGGAAAAATGGCTTTGTCACCCTGTTCTGTTCATAGTGGGGACCCAGCCACTCTTCCAGTTTCAGCTGCTCCAGCACCTCTCCCCGCGCCTCTATGTGACTGCCACCCATTCCTGCCCAGTGTATACTCGACACAGACATAGGACGTGAGCAATACCATGATGAGTTCTGGAGTCTTCCTTACCAATCACTTGAGGCTATTTTAAATCTATGGAAGAACAAAAATATCCTGCTCTGTCCCTAAAGCAAGCTTATGTATTTATACCCAATACAAAGGATAGAAACTGGGGTAAATGAAAGTTATTTGACAAGCTCAAAGCTATTGCTAATAACACTGATATGAGAACCCATAAGATCTGAGTTTTCCAATATTTTATCCTAGGAGCACAAACTTTCTTATCTCCAAGAAGTGAATAAATACTGTGTCTTTGACTCAAATTATAAACTCGAATATCTTACAAATCTTGAAAATCCCACATAGCCCGAGAAGTTTTCTACGTTTTCTTGTTCCTACTAAACCCATTTCATTGCAACTCTCTTTGGTTTTTTCCCTTGTAAATAAACCTAAATAGTACCACACAAAAATATGCAATATTATTTGGAGAAAGGAAGCAATTTATAAATAATTAATGACCAAAGTGAAACTATTTTTTAACAGATGATAAAGTTAGATCAACTTTTGAGCACCTAATAAAGTACTGTATATTTAATTTTGTAGGTTGATTTGTATCTCAAAATAGAGCATTCAGTCAATCTTACCAATGAATGGTCCTTCTGATTTGCATTAAGTATCCCAATACTTTTTCTAGAATGTTAAGAAATGATATTTCATCTGTTTAATCTGACATGCTGGTCAGCAACTTAATTTTCTAAGATATGAAATCTTTATTTGTTTGGAGAAATCATTTCCAATAATGCATTCAAGTCTCAGATGTACACCTAACCCCATTAAAGGAAAGCCGAGAACATTTTTAAAATGTATTTCTCAGAATTATCTACAGTTATAATTTTTTACCTATTTTTTCTTTATGAATAGAAGATATATTAGCTTTCATCTTTTTTCCCCTCCCTTACCTTGTTCTAGATGGAATGAATGTATGCAACTGATTCTGCATCACTTAACACGCCTTTTCTACCTATAAACGCAAAAACAAAGATCTAAATCTGAATCCATATTTTTTCGATCTTTTTTGGCATTTAAACCAAAGTGCAGAATGTTAAGTATCAATTGTAGGTGTTTAAAACTCCCCATAGGAAACTGTTTTAAGTAAGTGGCATACTAAGAATAATTACAAAGTGATTTTTAAAATAAGGATAAAAAACTAATATCTCTAAATAAATGTTATTTCTCACAAAATTACACTGGATAAATGCAATGTTACTGGAATAACAACTTTTGGCCTGAAATAACAATGGGAGGTCTAGAAGGTTCAAAACCTAATTCTGTTACTTACAAATGGTATGATTTAAAACAAGTTATTCAGACTTTCTATGTCTCAGTTTAGGTATCTGTACATGGTAGGCTGTTACAAAACGGCCTCGGATGGAATACGCCTCCCTAAATGAATGCTTTGTGTAGTCTCCCTCACACTGAATCTGGGCTAGTCCCATGAATTGCTTAGACCAGTAGAATATAATGGGTGTGACATATGCACATTCTGGGCTTAGGTGTGAAGAGGCTTTGCAGCTCTCATTTTCACCTTCTTAAAATCAGAACACCATGCTATAGAGATGCCCTGTCTAGCCTAGTGAAGGATGAGAGTTCATGTGGAGAAGACACATGGTACCCTAGCTGACAGCCAATAGCCAAATGTGTGAGCGAGGCCATCTTAGACCCTTCAGCCTCGGTTGAGCCATCAGATGATGGCAGACTACATGAACAGTCCCAGGTGGCACCAGCAGAAGAATCCTCCAGATTACCAATCCACAGAATCATTAGAAATGATAAACTGTTGTTGTTTTAATTTATTAAGTTTTGGGGTGCTTTGTTAAAGAACAAGGTTACCTGAAATACTGTATAATCAGATAATAATAATGTTTATCTAACACAATTTTGTTGAAGATGAAATGAAAATATACATACTTAGAACAGTTTCTGGGCCATATAAATGCTCAGTAGATGTTAATCACAATTATTATTACAAAGTAACTAATTGGAAGAGGACTACACTATTATACACATGCAAATTCTAGAATATTTGTTCAAAATCTGCACATTACTTCAGAATATAAGAAAGAGGCAAATAAGGACAAAAACTCCATTGTTTAGAAATGTGGGCAAAAACAAACAAATAAACAAAACTTATGGACATGACAATGCTTTAAATCAGGGACAGCCTAGAAGCATAAAGACCACATCCACACGGCAAATTTTTTTCTGTTTTTAAAAATATTGCATTAATTATTGCCATATAATAAGAGCTTTTATGTAAAAATACACATTCTCACCTTCTGTAAACATCTTGCCATCTTTCAGCATCTAGCCACAATGGCCCTCACTCCCTTATCAGAAGCATTGTCTGGAGCTGAAGCTTCGCAACAACTTAAAATTGCATGTCTTCCAAGCCACAGTGAATTCCACCTGCTTGTCACTCAGTTACTTACCAAACTGACCCCTGTAGGCATTTGTTTGGGGCCCTACCTTTAAGCTAAGGATAAATGGAAGGTGAGATTTATATTTCTTGATTTTAAAGCTATGAATTTCTAGTGTTGCAAAATCTTTAGAAAGTGTGTATTTCAATTATCTAATTTAATTTAAAATCAAGTCATGTAACAAATGAGGCAGAGCGATGGCTCAAGTGCAGAGATTCTAAATCTAGCTCCGGTCTACTTCCTTCTCCCTGAGGGGAAAAATCTGGCGGCTATGAGTTCATGATAAAAAGTCAGCATTTGGATAGGGACTCAATTACAGCACTTGGGTGTGGATGGTAGAAAATAGAAACATAATTCTAATAGTACCACCAATTCCTTAGAGGTAAGAAATAAAACATGTGACCTGATGCAACTTCTTGATCAGTTAGAAATTTTGCTTTTGTATTATATGTTGCTTAAAATCAGTATTTGATATTATGTGACTTCAGAAGCTTCCCAGTTACCCAAATCCAAGGGACGGTGATTTCCACAGGCTTTTTCAGACTAGATGAACTCACTAATTTACTCACTTCCAATCCTGTGCCATTGTATGAGTTGATCTGGGGAGAAAAATCCATCTTACATAGGCTTGGAGGATCTTAGCATACAACAAAATATTTGTGAGTAGTCCACAGGCACTTTTCTAGTGAAGAAAGAAAGAGAGCTGGGCTCAGTGAGTTAGCTTACGCCTTCTGCGTTCATAAAGCATGCTGTTCCATTTCTACTGTAGCTCCAAACAGTAAGACAGACATATTGACCTCTTCGTTACAGGAAGTTTCCCAAGATCACAGATTATGACCTTTTATCTTTGAAAAAGGGTTGCCAGATAAACTCGGGATGCTCAATTAAATATGAACTTCAGGTAAACAACAAAGCATTATTTCATAGAAGGGTGCCCATACAATATTTGGATAATATTGGAATAAGAAAATGATTATAATAACAAAATGATGAGCTGTTCATCTGAAATTCAAATTTAACTGGTTGTCCTATTCTGATTTGGTTTGTTTCAATCTGTTTTGTTTTGTTTTTCCTTAATCTGGTAACCCTACTTAGAAATAAATGACAAATACAGTCCTGCCATAGAAGATGTTCAATAAATGTCGTCTGAATACTGGATGACACTTTTTACAATTCCACCTAATGGTGTAGTATCATGGCTCCCCAAACTGGATGTCATCAGACTCTAATCTGATTCTAGACAAAATCTCAACAGCAGTAAGAATAATCAAAACCAAAATGACAATATTGTGTATGTTTCTGCAGTGCCTTATGGTTTTCAAAGGTCAGAGGCAGTACTTGCTCTTTTTAAAATAAATTCTGAATAATCACACAATTCAACTGCGACAGAATAAAAAGAACATGCAGACAGTGAAGGATGCCTAGACGGTGCATACGAAGATCTCCATACTTCTATAAAGTACTGCGTTTCTGGTTCATACATTCTCTCTCATATTTTTAAATCAGATCATTCTTTTTCTAGCATGACGATGTCATTTTCAGAGGAAAAGAAAATAATTTAGGACCCTGCTGGCTGCAGGTGAACAGACATTTATTTTTCTATGTCACCCCATTTTTACACCTCACAATCTTCCAACCGCTAATTAAGACAAAGGGCAAAATTATATCCTTGAGCAAACAGTCTAGTACTGGTTCCCAGGCTGGAATGTGACAGACACCACACTTGAATTTTGCTTTTTGTTCTTTTTTTATTTTTTTTGTTATAGCCTTTATATAGCATAATAGACTAACCAAGTACAAGTTGAGCAGACTGAAAGGAAGAATTATTTCACACTCCTGCTGATGCTGCTGGAAAGTGTAGAAATGCTTCCTTCAATTTTTAACTTTTTAGAACAGCACACAGAAGGCAACCTAGCAAGTATTAAGATTCACAATGCCATCTGTCTGTTGAAAATATAGTCTAATTCATTAGACACTGAGAAATACACACACACATATACAAATATAAATGTATATATGTAAATATATATAATTTTATATTTATATAAATATTTATAAATATAAATGTATATATTATACATTATATAAATGTATATTATATATCATATATTATATTTTTTTAAATTTCTTATTAATATCTGCATAAAACTTTCTTAGTTGCCCTCCCAGGAGTGGAGTGAGGTGACATGCATCAAGTCATTAAGTCAAATTTTGAACAGCATCCTCAGGATGAGGACCAGGTACATTTGTCTGAAGGTCTGGAACACCCTGCCACCCCCATCCTTATCAGAGAGAACAGTGCTGCCATTCTGACAGAAACCAGGACGGCCATCTTTAACAGGGGAGCCCCGCACCAGCAGATGTGGGGCCAAGAGAAGGCCCTGGAGACCAGTGTGCTGCACACAACCCATTTCTGCTCTGCTGCGGGTTCCGCTGAATTAAAACAAATGCCATTAGATGAGAAACCCTTAGTTTATTAAGCCGTGTACTTCCTTTTCCCAGCACTACAAAAAAATAAAATCTTAAAAAGATACATAAAGAAGCTTCCAATTTGAAGATTTTTCATCATTAATGTTTTAATCCCTTCCCTCCCTCATACCTTTTTATAGGAGTTTATCATTTGAATGTAAACATTCACCTTTAAATTGACTTGGGAAAATTGGCTCAGAGACTCTAGTTTCTTTATTTAGAAACTGGAGTTCAGGCTTAATTTCAGAGTCCTTCCCCTCACCCCCAACCAACAGTAAATTATATAGGGGGAGGGAGGAGGGGAGGGATCTTTGATACATATTCAAACTCTTCAGGTGTAATTAGGATGCTGGTGATAGGTCCCCATTTACTTATTTACTCGTCCCTCAGAGCAAGGTGTTGGTCACATTCCGTTTCCCCTGCTGCATTTGTTTGTAAGCCACTTAGACGTGGCCCCTCATTCACCAGGTCAGGCAGAAGCCAGCAGCAGAGCACCAGTGACCAGCAGCTGGAGATGTGGGTGGCCACAACCACCCACCGGGACCCAGACAGGTCAGATCAGGGAGAGTGACTGCCTGCAGCTCTGCCTTCCTGGCCATCACTATTTTCACTTCCAGAGTGAAGTGCAGAGATTTCAGTTGGTCCAGCAGGAACAGGGGATTTCATAAGTCAGACAGGAAAATAACAGATGGTGACTGAGTGTAAATATGAAAATACCCTTGGAGCTGCAACAGAAGGCTGGCACTCCCAGGGGAGTCGAGGAAAACAGTGAAGGCTCCCCGCTGTCTCTCCTCTTTTCTCATTCTTGTCTCACTTCTCAAGGCATAGACTTTGCAGCCTGTGAAGGGGTAAGACTGCCATCTGATTGTCCCCAAACTGTGATCCACCTGGAGGCTCTCAGCTTCTGATCTCCGGCCCTCTCACCTCCTTATCTGCTCATTCTCGCTCCCTCATTCATTCATTTTAGCCATTTTCTTTGGATTCTTAGGCTTTCCTGCCTTCCTTCTGGACTTGATGTAACTGGGAGAATGATTTCAACCCTGGAGCTATGGCTTTGACCATACTTCATCACTGCCATTCCTTCTTATTTTTTATGAGTAATTCAGCAGTCCCCACCACAACCACCCTAAACCCTTTTGAAATCCTTCTGTTTTTTCTCTCTCTTTTTTTAAAGTAATCATCCAGCTCTTTCCATTAGCTTTACTATAATTTCCATTTGTCTTATTAAAGGCAGCTGGAAATGTTGTCAACTTTTAATTTGCATTTGACATATGATTTTGGTATAACAATTACCCAAAATAACACTGCGTCAGGGGAGAAGTGAGGACCATTCTTTCCTAAATCATGTGTACACTGCTTTTCCTCTCATACAGTTGTATATCTCCTTAGGCAGTAGACATGCGTAGCTTCTATTGGAGTGGATTTAGCCACTTTGCCAATAAAACTGTGGACGAGGAAATCAGGATTCTACAGAGAAAAAACCAAAAGGGCCTAGTACTATACGTAATAGCAATGTTAAGAGAACTGAGAAAAACAAAATAAGGAAAGACAATATACGATAGTAGCAATTTAAAAAGGAGATATACTTTCAGATTTAGAAACTCATAATGGGATTATTTGAAAACTTTTTACCAATATTTCAAAATTAAATGAATAATTTTCTAGAAAAAATATTAAATTTGACTTAAGAAATAGAAAATCTGAATAACATAATAAGAATATCCAGTCTATTGAAGATATAAATAATTTCTATTTTATACAAACTTTTTCAGAGAAGAAAAGAAGCAAAATTACCTATCTCATTGTGTGAGGCAAAGCCAACCTTGATTTATAAGGGCAGTGTAACTCTGGCCAGAGCAGTAAAAGAAAATAAAAGATAAATATGTGAGATGCTGGATATGTTAACTCAATTGTGCAAACCCTTCCACAACATATATGTATCAAATCATCTTGTACACTTTAAATATATTTCAATTTTATTTGTCAATTTACATATTTATTTATTTATTTATTTATTTAGAGACATAAAGTGTGCAAGCAGGGTAGGGGGGAGGGACAGAGGGAGAGAGAGAATCCCAAGCAGGCTCCATGCTCAGTGCAAGCCCTTCACAGGGCTCGATCTCATGCCCTTAAAATCAAGACCTGAGCGGAAATCAAGAGTCAGACACTCAACTGACTGAGCCACCCAGGTGCCCCAAAATATGTAACAGATTTTTTAAAATACAGTAAAAGAAAATTTTGATCTAGAACATAAATGAAAAAATCCTAAATAAAATATTTGCAGGTTGCTTTGCATTAAAAAATGATAATACATGATACTCAAGTAGCATATTTTGCCTAGAAATGAGAAGCTGATCGAAGAGAAAAACCTTTTTTTTTTTTTTAAAGATTTTATTTATTTATTTGACAGAGATAGAGACAGCCAGCGAGAGAGGGAACACAAGCAGGGGGAGTAGGAGAGGAAGAAGCAGGCTCATAGCGGAAGAGCCTGATGTGGGGCTCGATCCCGTAACGCCGGGATCACGCCCTGAGCCGAAGGCAGACGCTTAACCGCTGTGCCACCCAGGCGCCCCCGAAGAGAAAAGCCTCTTAATGTCATATACCATGTTAAGAAATCACACGGCAATGGCCAGGTATGGAGAGGAGGGGAAGTAGGGGATTGTTGTTTAATGGATATAGAGTTTTACTTTTGCAAGAGGAAAAGGTTCTGGAGATCCGTTACACAACAGTGTAAATATAGTTAACACCCCTGAACTGTACACTTAGAAATGGCTAAAATGATAAATCTTATGTTATGACTTTTTTACCATGATAAAAAAAATTTAAGACATTACAGAAGAACAAATATAGAAATTACTAGAGACTATCTCCAAAAGAGAAGAAAATAACGCAGGGAAAAGGGATGAGCGGCATCATGGGAGAAGGGGGGAGAAGGGGTAAGGTAAGTCTTTAGACGGGGAAGCAGGATGAGAGTCACTGAGAAAGTGACATTTGAGTGAACATGGGAGGAAGTAAGCGGCAGAGCTCTTTAGTCAGAGGGAATGGCAAGTGCCAAGTCTAGAAGGAGAGGCTGTCTGGCCAGCAGGTGACCAAGACGACCTGTGTGGTTGGAGTGAGGAGAGTAGTAGGAGATGAGGTCAGTGAGGCGAGGAGGGCAGAAAACCACAACAGGCCCTGGGGATCATGGTGAGATGGAAGAGATGGGAAGCCTTTGGAGAATTTTAAACAGAGGAGAGATGTGGTACGTCGCATGATTTTTCATGTACTGGCTGCTCTCAGGAAAAGCTCTGAAACAGAAGATCAAACACAGGAAGACCAAAGAGGAAGGAGGTAAAAAAAAAAAGAAAGCTGGAGGGAAAAAAAGATGGTGCCTTCGACCCGGGTGGCATAGTGAAGGTGGTAGCAAGTTACTTTGTAAATATTCATATAAATTTGTAGAACTACCACGATTTACTGACAAGCTAATTGTGGAGTGCAAAGAGAGGATGTCAAAGGTTGTGGCCTGAGTGACTGACAGATGCAGGCAGAACAAGTCTGGTCGTGTAGGGGCGGCTAGTATCAGGTGCTCACTTTGAAATACGCACTAGACACTGAAGTAGACATGATGAGTAGGCAGTTATGTATGTAAATTTAAAGTTCAGAAGAGCTGAACAAACTAGAGATACAAATTAGACCTCATCGAACAATAGTAGTACAGTTGAACTTTGAACAACATGGATTTGAACCGCATGAGTCCACTTATAACATGGATTTTTTTCAGTAAGTACAATACGGTACTGTAAATGTGTTTTCTATCCCTTACAATGTTCCTAACACTTTTTCTCTAGCTTACTTTATTGTAAGAGTACTGTATATAGTACATATGACAGAAAAATATGTGTTAATTGGCTGTTTATGTTATCTCTAAGGCTTCTGGTCACCAACAGGCTATTAGTAGTTAAGTTTGAGGGGAGTCAGAAGTTACATGTGGATGTTTGACTGCAGGGGCAAAGGGTTGGTGCCCTTAACAATGGTATTGTTCAAGGGTCCAGTGTATTTGAAGTCACAAGTGGGTGTAATTATAAGAGAGAAGAAATTTAATAATCATTTTCTGGAACCCCAGTATTTCAAAATCAGGGAGATGAAAAAGAACCAGCAAGGACAGGGAGAACAGCTGGAGAGATAGAAAGAAAAACAGGAGTCTGGTGTTCCGAAGTCAAAGAGCTCCATGGAGAGGTCAGCTGTGCTCGATGTGCCTGATTGGCCACATAAAATAACTGAGTGTTCGCCTGTGCTTTTAGCAACATGGAAGTCATAGGCGGCAATGGCTAGCTAACAAAAACTTATGACAAGCATCATCCTTAATGGTAAAACTTGAAAAGCAGTTTCATTGAACTTCTGGGGCATGACAAACATGCTGTCTTTCATCACTTTTATTCAGAACTGTACTAGAGGTTCTAAACAACAAAATAAAATACGTATAAGAACTGGAAAGAAAGAAAACTGGTATTTGCAGTTTATTTGATGTCTATGTATAAAATCCAAGATACTCCACAGATGAATAGAAACTAATAAAAGATTTAAAATGTTGTTAGATTCAAGATTAGCATTACAAAAATCCTACCTTCCTATTAAGAACCTACAACGAGCTATGTCCTGGTATTTAAGAAAGGAACAGGAAGGAATGGAGGAAGGGAGGAAGGGGAGAGATGGAAGGGAAGGGAGAAGACAGGAAAGGAAAAAAGGAAGAGTAACCTGATGTGCAGTGTTTGCGGATTTCCATGGTGCAACTACTCCCACCATGGCTGATTTTTTTTTAGGATTTATGTATTTATTTATTTTAGAGAGAGAGAGAATCCCAGGCAGACTCCCTGCTGAGCACCGAGCCCAATGTGGGGCTCCATCCCAGGACCCTGAGACCATAACCTGAGCCAAAACCCAAGAGGCAGCCACTTAACCGACTGAGCCACCCAGGTGCCCCCCACCATGGGTGGTGTGGTGTCACTGAAGCAGGGCTGAGACGAGATGCACACAATTGTGCTTGCGAAGTGGTGTCAGCTCTAGTTTGTCGCTACAAATCAATTCGAAAATTACACAGAAAAAAAAATCGCATTCATAGAAGCTACCAAACCTATAAGATCTACAAGAAATATAACCAAATGTGCACTAGCATGCAGAGATTACATTCACGTGAAGTGTTTTCAAGAAAAAAAAAAAAACCCTAAATACTTCGGAGAATATGTTTTATCAGTGGTTAGGAACAATCAATATTGGTGATGTCCGTTTGCCTCAAATTAATCTGTAATGTCAGTATAATTTAAATCAAATTCCACCAGGGAACCTTAAAATTTATTTGGAAGAGGAAGTGGTCAAAAATAGCTGAGCCGGGGGCACCTGGGTGGTTCAGTAGGTCGGGCTCTCTGCTGGGCATGGAGCCTGCTTAAGATTCTCTCCCTTTCCCTCTGCCCCCACCACCACTCTTTCTCCCTCTCTTAAAAAAAAAAAATAGCTGAGCCAACTTTAAAGAACGAGATGGGGGATTTCCACTACTAAAAAACAAGTTAGTAAGATAGTTGATACTGGTATCAGGATGAACAAATACAACCACGTAACCGCAAAAAGAGCCCATAAACAGACCCAAGTAATTTAGGGACTTGCAGAGCGGGTGTGGCCTCACACACTAGTGTGGAAGGGGTGGCCTCTCAATAAGTGGTTCTGTGACTCCTGAATTTGTATATGGAAAAATGAACAAAATTCAGATGCTCTATAGGACAAAAGAAAAAAAAATCACAAAGAATAAACAGAAAAAACTGCAAAATGTAACAATGGGTTATTAGCCCAAGTTCATAGAGAGCTCTTAAAATTAATGAGTATATTAAACCCAATACATTCATGAAGAACAACTGCTAAAGTCAGAAAAATGAACTGCCAATTTTCATTTAAAAAAACCCAAAAATATATGTTAAAATATTCAAATAAATTAAGAATTTAAAAACTACTTTTAAATTAATAAAATGCTATGTGTCTCTATCAAAATGAAAACAAGTGAAAATACTGATTTAAAAAAAAAAACAAACAAACCTATAATCTGTGTAGGTGCTCATTTCTCCGCACACTAAGGGAAATGAGAACTCTCAAATACATGTTCCAAACTTGCTGAAAGTATAAGCTGGTACAACCTTTCTAGATTGGGATATATTTACAGAAATTTTAAATATGCCTCCTTTGACCTAAGACTTCAAGGAATGTATCTTAAAGCAAGCTGAAAAGTTGTACAAAAAGCCGCACATAACCCATTTAAGGGAAGAAATGGAAAGTGTTTGATAAGTTGTTAACAGAAAAAAAAAGTCAGTTTACAAAAGTTACAGTAATATGATCTATGTTTCTGCAAAACAAAAAATAATATAAATGCACTAAAATGCCTTCAAAATTATCTGAAAGTAACACAGAAGTGACTATTTTTGGGTGCTGGAATAATACAGTTCTCGGTTTCCTTATTTATGTTTTTCTTTGTGTTTTCTTAATTTTGCAGGAGGTATTACTCATACACTAAAATAAATCACTTTGGGACGCCTGGGTGGCTCAGTCGGTTAAGCGGCTGCCTTCGGCCCAGGTCATGATCCCAGGATCCTGGGATCGAGCCCCATACTGGGCTCCCGGCTCAGCAGGGAGTCTGCTTTTTCCTCTGCCTGTTGCTTCCCCTGCTTTGTGCTCATGCTTGCTCGCTTGCTCTCTCTGACAAATAAGTAAATAAAATCTTAACCAACAGATTAACTAATTAAATAAATCACTTTATAAAAAATTCAAGCACGGCAGACTTGCACTTTCTCTTCTGTAAAGACATATGATTAATACATAGCATTATTTTTAATTTATTTGATTTTGGTGCCCTTCCCTAGAATGGGCCTAAGTATAAGACTTTAATAAAAAGGTAAGTAATATATACTATGATGTACTCAAAATCATCCCTCTCCTTTGCCAATCAGCTCAAGTCCCTCATGGAGACATGCGTGCGTTTCCACAGGATGAAAAATTTCCATGCTCCCTAACCCAGTAGATCCCCATGACTCAACATATCTACACATTTAAATTTTCACACACACACACACACATACACACACACACATACACACACACACACACAGACACACACAGACACATACACACACACACACACAGACACATACACACACACACATACACACACACACATACACACACACACAGACACACACACACACACACACAGACACACACACACACACACACACACACACACACGCCCACATTCATTACTCATTTTTTCCTGAATCATATGCTTTGTATTCAAGTTGATTATTTACATGCCTTATCTTTCTGGTAGATGGTAAAACCGGAGAGAATAAGATGAATGTATCATTTCTTTTGCATCTCCCAGACACGATTAAGCTCCATTTAGCTAATACACTTTTTAATAATTATCATGGCATTTCCTCTTATGTCTAAAAATAGTATTACAATAATCATTTTAACAGTATACATTGCTCTAGCCTTTATAGCTTATTTGAATGAAAATAAAATAGCAAAAACAAGTAAATACTCTCTTAAAAACACTTCGGATGAATTCTGATGTATTATTATGCATCTAGACTTTACAAAGGTAGTCACCCAATTGATTATATTGACATGTCTCTTTGTTTAGCCACTGAGAAAGCTGTAAGCAAACAATGCCGCCTATCATTGCCCTTTCAGTCTCTTCTGCTCCTGGATGTGATCAGCAAACTTCTCACATGTAAGTAACTACACACTTCATGGAGTAGTTCCAATCTCACATCGCGTATTTCAGATACTGAATAGAAGATCTACTTCTTCTGTCTAGTATTTTCTTTAGTACTTCAGGCATACTGTGAGCTTCACAGGGAAAGGATTATTCTGCAAAGTTGCAGATCCAGTACCTTGTTTTGATTTTATATACAAAAGAAATATAGGGGAAAATTTGTAAGCGAACTAAGAGGCGTAATCAAACATCATGTAGGTTATCTGCTATTTGTTTCTACCACAGTGACCTGTAATCTGAGTAACGGCTGCCAGCCAGGAGAGTTGTGCGTCTTTGCTGATAAACTCAGAGCCAATATGTTATGCGGGAAGGGTGTAGATTTGGGAACTGGACCAGTCTAGAGACCGCGCAGCATTGCACAAGTGAAATGCTATCTAGGATTGCATTGTTGGTGACCCTAATGAAGTTACTCGTAGGTTCTCTATTCTTTGATACAGAAACAGGAATTGTTGCACACAGAAATCCACACATCTTTGTAGACTTGTGGATCTTTTGTTTGGAATCTAATACATTTGACGGCATCCTTTTTTGGAGGGTAAAAACATTAATTTTTAGCTAATTATCTTCAGTGAGGATCTTTTCTTAAACTTGTGTTTTCTTGACACAGGCTAGGATATCCTTTCTGTCTCATTCTGGGTACATACTATGCACAGGTGTGATTTCACTTTGATTATCAGGCTGTGATGCACCGTGTTATCGTATGCTGCCCTCAAATTAAAGGATGAGCCTGTAGTAGTTTATGGATAAAACCTCAAGGACTTTATTTCTATAGATTTACAAAGCTGAAAGAGTTACTGAGAAGAACTGAAGCATCTTCTAAAATGTGTTTCCAAATTTTTTCATATATTTTCAATGTGAATTATCAGAAAGAAACAATGAACAGATCTGCTTCTTCCCTTTGGGGATTTGAGAGAGGTTTGGTGGATTTAATGAGATTCTTGAGATATCCAGATTTATATAGCAGCAAGTACACATCAGATTCTACAGAGAGTTATGATGCCAAATGATTTTTTTCAAATGCAGTGTATATAATAAAGAAAATGTAATACTGTTATCTGAACTTTTTTCCTACATCACAAGATTTTCACAGTGTAATTCTCCTTGGCCTCAAGCCCTACCGTACATCCAGTCACACTGTACTCAAGGATCCTGTCAGCAGTGGACATCAAGAAATGTAGTAATTACCGCCATCTTGCTACTTGAAGACGTGATGATATTTATTTTAGAAGTCATAAGAAATGCTCTTCTTGCTCGATAGGTAATGAGATTATACACATATTTTGGTAGTTTATTCCACCCATGCTTAAAAATTAAGGCAAGTTTACCATCAAATTCCAGACATTTCTATGTTCATAGCTTTGTTTATAACATCAGTTTTGTAAACCAAGTAAATTCAATACAACCTGTTGTGGCGATTGCTGAAGTTGAATGTAGTTTTTCCCAAGAATTACATCATTTATTTTAACTGAGAGGATTTCTGACTTTTTTGTGGGGCTTAGTGTGTTTATGTTGGGAAAGGAAGTCCCAGGTGTGTAGTCTTTCAGCCTCCACTCAGCCACATAAGAATGGGCGTTGGGGCTGGAATATTTTCTTACCAAGAGACAAAGAGCCCACTCAGTCTGCAACAGGTTTATCTCCGTGTGTGGGAATATCTTTCCCTGTTTCAGGATCAATGAGTATTCCTTTGCTCTGAATCAGGGGCCCTCAGGCACACCCACAACTTCCAGAAATACAGACTCCAGACAGGACCCTATTGCAGCAAAGAGGGTCGTGGATAGGCCCATTCCTGTGTCAGCTTCCAGGGGCACCCACTAGCCATGAGGGACCCACGCACATTATGGAGTTACCACAGCTCTGTCTCTTTTCTGTATGAGTAAAAGTGTTGTCCCTTTCTGTGCTTGAGTGTTGTGTCTTCCTTGGCCAGTCTAAAACCAAGACTCAACAGGCAGAAAGGTCTGGGCTTCTTTCCCTGGTGGCTGGTATTGTGATGATCTTTGCTATTCTCCCTGTGGTTTCAATTCTCCCCTGTCATTGGTTATTGGTATAAGGTGCACTACTCAACATATGGAGAAGTACAGCCTTCTTGGACCTTTGTATTCTTAATCTAGATGCCAAACACATTCTGGGCGTTCTGGATTACTCCAACATATCATTTGTGTGCATTATGACAAAACCCAGTACATATTTTCATTTTCATTGGCCAAAAATGATGAAAAAAAATGAAGCACCATTACTTTTATATGAGCACTTCTTCATTGTTTTCTACTTTTTTGGATGATAGTAGAGAAGATACTTGATGGTAAAATCTTGCTGGGCACATTTTCCAAGAAGAAAGAACATTGCTATTCAGTTCTCCAATCACATGTGCAGTGGTATCTTCCTTCTAATTTAGACATCACTGGCAACAATCAACTTGTCAGATTTATATAGTAGATGAAAACGGAAAAGATAAAAATCAAGTCCAAGGCTGCTTTTATTTTGAAGTTTAAATGGCAACTATTATCATTTCATATAGCCCATTATATGTGAAAGATGTCTAAGGCCATAAATTTCCCTCATGAGTTTTCATGAGCTTTTTTTTTTTTTCACTTTACATTATATTTTATTTTAATCAATAAAGAAATTACATATTACAGATTTCACTGATGCTCTGAAAGACAAACTCTGTGGAATTTTTGTGTTAAATTACTATTTCAAAACAAATAATATATGCATGATTCAACACAGGGACTCAGGATTAGATGGAAGTGCAATTAAAAGCCATTATTGCTATGCAATTCAATTTTTAACAGTTACATTGTACTTAAAATTCTATAACAAAATTATATAAATAAATCCAAAACATAAAGTTAAACTCCTTTTTAAAAACATGTAAGTAAAAAAGTCAAACATTTTCTAGCTGATTTCCAGGACTAAATTTTAAAAGCAAAAACATGTGGTATAAACAGTTCTAGGTTATTTCACACTGAAGGGCTCATTTACATTTACTGATAATGAATTTATTAATTCATCTAAAACAGGCTCTCAACCTCAGCACTAATGATTTTGTTCCAGATCATTCTTTGTTGTGAGAGCTGTCCTGTGCATTGTAGGATGTTTAGCAGTGTCCCTAACCTCTATCTCCCCACCAGTTGTGACAAGCAAAAGAGGTCTCCAGACAATGTCCCCTCACTGTGAAGTTGGCTCTGGTTAAAAACCAGATATGAAACATGCTTGAGGGTCTCCACGTGTTAGACACTATGCTGGGTTCTAAGGATGCAGAGATGATTAGATTAAAAACCAGCTATTAAAAACTCACATCCAAAGTGGAGACATGTAAATATAAATGTAAACAATAATAGAGGTATACTAAAAGTACTATTGATTTACTCAGTTTATCTCATTTGAAAACCTCATTCAAGAAAAAACCCTGTCTCATCATATTCTTCATCTAAGACTTTATGCTTGCCAGACTCAGTTCCATACACTGTACGAGAGCAGAAAACTCAAAACTTTCCAGTCACGGGGTGCCTCACTGGCTCAGTTAGTAGATCATGTGACTCTTGCTCTCAGGGTTGTGAGTTCAGACCTCACACTGGGTGTAGATATTACTTTAAAAAAAATAAAAACAAAAACAGAAACAAACAAAAAGACTTTTTAGTCACAGTTTAATATAATCCTTTCAGCTTATTGACTCATCAGTAAATCTTACCTCTCTGCAAACCAACTCTGCCCCCCAGAATTGTCAGGTATCTGTCAGGCCCATTGAACTAAAGGCTATTCAGCTTAGTTTGAAACTCTCAATGAGTTCTATAAATACACATAACTCTAATATCATGAAGCAGGGGGGCCTGGGTGGCTCAGTCAGTTAATCCTCTGGCTCTTGATTTCGGCTCAGGTCATGATCTCAGGGTCATGAGATCGAGCCCTACATCAGGCTCCAGGCTCAGTGGGGAGTCTGCTTGAGACTCTCTCTCTCCCTTTCCTTCTGCCCCTCTGCCTGCTCTCTCTCTCTCACACACACACACACAAACACACATTATCTCTTTAAAACAAATAAATTTTTAAAAAATGAAAACATAAAATCATGAAGCTACATCTAAACTGCAGACATTTCCTTGTAACATATTACACAATGATTCCAATTCCTGTCCTAAGAAATAGCTTTCTAAGTGGAAAGATGCCATTATGCTATTTACTCTTCTATTTCATAGTAATATAGTTCTAGAAGTCAAAACTCTAAACATTATGCCCGTATCTCCCTATTGGTTTAAGAGAGAAAAGAAAAAATATGTATTCAGAATAAAGTTATAGCAGATTGTTAGTTTAATCTCAGTCATTGTCAGAATTGAAATTAATCAGAGGGAAACAAATACCATATGATTTCACTCGTATGTGGAATTAAGAAACAAAAATGAGCAAAAGAAGAAAAAAGAGAGTGAGAGAGAGAAAGAGAGAGAATCCAAGGAACAGACTCTCAGCTACAGAGAACAAACTCACGGTTACCAGAAGGGAGGAGAGTGGGTATGGGTGACATAGGTGAAGGGGATTAAGGAGTGACCTTGTGATGAGCACTGGATGATGTATAGAATTGCTGAATTACTATATACTATACTATATCCTTGTGGACCACTTTTCTAGAGATAGCTTACAGAATGAAGAAGAAATTCTTAAGTTGGCTTATTTATACAGATAACTATATATTTCCAAAAGGCAGCTAGCTCATTAGACTTAACTTCAGGGAGTTCATATGACATGTTAGGCACTACCGGCTTAATGTTATTTTTTTAATTGATATTTTCTCTCTCATTGAAAGAGACTGTCTTATGTTACTGTTCAACATTGACTAAAGTCTCTATCCAAAGCAATGAACATGAAAATAATTGGAAAGGGAATGATAAAACTATCATTTCATAAAAACAATGTGACACTTATGCACCTCAATAGTGTTTATCTTAACCTTTGTAAGGTTAAGCTGCCATTTTCTTATATTACTTATTAGGTGAAACATTTACAAGTCAGAGGAGAACCAGTAGAAGCTTTCCATGATTAGAATGCTTAGAAGCTTATTTGCTGGTTTCTGATTCTTGCCAAACTGTTTAACCAATTCTTCATCTACAATCTCTTCTGCAATGACACCAATTATTTTTAGCCCCATTCTTATAAAAAAACCTTTTGATCTCCCAAAATTAGAGAATTATAGTTTCACTGTATTAATTTATTTTTTTATTTTTTAAAAAGATTTTATTCATTAGAGAGAGAGATACTAAGTGAGAGAGAGCATGAGAGAGAGGAGGGTCAGAGGGACAAGCAGACTCCTGCTGAGTGGGGAGCCCAATGTGGGGCTCAATCCTGGGACTCCAGGATCATGACCTGAGCCGAAGGCAGACACTCAACTGACTGAACCACCCAGGTGCCCCTTCACTGTATTAATTTAAAATGTTTTCCCCATATTTATCAAAGTTAAACATATATCAAACCTATGACCCAGCACTCCTAAGCATACACATAGGAAAAGTGAGGGTATATGTATACCAAAAAAATATGAATTTTTATAGCAGAATTGTTCATAATCAGAATTTAGAAAGAACCCAAATGTCTGTCCAGAGTAGAATGAATAGATCGTGGTCTTTACCATAAAGTAGAATATTATAGAGCACTTAAAAATAGTACTTGCATGTACAATAAGGATAAATTGCACAATGTAATGAAAAACTAAAGAAACCAAACACAAAATGCTACTACACCCTGTGTAATTCCACTTATATAAAGTTCAAGAAAAGAAAAATTAATTTACAGAGATAGAATTTAGAATGATTTTCTCTGAAGAATGCAATAGGTATTAATTGTGAAGAGACAAAAGAAAAACTTCCGTAATCTTGTAAATGTTCTTTATTTTAATCTGTGTTGAGACCACATGGGTATGTATATATATGTATGTATATGTATATATATATATGCAAAGTAAATAATATAATAAATAATCTGTGTTGAGACCACATGGGTATGTATATATATGTATGTATACGTATATATATATATGCAAAGTAAATAATATAATAACATATGTAATTGGACATAAGATAAATATAATATGTAAACATATATAAATATATTTAAATTTAAAATTATATATATTTTAAGTATATATTACATATTAAAATGTAGCTATAAAAAATCATGGTATTACATGCTTAAGATTTGAGTACTCGGTTATATTTATTCTCCCACAATCTCTTTTAAATCATGCCAAATTTCTTTTTTTTAATTTAAAATCAATTTAATTATCATATTGTGTACTATTATTTTTAAATGTAGAGTTTAGTGATTCATCAGTTGCATATAACACCAAGTGCTCACTACATCAACTGCCCTCCTTTAACGCCCATCACCCAGTTACTCCATTCCCCTACCCACCTCCCCTCCAGGAGCCCTCAGATTATTTCCCATAGTTAAGAGTCTCTTATGGTTTGTCTCCCTCTCTGATTTCATCTTATTTTATTTTTCCTTCCCTTCCTCTATGTTCATCTGTTTTGTTTCTTAAATTCCACATATGAGTGAAACCATATGGTATTTGTCTTTCTCCGACTGACTTATTTCGCTTAGCATAATATCCTCTAGTTCCATCCATATCCTTGCAAATGGCAAGATTTCATTCTTTTGATGGCTGAGTCATATGCCAGTGTGTGTGTGTGTGTGTGTGTGTGTGTGTGTGTGTGTACACCACATCTTCTTTATCCACCTATCTGTCAACGGACATCTGGGCTCTTTCCATAGTTGGGCTATTGTGGACATTACTGCTATAAACATTGGGATGAAGGTGCCCATTTGAATCACTGTTTATATTCTCTGGGTAAATACTTAGTAGTGCAATTGCTGGGTCATAGGGTAGCTCTATTTTTAACTTAAAAGTTAAGTTAAATTTTAATGTACTGTTGGATCCTATTAGCTAGTATCTTGGTGAGAATTTTTGCTTTGCTGTCCACCCAGGATATTGGTCTCTATTTCTCTTTTTTGGTGGGGTCTTTGTCAGGTTTTGGGATCAAGTTAATTCTGGACTCATAAAATGAGTTTGGAAGTTTTCCTTCCATTTCTATTTTTTGAAACAACTTCAGAAGAGTAGGTATTAATTCTTCTTTAAATAGTTAGAATTCCATTGGGAGGTCCTCTGGCCCTGGACTCTTTGTTTGTTGGGAGATTTTTGATTACTGCTTCAATTTCTTCGCTGGTTATGGGTCTGTTCAGGTTTTCTATTTCTTACTGTTTCAATTTTGGTAGAGTGTATGTTTCTAGAAATGCATCCATTTCTTCCAGATTGCCTAATTTGTTGGCATATAAATGCTCATAATATGTTCTTATAATTGTATTTCTTCAATATTGGTCGTGATCTCTCCTCTTTCATTTATGATTTTATTTATTTGGGTTCCTTCTCTTCTTTGTCATAAATCTGGCTAGGGGTTTATCAACCTTATTAATTCTTTCAAAAAACCAGCTCCTAGTTTCACTGATCTGTTATACTGTTCTTTTGATTTGAAATGTCATTGATTTCTGCTCTAATCTTTAGCATTTCTCTTCTCTTGCTGGGATTTAGGCTTTATTTGCTGTTCTTTTTCCAGCTTCTTTAGGTGTAAGGTTAGGCTGTGTATTTGAGACTTTTCTTGCTTCTTGAGAAAGGCCTGTATTGCTATATACTTCCCTCTTAGGACCATCTTTGCTCTATCCCAAAGGTTCTGAACTTTTGTGTTTTGGTTTTCATTTGTTTCCATGTATTTTTTTAATTCTTCTTCAATTTCCTGGTTGACCCATTCATTCTTTAGTAGGATGCTCTTTAACCTCCATGTATTTGTGTTCCTTCCAAATTTTCTCTTGTGTAAATCATGTCAAATTTCTTCTTAATCTTGCACATATTGGTTCCTTGGGCCCATATTTTATTGTGGAATCACAAAATATATTGATGTGTTTATATCCCAGTTTATTATTGCTATGTATTCAATCACCTGAGAGGGAAATCAGCTAAGAATAGTAAAAAAACTATTTATTGCTTTTACTGGTATTACTGAACTTTACCTCTTTGAGGAGGGCCAGCTATGGATCAAGCTGTCTTAATGGAGATGCTTAAATACGGAGCTCATACATAATATGCACTTTTATTATAACTGCACAAGCTTAATAAGCAGGAACAGGGAACTTAAATATAGACTAGTAAGCTTAAATGATGTTAATTATGATAGATTTTGATCTACTTCTTTAAAAACATATCTGATTTTTTTATATTTGATGTTAGAAATAATTAGCAAATATTATAATATTGGTAGATATAAAGTCAACTTATTGGCATTAAAGAGATAAATTGTTTAAAAATACTGTTTATAATCTAAAAATAATGAAAAAAGAAAAAATATTATGACGAAAATAACCAATAAAAATTAAAAACACATTTTCTAAGGCGACAAGTAAAGAAAATACCATGCTATTTATGGAAGAATAAAAATTAGGAATAAATTTAACAAATGTATATATAAACCCTCTAAATGAACAACTATAAAATATTACTGAAACAAATTAAAGAAAACCTGAATAAATAGAGGAATATAACATATTTATAAATTCAAAGAATCAGTGTAGTAAAGATATTAATTTGCCCCAAATTGATCTATAGAGTCAATGCAATCTAACAAATATCCCAACTTTTTTTTTAATTGACAGATACTAAAATGTATATGTGAATTCAATGACACAGGAATAGTCAAAGCACTTCTGAATACAAACATCAAGATGGGG
Organism: Ursus arctos; assembly: GCF_023065955.2. Taxonomy (NCBI): domain Eukaryota; kingdom Metazoa; phylum Chordata; class Mammalia; order Carnivora; family Ursidae; genus Ursus; species Ursus arctos. Next base: position 38,504,124 of record NW_026622952.1, read on the forward strand.
GAAATTACCCTCTATCAGGACTCAAAAGAAAGCTACAGTGGTTAAGACATTGTTATATTGGCACTAGGATTAAAGAGAGATCAATTAAATACATTAGAAAGTCCATATACAGACACATGCTTAATGTATACTTGACTTAGGAAAAGCAGCAGTATGGAAGAGATGGTCTTTTCAATAAATGGTGCTGGATCAATGGGATATCTATACAGAAAAATACATTAAGCTTGACTCCTACTTCGTAACATACACAATAATTAATTCCAAGTAAAGCTAAAAATGAAAACTAATTCATGAAGCTTCTAGAAGATAATATAAGAGTTTATGATTTGGGAGTGGGAAAACATTTTTTTTAAAGATTTTATTTATTTATTTGAGAGAGAAAGAGAGTGAGCACAAGCAGGGGGAGAGTTAGAGGGAGGGGGAGAAGTAGGCTCCCCGCTGAGAGGGAACCTGACCTGACTCGGGGCTTAACCCCAGTACCCCAGGATCATGACCTGAGCCAAAGGCAGATGCTTAACCGACTGAGCCACCCAGGCATCCTGGAAACACTTTTTTAATAGGATCAAAAAAGCAGGAACCTTAAAATAAAATATTGCTCAACTGGACTATATTAAACTTAACAACTTCCTCTTAACAAAAGAAAACATTAAGACGGTGATAAAACCAGCCACAGGCAGGAGAAAATACATACAATACACATAAGCAACATAAAGAACTTCTACAAAACAGTAAGAAAATGGCCAACTGATAAAATAAGTTAAAAAAAAAATACTTGAACAAAGTCTCATAGAAGAGGATGTTATAATTGACCAAGAAACATACTTTTAAAGCATTTAACCTTAATACTCAGCAAATTAAAACTGTAGGAGACACTATATACCCTCTAGATTTTCTAAATTTCCCTAAAATTAATAACAGACAGTAGCAAGTGCTTATAGAGCAACAGGAACTCTCATATACTGAGGTTGGATCAGCAAATTGACATAATCACTTTGAAAAAGAGTCTGGCGTTACATATTAAAGCTGAAGAAGATAACCCACATACCCTATAGCCCAACAATTTCACTCCTAAGTAAACAGCAACTAAAATTTATTCTAGAACATGTTCTAGAATGTTTACTGCAGCATTATTGGTGTAGCCAAAGACAACCCAGTTATCTACCAAGAGTACAAAGATACATAGTGATACATCTTTATAATAATACTATCCAGCAAAGAAACTGACTGCATATAATGACATAGATAAGTCTCATAAAGGTAATTTTGAGCAAAGAAGCCAGGCATATGAGATGTCATACTGTGATTTTATTTAATAAATAGTATTTACTTAGAAATTCAAGACAAGAAGCAAAACTAAATTATAATGTGTGGCAATGAATGCACACGTGGAAAACACTTTCTAAAGGAGTGTGTGAGAAAAAGTTATAACTAGAGAAGTCAGAATAGTAGTTAATATTCTAGGGAAGAAAGGGGTAGTGATGTGTAGGAGTTATGAGGGTGCTTCTGTAAGAACCTTAGGGAGATCCTCTTGGCTACAGGAAACACTTTCGTGCATAATGGGAAGACACTCAATGGGACAGAAACCCCTAAGAAGCAGGTGCAGTCGTCTAGGATCAGATTATTCAAAGAACGGCCGGCTGTACAGCAGCATCAGGATCAGCATCAGCATCAGCACCATGTGAGAGCACGTGAGAAATGGAGAACTACAGGCCCCACCCCAAAGCTACTGAACTAGACCTAGTATTTTAACAAGATCTCCAAGTGACCGCTAGACTTTAATTTTAGAAAAGACTTGGTATAGGCAAACAAGAGGATAAACAGCTCAATTAGGGCTGGGATAATAGCAATAGAGAAGGTCAGACAAAAGAAAGGAGAGAAAGAAAGAAAGAAAGGAGGAAGGGAGGGAAAGGAAGGGAAGGAGGGAGGGGGAGGGAGAGGGGAGCAGAGAGGAGAGGGGAGGGGAGTGAAGAGGACGGGAGGAGAGGAAAGGGGAGAGGAGGAGAAAAAAAAAAAAAGAAGAGAAGGGAAGGGAAAGGAAGGGAAGGGAAAAGGCAGAGGAGGGGAGAAGGAAGAGAATGGGAGGGAAGGGAAGAGAAGGAGATGGAGAAAGAAAGAGAAAAAGAGAAAAAGAAACAGAAACAGAAAGCGAGAAAGAGAGAGGGAGAAAATTATAAATATAATCCAGAAACCTGCACCCTCCAAGGCCACATGGGCCCCATTCTTGTATAAACATGAAGTCCTGCCATAAGACTTCTTACTCACTTTAGAGTGATATATTTCTTGAATACTCTCTCTGCTACTAAAATTGCAAAGTACTAACATTTTATCTGTAATTTGTTTACGTCATTTTTAGGGATAGATCTGGTAATAACTCTCTGTGTTTAATGTGTAAATTTTTTATTCACACTTAAAGATTAATGAAGCATAACCTTTTGTAAACATGTAAAATTGAAAACTGCCATAGAAATTACCTGTAAAATAATAAAAATTAAATAAATGATATTGCTGGCCTTTAGACTTGAAAACCTTTGCAAAAGTAAAAGCATTTTCTGGCTCAATGTAAGTAATCGTAGACTACCGAAAGTAATATGGCATCTAAAGTGGAACAGCTGACCTTGGTTCCCCTTCATTGGAGAGCTATCACCCTGGTTGATTCACGGATATCCTTACTGAAGCCCAGTTATCTTCAGATACTTGTAATCATTATTGTGTTTAATCCAAATACAAGTTCTGAAGCATTTTAAATGAAAATAATGTAAGCAATACCTTGAAGCTAGATCGTACAAGGAGAAAATGATAGTTTAATATTTTTTCACAGTTTATACATCAAAAACGAAATGCTGCTCTACAACAGCTGTTAGTACAAATGCAGTCGTATACGGAAAACCAGAAATGTGTTTCTGAAATGTTTTTTACAGTCTGAGGTGATCCAGGATGGTAGCCTGTACAGGCCGACACAATCATGCCAATTATTTACTGCTGACATCCATACTGGTTGGTCTATGTCTTTGTGATACTGGTTGGTAAAGGCTGAGAAGCTTCCTGGACTAACTACAGTCCATCCTTGTTATTTGCAGATTTCGTATTTATAAAATCGACTACTTACTAAAATTTGTTTGTAACCCCAAAATTAACACTCTTGGTGCATTCATGCACATGTCCATTCACGCGCATGTCCAGAACAGGAAAAGATGTGAGTCCCCCACTTCCTACATTCCCAGATGCCGCCAATGAAGCTACCTCTGCCTTCCTGTTCCAGCTGTCATAGACATAAGCGGAGAGCGGAGATGGCAGGGGTAGCCCTGTGCAGCACAGTGCAGGGAGCTCCCACTCTGGGGCTGCTTGGACCAAGCTTTGAATCCCTACGCTGGCACCTTTTGGTGGAACAGCCTCAGGCAAGTCTCTTAACATTTTGGGAACTCGTTTTCTCTTTTATAAAACAGAATAGAAACTATTTTAGAAATTAGAAAAAGAAAACAGAATATACCAGGATGAGTTGTTTCTGAATTTAAGACTACATAATCTATGTAAACTATGTATATATGTGTACCTAGTCCCCCAAGGAGCAATGACTCAGCATTTGCTAATTCAGCGTTGGAGGCAACTTTAGGAAACATAACTGCTGCGAATAATGAGAATCAACTGTATATAAATAAATAAATAAATAAATAAATTGTCATCTCTGTTGCATTTGATTTTGTTTAATGATAATAATTATTTATAGATTATATAGAATTGTCCTTATTTTTGGTTACAAATTTTCATACATGTATAAATATAAGACTGAACAAAATATGTATATCTTTATCCTATGTAAAATTATTGTAATATGCTAAGTCATTTTTAAGTAACATCCTTTCAATTAAAAACCATGGGAACTTTTGTTTTTTGCTATTGTCATTAATAACAATTTTATAAGTTTACCTATTTCTTCTTCGTTTCCTCCCGCCTAAAACTTGTAGGTGTACACCTTAGCTTGACTTCTAAAGAAAACACCATCTCAAAATTGTGCTTCTCTAGGTGTCAGTCTGTAAGAATTTTTCTCTGCAAAGCTCCATTTATAGTCTTTACCAGAACCTAAGTCATAAGAGCATTTTATTTAATGTTGTTTATAACCAACTTCCAAAAACACTGAATGCCAATTCCACTATACTTTGAAAAGAGCTATTTGTCACTATAGATTTCTTATCATATTTCGTTTGTTGCAGAGGAAAGGCCTTTTATTTTATGTGAAAAATGACTTCTGATTTGATTTAGTGGCAATTTTTAATTTAGGTTTTCTAGTTTCATTTTATTTTTCCTTTTCTCTAACCATATAAAAATTTCCCAATACTGAAAAATGTGCCTGTTTCATATAAATGAAGTAGGCTCTAATACAGCAAAAAGTTATAAGCATACTAAAATATGTAATTAAGATACTCATTTTTTAACTGGAAAAATATTTATAAAATTAAATAAAACAGAAAAAATCTAATTATTAGGCATTTCTAAGTATTCACAGCTCTACACTCTAACCACCTGTTTTGTGACAGATGCTCTACTCTTGTGACTAAATTTTAAGCAAAAGACATTAGCTTTTAATCTTGGCCACCTAGAAATAGTTATTAAAATAGAAAAATATAAACAAAGCCCTATAGTAAGGAACTAATCTGACAAACATGGTTATTGTTGATCTCCTGTTAGATCTCACAATCTTTTCCAAATAAGTATTCAAACATGGCATAATACACTAAAAAGTTTTTCAAAAACCTTCCTATTTATATAGTGTTTTGTTTCTGAAAGCACTGGGAAAAACACACACACACCGAAAAGGTTGAGAAATTTACCAACATTACAAAATGAATCAGTGGTAGAACAAGAGACATAATTTAGATTTCATCCTCATGGCTGTATCTAATGAACTCATTTCTGTTCATTTCCTAAAGTATAACGTTTTTACCTTTTTTATTCCCCGGTAAGCTATTAAAATATAATATCCTTGGGGATTAAGACTTTTCACCTTGCCCTTCTAGTTGTCTATATAAAAAATAACTGATTCCACTAAAGGTTAGAGGAGGAAAAATAAAATTGGAATCAAGAATATGAGGACTTTCAACCATCATATCAAAGTTTACTTTTTAATTCACCAGAAGAACACTGAACGTGTTTCTGAACACCACTTTGAGATTCTGTTTCTGTTCCTCCTATTAAAATTGGATTCCACACAATTGGATTTAACCCAAAACTCTATTTCCACGTACTAGCAGCAGAACTGGATCTGATTTGTTTAAAAGAGAGCTAGATCTTTGTATATTACCCATTCATTGGTTTATAGCCTTGCAACCAGAAAGTGTACACAACAAAATGTTGTCATTCTAGCAAGAAAAAAGAGAGGAGAGAGCGGAGGGTGTGCAGAAGTGCCCTGTCCTGTCCTTGCAAGTGCTGACAGTGATCATACACAGATGTACTTGGCTGTTCGTCCCTGTTTGTCTCCTCTCACCAACCTTTGCCTTCAAGACTATTCAGCCTAATAGTCATTTAGCCTCACCAACCAACTCAATGCCTATGTTAGTGATCTTCTGCTGTGTAACAAATTACCATGACTTAGAGGCTTAAAACAACACACATTTATTATCCCACTGTTTCTACGGTCAGGAGTCTAGATACTATTTAGTTACATTCTCTGTTTTAGTGTCTCTTACAAGGCTACAGTCACAGTGTTAACCAGGAACGGGGTCTCATTTGAGGCTCTACCAAGAAAGATCCACTGCCAAGTTTGCATGGGTTTTGGCAGGATTCAGTTCTGGCAGGTTGTCAGAATGAGGTCCTCAGGTCCTTGCTGGCTCTTGGTTTCTTGCCACTTGGGCCTCTTCATTTGGCAGCTTACTTTATCAGGGCCACCAAGAAAGCATCAATACAGAGAATATGACAGTAAGACAGAAGTGAAGAGCTCATGTAACAAAATCATGGAAGTAACATCTCACAATCTTTGCTGTATTCTACTGGTTAGAAACAAGTCATGGGTCTCTACCTACACTTAAGGAAAGAGGATCCCATCAGAGCCTGAATACCAGGAGGCAGGTAATACCTGGAGGCCTCTTAGAGCCCACCTGCTACAGTGCTGGCCCTAGATCCATTATCTCCACCTTAAATCACGTGACATGCTTGAAACCTCACTTTGTTAATAAGCCAGTTTATTCAAACCAGTTTATTATTATTATTATTATTATTATTATTATTATTTTATATTTGCCTGATCCCTGACACCTTGGATCCTTGAGCACTGTGTTCCAGCCTTGCTCCTGGTACCTGAACACCCACCTGGTAATTTGGCCCTTTATTTCCCACATACATACCTTCTTCATCCGTACTAACCAAAAGTTCATATTGACTCCTACACCAAATGACAGGGTTCTTGATCCATACGAATGCTCCTCGTGTATACCAATTCCTATTGCTGAATTTCCACCCATTAGCCTTCAGCAACCGGCTAAATGGATACTCAGTATTTAGACTTGGTTTGTATCTTTGGCTGTTAGTGCTTGTGCCACGTCTGTGTTTACCCCATAGACTAATGATTACTTTTCAGACTCAGCGTTTGGAACTTACCTGTTTGTACTGATTTCCTGAATAACTAGTGCTAAGTCTTACTCCCATATCGCAGCATTTGCCATTCTCCTGACCCTTCGAGCTTTCCTGGTTTCCTGACTGTAAACAGTTCTGATCTGCCCATCCTGAAAATATTTGATCCTGAGTTCTGATAGCTGTTTACTTGATACAAAAAAAAAAATTACTTCTATAAATTCCTCCCCAGTGGAAGCTGCATATCTAATCATGAACATTTGCAAGGATTTTAGAAAATAAATACTCATTGAAGCAAAACCCTATAATGATAAAGGAAAACATTTATAAGGATTTAAGAAAATACAAATATTCATTGAAGCACAACCCTGTAATGATGAAGAAAATAGGCTTTTATTCCAAAGAAATACTGCTTTCTCAATGTAGATATTTAAAACTGCCAAACTACTTATTTTGGGTTTCATTTTATTAAACAGATACATTAAGTGGAAAAGAGGATAGTTCTCTATAGATCCAATATATATTAAAAATATATATACATCTTTGTTTAAAATTGCAAGTTTACGTTCTTTCCTCTGCCTGAAATAATCTCATGTATCATGCATGTTTACCTGCCAAAATCCTGTCGATAGATGAGCTCCTGGGAGCTCTTCCTGATCACCCTACACCAACACAGAGTGAGTACTCTTTCTAAACCTCCGGAGACAATACTCGTGCTGCTTCAGGGATGTATCATGTTTATTACTTTTTATGTACTCTTTTATGATGCTGCTAGATTGTAAATGTCCCTATACTAAAAACAGTATCTTCCTTACTCTTTTATTCACTGAGATATATTTAGTGTGTCTTTGACCATTTTACTTTTTCAATAAATATTTACTGAACTGAATTGCACTGTATATTTTATATTTTTTCATACATATATATATGTGTGTATATATATACATATATATATATGAAAGAGCTTTTTCCAATAGTTTTAGTATTTATATAAAGTAATATATTAATGGTTTTATTAGGAATAGTTGCTAGTTGGTATCTTTGACATCACATGTGATTAAATTAATGAAAACTTTAAGTTAAAAATATGATGATATTGGGGTGCTTGGGTAGCTCAGATGGTTAAACGGCTGGCTCAGGTCATGATCTCAGAGTCCTGCTCTCCCTCCGTCTGCTGCTTCCCCTGCTTGTGCTGTCTCACTCGCACTCTCTCTCTCTCTCTCAAATAAATGAATAAAATCTTAAAAAATTATGATATTGGTAATTACTAATTAATACTAGAAATAGACTGCAAAACTCATTTTTTGAAAGATCTACCACAGTTTTACATTTTTTTTTAAAGGCCAATTATTTTTTTTTTAAGATTTTATTTATTTATTAGACAGAAATAGAGACAGCCAGCGAGAGAGGGAACACAAGCAGGGGGAGTGGGAGAGGAAGAAGCAGGCTCATAGCGGAGGAGCCTGACGTGGGGCTCGATCCCAGAACGCCAGGATCACGCCCTGAGCCGAAGGCAGACGCTTAACCGCTGTGCCACCCAGGCGCCCCCACAGTTTTACATCTAGTAGATATTTTTAAATTTTTTTGGTCTTACATCTCTATTTTATTTCTTATTAATTTATCAGTTTAATTTTGATACATCTGCATGCTTCAAAAAAGTGCAGTATTTTTTAAGTGGATATGTTAATTAAAGGTATAATGCCATTTGAAATACCTTGAATGTCTTAAAGCATTACAAAACTGAAACTCTGAATCAGGATCTTAACTCCATCAAGACTCCTCTCTCTGTAAGCAGTAGAAGCTGTGAGCTTCACTATGGGGCTGTGTAAGAAACTGTGGAGGACACCGGGATTCCCCAGCCGGATCCCCGTTTCGGGAAAAACCTATTTCCCCAGTGGTTGGAAGTGCTGTTGAAAAACGGCCCTCGGCTGTCAACTCTCTGAGGACTGCCACGGTTTGAGACCACTGCTTCACTCAAGTGGTGGCTCTGTCCAGGGCAGCCCACATCTAATGACTGACCAACAGGGGGCATGAAGGACCTGCCTGCTCACCTCTTGGAGCAACTCTGAAAGTTCATCCCAACTTCAGAGTTCTCGGTGGGTTTGGCTAAGTAAGTCCTTCACTGGACTTCGTTTCAGCTCAACTTCGCTGTCCAATCCTCTTCCTTCCCATCCTCCCACAGGTGTTAATCCATAAATTACTCCCTAATAGACACCTTATTTGCTCATTTCCATCTGAGAGTCTCTTCACAAGGAACACTACTTGCAACAAATACGAAAACGCTCTTAGCAGGAGATACAATTTCCACAAAAAGATAAAATCGGGATTCTTTACTGTTTCTGCTTAGAGTTTTTTTTTTCCCAACTTTTGGTGCAATTAACATTTAGGATTGTATAATTAATTGTCCTTGGTGTGTCTCATGCATTGTAGAATATTGAGCAGAATCCCTGGCCTCTACCACTAAATGGTAGTAGTGTGCACACAAAAACACCCATAATGTGTATGTAACAAACAAAAATGTCTCCAGACTTTGGCAAATGTCCAGCCCTGCCCCCAGGGAGAGGAGTGAAAAATCTCCCTTTGAGAATCCCTATCCTATAGCTAATTTTCTAATGATGAAAGAATAGGGGGAAAAATGGAATGAATGAACTTACTGTCTGTTTCACCCAGACAGTGGGTGGTCAGTGGGTAGCTGTTGACAGTAATCAAGTAATAGGGCACAGACAACGGATGCCTAGCACAGGCCTTGATGGACACCCTCCTCCACACGCTCTCCCCATCCCTATTCCACCAGCACCACTGGGTTAGCAATTAAGAGTCAAGATTCTACCATTTGGAATTAGGGGCCAATGTTTATTTTTTCTTTAATGTATTATAATGTCTGTAGAGTCTTTAATCATGTTTAATGTTGGTAGGATTCATTATTTATAGGCTTCTAAAAGGTGTCAAATTCTCCATAGTCCTTGATGAAAGACGGGATTCTTTGATTCCATAGAGAAGCTGTTTTAGTTCTACTGTTTTTTTTTTTTCCTCCAAATTCTTGAAGTGCCACCATTCTTAAAGGATTTCCTGATCTTCTTTAAATGTTGTATCTGTTTAATAGAGACCCTTCTTCCACTTATAATCCCTGAAACTGCAGGGGTAGCTATGAAATGGAGATTCTGGAGAATTTCCCCAACTCTTGAATTCTTCGGTATATATCAAAGCTGGATGGGGGGGGGGGTGGAGGCCTACAATTGGGGCAGAGGAGGACCAGAGGCACGGGGCCAGCATATAAAGAATATACATCTTTAACGAGAACACATCTTTCTGTTTTCAGTAGGTATGACATTTTTTTTCCTCCTGCAAGATGGAATATATTTAAATAATTTCCCATTACCAAGTGCTCCAATCTTCTCTACTACCGCTACAGTCATATGTTACTCCCACCCAAATAATTCTAAGAAGAAATTTTAAAAGGAGGGGCTCTTTATGCGTGTGTGTGTGTGTGTGTCTGTGTATGTGTATGCTTTGAAAGGGTTATATGCAAACCAAGTGCAGGACAAACGGCTACTCCTCAGCACCATCTTTAACCATTGTCATTATTTTTATCTAAGATTTTACAATATTTAAATCAATTTTCTGCTAACAAATTTAGTTTTCACATATTTATTAATGTAACTTCATGTCACAGGGTTTAGCATTAGCAACTCTGTGGGATAAGAGGCAGAGAGAATATCCATAAAATACAGGTAATTTTTAATTTTATCAGACAATTTCTACCCATGAAGAATTTATAACTTTCTCATCTCTAATCAAATTCCCTGCCATAGGAGCACATTCTAATTAGAGCCGTCTGCTCCTAGCAGGGTATTCATCCCAGACCAATGTGTGGTGAAACATTCTAATCCATTTTAAGCATGTAATTTGTTTCTGCACTCAAATTCTAGGCAAAAAGCAGCTGAATGTCACTGGAGAATTTTCTTACACAACGAGGGTGAGGGAAGTTAAAACAGAAATTCACCGAGTGGAAACCAAAGATCTCTAATTAGGAAATATTAATCTAGGACATGCAGTGGGAGAAATGAATGATATATTGTGCTTATTAAGGTGGTTGACCCTAGGAAACTACTCCCATCCCGTTTGTTCATAGGCCATAAGCCACGTCTTTCCTGAGATCACAAGGCATGATTTGTTCACCTATCCATCCAATCATTTATTCATTCATACTCTAAATATGGACTATTTTTAAGCAACATCCTATGCTTTGTGCTAGAAAAAATACCGAGAGATATAAGCCACTAGGATTGCCTTTGAAAGTTGGTAGACAGTGCAAAATAATGTCTAGAGTTTCTTTTCTTATGTCTTGAAGAAAAAGTCTATGAGCTAGTCTATTTTTGTCCCTACCATAAATATGGAGATTAAGTATATGTAGTATATTATTCCCCCCCCCCCAGTTTGTATATTATTACATAATTACAAGAATTCAGAAATCTCAAACACTGAAATGTAAGGACGGTATGTTCTATGACATAGTTATTTGTATTCAAAAGCCAGCATAAAAGAGCTCAGAATGGACAGAGGGTTCATAAAAGGACCAGAAAAGGGCACTATTCAAATTTCCATAATTGGAAATAATTTTAAAGAAAAATATAAAATACAAATTCAAATGTTAACGAATGATCCCCAAGAGTCAGTACACACACAGACACACACAAAGCTGGAAGTCACCTTTAGAAAGTCAGGACCTGTATTTCTATTGCATGTGTAGCTTCCACATCAAGTTACAATTAAATGCAAAATAGTTTGAAAGGCTGCTCTTCAGCCTTCTATTGCTCATAGCCACTGCTGACATAGCCCTGTCTCTTCCAGACCTCTGCTTTATCTCGACTTTCCCAATTTCGTGATGGGGTGAAAGAGCTCAGTGAAAGAGGAAAAATACCATATCCATAACAGACAAAGAGATGTATTCAACTGATCCAGAGCAGACTATTTATAAAAAAGAACTGCCACTAACACACACATACACACACGCGCGCAGTCTCTCACATGAAGTGAGCACTGACAGTTTCAGGTTCCAACATGAATGAACCTAGGCACACAGACCCCTATGCACACACAAGCACGTGTAACAGAATTTACTTATTTCAGCAGAGAATGAATACACAATACTAACAAAAAAGACACCATGTATTTTACAATTATTCTTTGTTAAATACAAAGCCAAGATTAAGCTCTTGTGACCAAAAAAAGGAATCCTAGACCCAGAACCAGAGCAGTTGGTGGCTGCAGGTAACATTGTTGAAGTGGTTCAGCTAGGACAGAGCTGCAGGTGTAGGTTATAAAACAGACAACATCTGAGTGGCCGCAGACACTCCCCAGTCTCCAAAGGCACACGCCACCAACTCCAGGTACAAGCTTACCCCGAAACACACTCCAGCATTGCACCAGCGACGGTGCCCGTATATACAGGAGCTGACCAGCACTGAAGCAAAGCTGTCTTAAACACGTCATCACTGAAGCTCATCACTGATTATGGCTCAGGAGTACCTTGTCAGCCTTATTTCATTCTTTATATTACAAGAGCAGATATTAAGAGATTCAGCCTGTAAACAGTTGACTCTGAGCTCATTTCAGATTAGCAAAGCATAGGAGAGAGAGAGAAATAATGCACGCAGTGCTGCTGCAAAATGGTTTGAGTGCGTGAAAATGAGTGACCACATTACATGCGGTTTACCAAAGGTTTGCTGACGTTTGTTCACAACTGGGTGGTGCTAAGCACACACATCTGTACAAACATTAACCAAGACTGACTTTCAACGGATTGCTCTAATTAAGGTGCTGTAAACTCACTGCAGACCAGAAGACTGGGCGCATGCGCACTGAAGACCACGCCCGTCCTATCCGGCAGATACGTCCTGTACTGAGCACAAAGACAGACACGGCGTTGTTAGTGCCTGCAATACCCTTAAACAAGATCTTGCAGCCACCTTGATGAGAAGAGGTGGCTTATACTTCTGAAAACTCAGTCAGATATTCTAACATGTTCCTTCACACTGAAGTTATCATCATTGTCATGTTGAAGGAATTCAAATGGGAAAGAAACAGAACAGGAGTAATAAATATCTTTAAAGTGTCTTCCAAGATTCACAGATGAGCTTTGTAAAGAAAACTTTAAGCTCTGGGCTAGTGCTTTTGTTTTGTTTTGTTTAATGAGATCCACTTTAAACTTCTATGAAGCTTGTTGAATTCATTTCAAATTTGTTCTATCTGGCCCTTTGGGCACCACTTGAAGAGTATGTTCATGGGAGGTATGTCTGCACATGTGCGGTGAAATCTCAGTGCCAGCCTTCTTTGCCAGGTGACGTCCAACACCGGCTCATGCTAACACGGATCAGCTACACAGCGGACATGAGCTCTGGAGCCTACCAAGCGCTATGGTAGAGGCCTATATTGAAGCCAGATAATTAACACAGGGCCTCTCGAGATTATACAGATTTATGAAGGCAAGCAAATAACACTCAAATAATTTTTAACCAAGTTGATTTTGTAGAAACTCCGCCTTTGGCAGGTTCCTTTCATCTAGCAAAGCAAAACAATCAATTTTTAGACCATTTCACCAGGGAAAGAGATAAAACCCTTCCATTAAGAAACCCTTCCTTTAATAATAGTTGTTATTATTAGAAATTCATTCCAATCCCCACTCCTTTACTTGCTTTGTCTGCTTCTTACCCTGTAGCACACTTGAAGAAGCATAACCGTCAGCCTGGTTACATCAAGCTGTTCCTATTGGTTGTGAATGAAAGATGTACTACCCTCTTAGGCAAATAGCAAAAAACATTATGTGTTAGGTAAAGAGGATTTTTTTTTTTTTAAACAACTGGTTAAAACATCTCTTCCCACAAAATCCTTCAGATTGGCTGGGTAAAAAAGATAAAGCCATGAAACAATTAATGAACAAAACAGCACACAGAAATGTGGTTTATCTATTGCAGTTTTTTGTACTAGAAGCATCAAAAAGGCTTCACAGAAACTGCAACTTGAATTGGACCTATGTGGTTTCATAAAAAGATGGATAGGTAGAAAGAGAAAGAAAGGACTGACATAGACCTGAACACAAATGTGTGAAAAATATGGTTTGCAATATATAAATATATAATCTATTTGGACATATGATGCACACATACTTAAAAATACCTCTAATTGGTTCAATAAACAGGGAGCAGTACTTTGCCTAAGGTAAATAGCAATATTCATATGGTCTCGTCTTGAACATCTTAGAGCCTTTCAAGTACTCCGATATTTTACTACACACCGATAAGAGTTAAAAGAAAGGGAAAGAACACAAATGGATCCCTACCAAAAGCAACCATTACATTATTTTACTCTTTGGGAGTTAACTATTTCACAAATTGTGATTATGATTGTTGGTCCATTCTACACAAAATATGATAGATATTATCATTAAATAGACAAATGGCAGTGGGTTTCATATTTAAAAGTATAAATGAATTAGCTATCGTGATGACCAACAGCTTATTTGATTAAACATCGCTTACCTGTGGTAAGTTCCACAAAAACAAGAATCTTGAGGCTCCTGGGTGGCTCAGTCGTTAAGCGTCTGCCTTCGGCTCAGGGCGTGATCCCAGGGTCCTGGGATCGAGCCCCACATCAGGCTCCTCCGCTGGGAGCCTGTTTCTTCCTCTCCCACTCCCCCTGTGTGTGTTCCCTCTCTCGCTGGCTGTCTCTCTCTCTGTCAAATAAATAAATAAATAAAATATTTAAAAAAACACAAAACACCAAGAATCTTGTCTCTGTTATTTCTATTCTACATCTCCATCCCTTTCATAGACTATGGCCTGTAATAGGTACTATAACAAGTACTCTGTAATCTCTGAATGAGTAAATAAATGAATTGATTATAGAAATATCCTCAGTTAATAAGGAAACTCAAACAAATGCACGCTCATACCCAATAATGACTATGTCAAAAGAAAATAAATGGTACCTTTGTTAAGATCGTCTCCCATTCTTAGAGGTCATATAAAAATGCATTGGGAAGGGGAAGACTGTGGTGATAATCCATAATTTTGTTTGTTTGTTCTTAATACTAAGGATTAAAGTTCTCTCTCCCATTTCTTGCTGACTATACAACTTCAGATTATGAATGATTAAACGCTTTGTGTAAATTTGGGTTTGGAGGTTTAGATTTTAGTCTATGAATTCTAAAGTCAAAATTCAGAAAGCACTGACTTCTACTTGTTCATGTATTGGTAATGAAAAGAAATTTCCAAAGTTCTCCAAATTTTGGCCCACCTCAGAAGAGCTAATCTTATTTCTGACTCAATAACACAAGTAAGTATTTAACTAAGCACTTACTACATACAGTTTAGATAGACATTGTGGAACAGTCAAATAAATGTTATGATATTCAGTACTTATGGACGAGATTATACAGAGACAGTATAGGCAAATATTGAAAAACTAATTAACAAGTCTGTATAATACATATAAGTACCATATGAGTCAATGAAATAGCACTGAGGGGCTTCAGGGAAGTGACATTCACTACAACTGGTATGGTCTTGGATGATTTCATGGAGGAAAGAATTATACCTTCAAAAATGAATACAATTTAGCATGACAAAGAAAGATGAGTGTGCATTTCAGGAATGCACTCATAGCATGAGGAAAATCAGCAAGTCTGGAATGGGCGTGGCATGTGCAGAGAAAAATATAGATTAGCCTTGCTAAGGAAGACTCTTCCTATGGAGGTGGGGGAGGTAAGAGGGAAATTACAGTTTTGCAGCATGCTGAGAAACTCAAAGGACAGCCTAGGCTTTTAAAACAATTCTATAAACTGTGACTGATGATATGGTGAAAAGAGTCGTTTTAAGATAATTTATGGATGTGCATGCTGGAGTGCAGGATAAATCTGAGGCAGGATGTACTAGAGGCAAGATGTGTTGGGAAGCTCTTGGAATAAACCAAGCATAAGAAAAGAGCTTCAACCACAGTGGCAGCACAGGACTGGAAAAGAAAGGCTAAACAGAAACGACATTTTAAAAGAGAAATCAATGGCACTTTTTGACTGATTGAACTTGAAGGGAGGCTCTAAAGGTCATTCTCAAACTAAAACAACTGCAAAAATGATCACAGAAGTAAAGGAAGTTCATGTACCACTTAGAAGGTTGGACCAGATGACCTCCAAGACCTCGACCAAACTAAATTCCACTCCTTATGCCTGAACAAATTGTTTCCCTCTCTCTCCCCTCTGCCTACCCAGCTATGCCCATCCATTCACATCTACTGGTCTCAGCACTCCTTAGAAATCTTGCTGTCTACTCCATGCCTTGTACAGGGTCTTCTTCTTTGAGCTTCTGATGCATTCACTTCTCTTCCACATAAACTGGGTATCTAATTGCACCCTCCTGCATATTATAGTGACACGGTTTTGTATGAATCTTTCCTCCCTCACTAATTTTCACTCTTCCTATAGACAAAAGCTAGCACTGAATTAAATTTAACTGGTGTAAAATATGACCCTGTAGATTGAAGTAATAAATCTAAATAAATATATCTAAATAAATATATCTCTTTTCACTAGGTAACTGGAAATGTTAATATGCAAAGGATACAGGGAAGCCTATTTGTACTGCACCTTCAAAAATTTAAATAATCTCTTCTGCAATTTGAAGCTGAAACTACTGCTAGATACTCAAGTAACATCTACGAAAATAAAGCACGAAGCACTAGAAACGTGTGGCACATACCCTCTATTGCTGAGTGAACAATTAAAAAGCCTATTCTGTGAGTCACAATGGAGCTAAACATTTCCTATACTGTACAAAGAGAAACAATTCAATGGTGTCTTTGTGCTGCACAGAAAATCACACAAAGTCACTTTCTGCTTTTTAGTTTGCTCTTTGGCCCTATGTAAAAAGTTGTCACAGAAATTGCTTTGTGCTCAGCAAAACCCAACCTGTTAATTCCAGTGACTGGAATCATTCAAGGTCAGAAGGTAAAAACCACCTGCTGTGTCACATTTTCACAATTCAGAGATTTCTTCTGTACTCAGCATTTACGTATTGGTTTCTTTTTGTGGGACCCTTATTTCATTTTCAAAAGGCCTACTCTTGATTAACTTGCACTTGGTAAACAATCATTTATTGAGAGTCGTTTGGGTTCTGAGAACAACATTAAGGAATTTGGAGACAAGATGGTATAAAATAATTATATACAAAGAATTCAACTTGAAATCCTGAACTAGTAGCAAAATACTAATCTTGATGTTGTATTTTATAAATACCATAAAAAGCAGACTTTCCATAGAGAAAAAAAATGGAAATGATGATCCATAAAACAATGTACAATTTATGATTAAGAAAACTAGAACATTATGAAATTTTCATTGTATGGACTTTAATCTAAAAACAGAAATATAATCGGCATTGAAAAAAGGTCAAAAGGAAATAAATCTTAAGATTCATGAGACATTTTAAAATACAGATGCGGGAAATCTGATCATTTCTTCTGTAAACCTAAAATTACAGATTTCATAAAATTTGGGATTTGGACAATAAAAATAAAATATTCAGTGGTAACATTTTCATAGTATTTTATAATGCTCTCTTTATATTACATCTTTGTTATTAAGTAATATAATGATAAGTACATTTTCCTAAAATATGCAATTAGAACAAATTGGTGGCTAAATGAGTAAATATGGTTCCTATAAGAAGTGGCCCCAGACTGCTGTTTTATATCAATTCCTAGCATTTTGTCCATCCATAGTATCCTATGTTTAATTTACCATTCACTGTAGTATACTAAATAGCACCAGGGGAAATCATGTTGTTAAATCAATTACATGAACTTTAAAACAAAATCAAAATCAATAGGCTCTTTTCTGAGGACCTGTGGGAAGTTCTGTGAGTTCTCAATAAAGTTTTTATTTATTCATTACTGTGTACCCAAGACCTGCCATATCATGGACAATCTAATTAGTAAAGAAGGTGATAAAGAAATACATACATGAATTAGTAAATAAATAAACAACAAATTTTGTGACATATTTTTCACTTCTCTTCGAAGTCCTCTTCAATTTATGTCCAGGCTATGTCTGTTCTGCACAGGTACAATTGCTAAAAGTTTCAATGACAGGTAACTGAGGTGCATTTTTAATACTTTACACTAAAGTTAAATATATTTTATACAAAACATTTTTTAATGAGAGAAGGAAGTGTTGTAGGATACCGAAGTTGTCTTATTTCAATATCAAACTCCCCCTCTTCGTCTTTATTTGAACTATAGGTGTGCACAGCAAATTCAACTTTGAATCAAAAACTTGCATTGGGTTCTTTCTGCCTCAGTAAAATGTTAGTAACACATAGTTAGCTCAATAGGTAATATTTTAATTCACTGATCGTAAATTAGAAAGGAACAAGGGGTTGATTTTTTCTATGTCTGGAAAGACAACACTGTGTTTTGAAAAGTTATTTAATTTTAAATCAGAACTATGCAAGAAGGGCAGCAGGGCTATGAGGCAAATTCCAATAAACTGTGAGATCCCTTAATTCGTCACACTTAAAAGGCTAAGATTTGAGGGTAAAGAATTAAGTTTAACATCTTTCATTTGAAGTGTTTCTACGTGTACCTTGGGTGGTAAAGTGGGCCTTGGCATTTCGGAGCAATTCTCCTTGAAGTGAATGGAAATTCCCAGTGTTATGCACTTCCCCACCTCTGTGTGCACCAGGTGTGTTTCTGAAGAATCAGTCTTGTGGAGAAAGACAGGACAAATAGTTCAAAATGTCCTAGAGAAGCTGACTTTTTTTCAAAACTACCTCTAATGAACTAATTTATAAAATGCATCCTCACCGTCCCTAATGTGTTCTTTTATAGGCCACAATTTTTATACAGAACAAAATTGTATAGAATGCCCCTTGAGAGAAAAAGAAAAAACAAAAAAAACAAAAAAAAAATGTTTTACAGAATCAAGACCTCCAGAAAAACAGTGCATAGCCATCGTTAGAAACTGCTGTAGTGATATTTCTTCAAAATAACCAGATAAGCCATTTTGTAACATTCAGAGGTTAAGCTATTAAGAGGGCTTTCTGAAGAATGATTAAATATTATCCACTTCATCCAGGTTATAAGTAGCTTATAATTTCAATCAATCTTATACATATTTTTATTAACAACTCATAAATCTAATTCTTTAACAGTTTACGCTTATCCCTACTTGATAAATGAAGAAATTGAATGTATTTGCCATGGGTCAAAAATATCAGTAAACAAATAAGCACTCACTCTCTCAGAGGCTTGTTAAAACCACTCAGTGAGCGACTTTCTACTCCAGATGTGAGCTATTAGAGGAGCAGTTCTTCTCGGCCGCATAGATTGTCAATCTGGCAAGAATCCAAGGTGCTTTTAGAATTCAACATAATGCGACTATTCTGATACCAAAACCAATTTTTAAAGCTGAAATAGAATTTACATACCAGAAAATTTGCCCCTTTAAAGTGTATAATTCAGTATTTTTTAGCATATTTACAAAATGATGCAACTATGACCATTATCTAACTCCAGAACATTTTCATCACCCCCATAAAAAAGTCCATGGTCATTAACTGTCACTCTCCATCCCCCTTCTCTCAGTCCCTGGCAATCACTCAGCAGCTTTCTGTCTCAATGGATTTGCCTATTCTGGACACCAAAACCAGTTGTGAAAGAGATTTTTTCTTTCATTGGTTTGCTGGGATAACTGGTGCTGCTTTATCTTTATTTTACTTTTTAAAAATAAAAAAACATCTAGAAGATAAGAAAATGGAAAACATTGCAGATTTTTGTCAAATATTATTCAGAATGAGAATTAATTTTTTAGGGAAACATAAAAAGAAACTGTGCTTCCTGGGATGTTTCTTAGAACTCATTATTTCAATTATTTTATTCATGCTACCAAAGAAACTTTCTTAAGTGAATTATATTATTTTCTTGTAGGAAGCACAGCAGACTAATTATATTTTATAGTTAAACAAATAACATTAAACACAGCTTAAACATGAAAATTTATTAAAGATTTACATGAAATAATTCTCTGAAAACATTTAAATATTAGATATTTTAGCATAATTGCTCAGTGTTGTGAAAGAGAATCAAATGCAAATTTGTTCTTAGTCATGAAGAATGAAAATTCAGTTTCCTAAACTGTCTGTATTTAAACTAGAAATTTACTCTTTAATAAAAGCATTCTCAGTAGTAAATGGTTTTGTTAACTAGCTTTGTCGATAAAGCTATGATTTGAACACCTTCTGGATTTATTCCAGCCACAGTGCTTGGATTTTTTAAGTAGGAAGCAGGGATAATAGAAGTCTATTGTCCTGTAGACTTATTAATTAGAACATAAAGGTCTGGTTTGAGAAGAGAAAGGACAAGATAGGGTATTTCAAGGAGGTAGAAACATTCAAAACTTGGTAACTAACTGGACGTAGAGAAGGAGGAAAACTCTAGGATAGCTCCAGAATTTCTTGTTTGAGTGACAGGCTATTTCAGACCAAATTTACCAATACAGGTGATCAGAAAGGAATTAAGAAAGGAATTAAGAAGCTAGAAAAAAAAAAAAAAGATAATGAGCTTTGGACATTTTTGCCCTATAGATAATTGAACTCTCAATCAGGCATTTGGATATATGAGTTTATTGCTCAGAAGAAAGATGACGGCTAGAAAGATATTTGGAAATGATCAATATAAAAACGATGGCTAGTACAAATTCTGGCTGAAGTCACCCAAAGTGTTTAAAGAGGAAAGAAAATCAAAGGGAAGCCAGAAAGGTAAGATCAAAAAAAGACTGGAAGTTACTAAGCAAAGCAGATAAATAAAAGGAAAAACAAAAGAGTAATATAATAAATACCGAAGAACTCAAATTTTAAAATACAGGCATTGGTCAACAGAAATAAGTGAGGCAGAAAGATCCAGTAAGAAGAAGACTGAGAAGTGAATGTTGGAATTGCCTGTTTGAATATCATTAGAGCCTTGGAAGACAGGTTTTAGAACTGATGGAGATGTAAAGTAGGGAGTTAGATACTTGACCCTGGAGTTTGTGAGAGACTCTCAGGCTGGAAATATGTATCTGGAAGTGATCAGCCATTGAGATGGTGTGAGAATGCCTCGGTGGCAAGTAAAGAGAAGATGCCCTAGAACTGAGCTCTTGAGGCTAACTAACTTGAAGAGGTGAAAAAGTAGAGGAGGAACCAGAAGAAAAACAAAAAACAAAACAAAACTGAGGAGGAGATGACAGGGAACAGAGAGGAACATCAAAAGACTGTAGAGTCCTGATAGATGCTATCAACTTGAATTAAGAGGAATAGAGTGATCGGTGGCGTCAAATGCTGCTGTCAGATGAGATGGAAAATTGACCATCAGAATGAATTCTGTAGAGATTACTGGCTTTGCTAAGGAGAGTTGTTTCAGTAGAATGTTGGGAGGAAATGCCTAAAAGGAGTATATTTAGGAATGATGTCAAAGTCAGCAAAGGTAAAGAAAGACTGAGGAATGGTTCCAGATTAAAGGCTATTAGAGAGACATGATAATTATGTGCAATGAGTTATCATGGATTTGCATTGAGACAACTGACAAAATTTGAATGTACACACTATATCAGATAATGGTGTTGTAGGAATGTTTAATTTTCTGATTCTGATAACTTTACTGTGGCAATGAAAGAGAATAGGCTTATGCCTGGGAAATACTAAAGTGTTTAGTGGTAAGCAGCACAGTGTCTCCAACCACTCTCAAATGACAGAAAAAACAAAGTGTGTGTGTGTTTGTGTATATGTATATGGATAGATAAATAATAGAAGAGTAAAATAGAAACAAACGTCTGGGAATAGGACATATGGAAGTTTGTTGTACTATTTTTTAAACTTTTATGTATGGTAGAAAGTAGATTGGAATAAAAAGCTACCAAAATAAATAGGGGGGAAGAGAAAAAGGGGAAAAATTCTTGTGAATATCTCCACTATAAAGGAAAATAAGGAGAAGGAGTGATAGCTGGTGGGAGAAGCATAGCCAAGAAAAGGTTCGGTTTTCTTTTTCCTTGATTGAGAGAAAAACAGCATGTTGGCATACTGATGAGACTGTGCCAGTAAGAGAAACAAATGAACAGAAGAGTAAAGGGGGAAATTTGTAGTGTGATGTCCCCCCATAATGGGGTGGGGATGGAGTCTGGGTGGGGGGATTGAGGAATAGAGAGCATTCATCTATGGTAACAGGCAGAAAAGCAAAGTACATGCATGCAATTTCTGGAAGGTAGAAAACAGAGATGCAGACTGTCTATCCCACTCACAGCCCTGAAAGACCTGGAAAAGCAACCCTCACTTAGAGGGCTTTAGGGGAAGTAGTGTTTTCAGAGGATAATCAGGACTCAATTAGGCCTAAAAAGTAAAGGGAGGGGCACCTCAGTGGCTCAGTCCCTTAAGCATCTGACTCTTGGTTTTGGCTCAGGTCATGATCTCATGGTCCTGAGATCGAACCCCATCTCGGGCTCTGACTCAGTGCTGAGTCTGCTTGAGATTCTTTCCCCCTCCTTCTACCTCTCCTTCTGCTCCTCTCCCTGCACACGTGCACCCTCTCTTCCTCTCTCTCTCTCTCTCTCTCTCTCGCATAAATAATAAATATTTTTTTTAAAGTGAAGAGGAAGTTCAGAGATTATCCTAAAGAAATGGTGGAGAATGTGTTTAAGAAGATACAAAGTGTGGGAAATCAAGTCAATTAGTGCATCTACAGAGAGCACAGGGGTAGGGCCTGAAGGGATGACAGAAGACTTGGGGACCTGGTTTCCAGGTGAATGAGGTAAAGAGGGAGGTGAGGCACAATGAGCTAAGTTCTGATTGTCTCCTGAAGAAAGGTGGGTAGCCAGTTCAGAATAGATGCTATGGGTCCAGGGCTTGACGATTCTTCCCTGCAGGTGCCAGTGTTGTTGCAACCATGGGGAGGGAGAAGGTCTCCATAACGATTATTTTTTCTGGGACCTGAGGCAACAAATAATGGGAGGGCAGCTTCTCTCTGAGGACATGGTAGTGTGTCCAGTGTGTCCTTCTCTCTGAGGACATGGTAGTGTGTCCATAGCAGTGCTCACACATGGAGCAGGAGGCTAGAAACAACCTCTTTTTCTGTGGGGATGAAATGTGTGGCCCTGGACTGTAAGTGGCTTAGAGGCTGCCCCTTTTCTCCAGCAGGAGGGAGGATGGCTGTGGGATCATCTCAGTAAATAACGTAACTGTCCACCATACAGCTCAAGCCAAAAGCCTAGGCATTATCCTTGATCCCTTCTCCCCTAACTGTGCATCTCAACCTCAGGAGCTTGTCAACTCTTCCTCCGAATCACACCCTAAATCTGACTGCTTATCTCATTTTCGCTACGACTGCTCTCATTCAAGCTGCTACCCTGTCTCATCGTAGAGACTGTAACAACTTCCTCATCAGTCTCTTCCTGAGTTCCCTGTTGCTCCTATCTGTGTACCAGCCATCAGCACGTTCTTTCTAAAATGTAAATAGATCACATCAAGCTACGTTGTGAGGCCCTCCCATGACACCCCTCATTCCCTAACTTACTAAATCTTACATTGCCCAATTCCTGCCACTTTCTTCAGCTTCAGCTTCTAAATCTTTATCACTCTGTGTCTCTCTACCCATTGTGCTCAAAGAAGCCAAACTCACTTCGACTTTGGGCTTTTGCATTACTTCTCCCTTCTAACCTGGAATATTCTTTCTTCAGATTGCCCTAGGTTAGGCTCTTTCTTGTTATTCAGATCTTTTAAATAACAATAACAATTAAAAAAAAAAAACCTCCCTCAGTTTATACTTCCTTAGTAAAGTCTTCACTGACTACTCAGTCTTAGTAGCCAGCCTGTCTCTAATTACCTTTAGTTCTTAGCAGAGTAATTAATACTGACCTATACCCTGTGTGTGTGTATTAGTTTAAAATCTCTCTCCTACAAACTAAAATGTGAGCTCCGTGATGGGAGGGACTTTGTCTTGTTTACCACAGTATCTTTAGATGCTATAGCAGTGCCTGGCATATAGTAGGATAGCAATGATTTTTTTTTTTTTTTTTTTGTGAACAAATGAAAGAATTTGCTCCAGGAACTATAGTAGGACTGAGGGATGCAAAGTGAAAAACAAAACAAAACAAATACCATAGTCTTTTTCCTCAAAGAGCTCAAGGTCTAATGAGAAAAATCCATAAACAAATCTTTATAAATACAAAGCTGTGAGGAAAATGAGTGGAGTGATAGGAGGAAAGTATTCTGGGGAGAGGGGGAAGGAAGTATGGTCACTAGGTAGAGGAAATTATCTTTAAAAAGTTAAGGGGGCAGCCATCAAAAAAAAAAAAATGAAATTGTGCCATTTGCAAGATGTGGATGGAACTAGAAGGTATAATGCCAAGCGAAATAAGTCAATCAGAGAAAGACAACTATCACATGATCTCACTGACATGTGGAATTTAAGACACAAGGCAAAGGATCATGGGGGAAGAGAGGAAAAAATGAAACAAGATAAAACCAGAGAGGGAGACAAACCATAAGAGACTCTTAATCATAGGAAACAAACTAAGGGTTCCTGGAACAGAGGGGGATGGGGTAACTGGGTGATGGACACTGGGGAGGGTATGTGTTGTAATGAGCACTGGGTATTATATAAGACTGATGAATCACAGATCTATACCCCTGTGTTGAATAATACATTATATGTTAATAAAAAATAATAATAATTTTAAAAAATCATAAATAAAAAAAATAAACAATAAAAATAAAAAGGTGAAAGGGTCAGAGATAAGGAGATAGGGAGAGATGCAGCTATCACTACGTTTGTATAGGCTTAATTTTTTTCTACAAAATATAGAGCAATGTTATGGGGGGAGGTAGTAAGGAAGAAAGAGAATGAGAAAGATAATTTTTGAAGTCCCAAGGGAGATTCATGAGACTCTGGATAAAGCCAGTGCTGGGAACATGAAAGGCGACTGGACACAGAGCCAGTTAGGCCTCACCCAAGGTTGGAGTCTACAAATATGTAGTCGCCCCAGGACTTGTAGAAATAGTCTCTTCAAAACACACTGATAAAAGCAAAATTGGCCAGCTCTGGAAACTACAACACTATCTTACGTTATGAGGATTAACCCAAAATGCTCTGATGATGTCATCCAAACTATGGGCAAAGAGAAAGGCAGGACAATTTGTGAAAAAATAAAAAGAAGCTACTACTGAGCTGTAGCCTCAGATTTCAGTATGACATTTGGTGAGTTCATTATTTTTCTTCAGTTTAAGAATCAAGGGGGAAAAATGTGTTTTACTAGTTGACATTTTATATAACTCACTTAACAATAATGCTTAAGATGTGCAATAACTCCAAATTAAATTCATACTTATTTTAACTTCATTTGGGAAAAAAAAAAAAAAAGTAAAACACTCTCGTGTCATTTTTGGAACATTATTTTCTATTTCACAGTGTATGAAACAGCAAGTATTTCTATTCTTTTTTCCCCTAGACTCTTTACATTTCTACAGTTTTATTTCATACTTTTCTAACAAAATAAATTATTTCTCAGAAAATATTTGAAGAAAGAAAATTTTGATTGCAAATAAAAAAACAATGTCATATTAAGCATCAAATATGATAGAGGGAGTAATTTACAATGTTTTGATTTAATATCATAAAGAATATCCACAGAATAGAGTGCAGATTGGAATTCATGGGGACAGTTGCTTCAATTTATGGAAAGATATTATTCAGTGATATTTAATCAGGCTACTTCAATCTGAGATACAGGTTTAGAGCTCGTCTTAACATTTTTTTGATAAACTCTTTTTTCAAAGATTTATTTATTTATCTGAGACACAGAGAGAACATGAGCAGGGTGAGGGGCAGAGAGGGAGAGAGAGAATCTTCAAGCAGACTCCCTGCTGAGTGTAGAGCCTGACATGGAGCTCAGTCCCAGGACCCTGAGATCATGATCTGTGCTGAAATCAAGAATCAGATGCTCAACCAACTGAGCCACCCAGGTGCCCCATTTTTTTCATGTATTCTTAATGTAAAATTACTTAGAAAAATTTACATTGACTTCACCTGGAACATCCTCTTTTTTATATCTTTTTAAGATGAAATAAATATTATTCTAGTAAAATGATATATGGAATACAAATAATACTTTAAAGTGATAAAATATTATTCCTGTGGAACAGAAAATGGACGTTGAAAAGGGTTTGACATATAAGCTGTAAATTTGAGTGAAAAAAATCATAAAAATACTAGTCATAAAATTAAGAAATTATGCAGTACATATGGGTTTTTATTCTCTAATACATTTATTCTCAACATATTCTATTCTGTTATATGATAATTCTATAATAGTCCATATTTAAATTTCAAATTTAAGTGCTAGATTTTAATATAGCACTTCATCATTTGTTAGTTTCTGTTCCCTTTTATAGAAACAGTCACTCTCTACTACTAAAAATATATGGATATTTCAATAATTATGAAATCTGCGACAGCATCTGCAACAAAAAGTCAGACAGCTGTTGTTTCTCATATTACATAAAAAATAGTAAAATGGTATAATTTTCTTTCAAGGTAGACTGTTAAAATTTTTGTTGTAAACCTTAGAGCAACTACTTTAAAAACAAACTGGCAAATCCAATAGCTAAAAGTGGACATAAAACAAAATACTAAAAGATATTTGATTAAAACTAAGGCAGAAAATACGGGAGGGAAAGTCAAAGGAAATATGGCACCCATATAAAACAAACAGCGAGGTGGTGGCTTCCACTCACCATTATAAATAATTATAATAAATGTAAATGCTCTAATATTTCAATTAAGTCAGAGATTGACTTCCAGTTTCCAGTTTGACATGTGAGGAACCTGAAAGTCATCACTCTTTTTTAACAAGTAAAATGCTGAACAAATGTTAAATCAACAAGTCTTAGATCCATCAGAGAATTGAGCTTATAGGGCAAACTGATGCTCCTAGAACTGGAGAGACAGACAACAAATACAGAGAATTAGCACTTACTGGAGCAGAAATCTGCATGGGAACCAGTACTGGGGTAGGAAGTCCTAAACTTAATTCACAAATTGCTGGAGGCTC
Organism: Ursus arctos; assembly: GCF_023065955.2. Classification (NCBI taxonomy): domain Eukaryota; kingdom Metazoa; phylum Chordata; class Mammalia; order Carnivora; family Ursidae; genus Ursus; species Ursus arctos. The sequence goes on from NW_026622952.1 coordinate 38,530,810, forward strand.
AATTTGGGCTAGGGTGAAAATTTAAAATACCTGGAGGGTCCAGAATAAGGGGGGAACATCCATACTTTTATATTTTACCTACAGAAGCCCTACCAGGTTTTCACCATGAAGACTGGAGGAAAAGCCCTTTATGAGGGTAGAAATTACCATTATGAAATATGCCCAGAGCATTCTATTCTTAACAAGGCCCTCCCTCAAGAGAAACTATTTTAACAGAGCCTATTCTATTGGGGTTTTATCAGAGCATTACAACCTAGGAAAAGAAAATATGCAAGTTCAGCCCTCTCTAAATTTCCTGTCCCACCAATGGGGGTAGAAGGAGAGAGAAGCACTGTGAGTCACAGCCCAGAGACACAGGCTCACTAGAAGACAAAAGCACAACCATAAGATTATAGGATGCTTCCCTTCTCCCCACACCTTATTGCCCTACATTGATGACCTATTTACTGCAATTCCTTTTATCCAGTACATCATGTCTGGTTTTCAACAAAAAGTTACAATGCATATTAACAGACAAGAGCACAATTTGAAGAGAGATAAAAAGCATAAGAACCAGACTCAGTTATAGCAGAGATGTTGGAAAGTCAGAGATTGTCAGTCTGGATAAAAAACAAATCTCAATTACACGCTGTCTCCAATAAACTCATTTCAATATAATGATACAAATTGGTTAAAAATAAAAGGATGGGAAAAGATATACCATGCATCAAAAAAGCTGGAATGGCTATATATGTGTGTGTGTGTGTGTGTGTATATTATATATATATTGGGGGTGGCTATATTAATATCAGACTTGTCTTGAAGGTGGACTTCAAGACAAGAAGTATTACCAGAAGTGAAGAGGACTATTTCACAATAATAAAGAAATCAATTTGTCAAAAAAGATATAATTCTAAATGTTTATGTATCTAATAACAGAACTTCAAAATGTATGAATAAAATGGGCAGAATTGAAGAAAAAATAAACAAAGGTCCATATTTATGGGGATATTTTAATACTCCTCTCTCAGCAACTGATAGAAGCAGTGAGAAAATCAGTAGGATATAAAAGATGTGCACAACTCTATCAGTCAACTCAACATGACGATTTATAGAACACAGCATACAGTAACAGCATATTGCCCATTCGCTTCAAGTGCACGTGGGATATTCACAAAGACCGATCACATGCTGGCCCACAACATGAGTCCTGAGAAATTTAAAGGATTAAAATCATGACAGAGTAGGTTCTCTCAGCACAAATGAATTAGTGAAAAGACATCTGAAAAACCCCAAAATATTTAGAAATTAAGCAACATAATTATATATAACCTAGAGTCAAAGAAATTAGAACACAAATTAGAAAATATTTTGAGCAACATGATAATGAAAACTTAACAAACCAAAAATTGTGGGATATAGGAAAAGCAATGCTCTGCTTAGAGGGAAATCTGATCTCTAGTGGTTCCATTAAACATGTGACAATGAACAATCATAATATATTAAAACTTGTTTTCCATTCATGAGGGAACATTTAAACCTGTTTTACATAGAAATGGCAGGGGTAAGGGATAGGTGTGGGCACAAAGGAGTACAACTATGAACAGGAGTTTAATGTTTCGACCAGACATTTAAAAATGAGGCAAGGTGAGGGATTTCTGGAGAGAGAGGAACATGATGAAGGACAGGGATATGTTGGTACCTGAAATGTCGATAGAACTGCTAGTATTCCAGTTTGCCTGAAGCATATGACTTTTCAGGAAAAGTAACCAGGTATGAGAACATAAATTTGGGCATGTATCAGATGGTAAAAGGCCTTGTACGCCCTCTGTTTTCATACAGGTAAATGTGCCGTCTGTCAGCATCCTCCTTTTGCATCCCTAAGGAAAAAGGACCAAGACTAAGGCAAATACAGCCAGCCCAATACACATTACAGATATTGCAAAACAGAAGAAAGCTGGATGAGCATCAAAAGGAATAGAGATTATCCATATGTACCAGTTGTGGTAGCTTATTTGCCAGGAGGAAGAACCACCGCAGCTACTCGGCAGGTCTACCTCATCGAGGGCCAATTACACCTCTTCCTAAAACCCAGCGGCATGCGAAGTGTGAGAAAACACCCCAGCTAAAATACATTACTGAGAAGTCTTGAATTTCCAAACAAAAAACTGTTGTAACACAAACAAACAAACAAAAACACCAGCAATCTGTTCACTTCGAGGAACGGTTTTGCACCAAATGATATAAAGTGATGAAACTGGTGCTGAGTGATTTGAGATGAACAACTGCGAGAGTCCACATTATTGACTTACGGATGACATCAAAACATTATATAAAATGCTTCAATTCAAACAGAACTTCACATTGTCAGAAATCATAAAGCAGTTTTATTTTTCCCAATTCACAATTAAGTTATGATAGCAGCAAGTGGTATTCGGGGCTGTTAAAGGTACTCAATTACGGAGCCAGAGGATTTGATGAGGTATACGATTTTTTCCCTCAAGGCTAAAAATATAATTATGAAAACGTCCTGAACTGAAAAACAGTATTGTCAGCTGTTTCCAGGAAAGATAAAAGATCATTTAAAGGTAAAGAGATTATAGATAAAAGAGATGCAAAATTAAGCTGAAACCACCAGTGTAAAGAGAGCAAGTTATAAACAAGAACTAAACATTAAAACATTTTATTACAATGGGAGAACAGGGCTTTCATTTCGCAAGAAGAACAGCACTAAATTATTTAATTCACATCTTGATTAGTTCGCTTGGGTGTTTAAAGATGAGTAGATATGGAATGATTATTAAACTTTCAGAGGTGCTAAAGAAATGAGCTCTGAACATGCCTCGGTTTGTCACACTGACAGTTGGAGAGAAGCAGTATCCGACACCCAATAACCAAGGGACTCCTTTTCATAAGTTCACATAACTGCAGGGGGTACTTAATAGTTCTTTCATTTCATACCCCAAAACCTATCTTACTCTAAGTCCGCTCTGACAAATGAAGATATTAATATCTGCCTTTATAGGAGTGCAGGGAAGATCAAATAAGAGAATGAATAATATATGTGAAAGAACTTTATACAATGCAGAGCCTTGCACAGAAGGCATTATTACAAAGTACCTTATATTTATAAAGCCTTCTGCAAAGCACTCCCCACTTAACTCAGTCTGCAATCACTGACTGAGACCTTTGGTGTATCTGGCACTCTGCGGGATGCAGGCACTTGGAGACGCAAAATCCCTATCCTCAGGGAGCTCACAGTCCAGACTCTGGAGGAAAAGACAAACGTATCATCAGATAACCTGGTCTTTGTCTGGGCCCGAGGCAAAAGCTGTAGAAGTCCAGAGGAGGAGTTTATTACCAAGGAATTGGCGTTTAAACAGGAGAAATGAAGAGATAACTGGTTCTCAAGACTCTGGACTTTGCAAACGTCCCTAAATACTTAAAGGATAATTTGAAATGATCTCATTTGGCCTCATAATCAAGCCTCTGATGATGCAGAGGAGAAATACATTTCATTCTTCACACAATGAAAGTAAAGCTTAGAAAAGATAAACAACTTCATTCTGATTAAATGACTTGACCTTTGGCCCACAGTTTAAATAAGCCTAAGCAGGGTACCTGGTCTTCAGGCTCAAGGGCTCCCCAACCTGTGGTGGAGTTTCTTTGGTGTTTGCAGCCATGGAAATGGAGAGTGAGGTCTTACTGGAAATATACCTTTTCATACCAGATATGTGTTTTGAAAAAAGGAATCATGATTCTCAGAAAATCAGATACCACTACTGTACATTTAGAATTCAGTCTAAACCAGTGAAACAAGGTAAATGTCAGTATGCATGTAAACTGTTTACATGCATAGACTGTCCCGTCTCAAACCCAATAGCTGTTTTGGGGGGATAAATCTCTATTTTAATGCCTTGGGAATGTCAAATAAACTGGTATTTATATAACAGTTATCTTGGCCACAGTACCCCACAGAGAGTGTAAAATCCATGCATGCCGAGTGGTCTATGTGAGTTTAAAAAAAGAAAGAATTTTTCCTGCGCTCTCCCTAACCATGCTGCACACCAACGCCCCCCCACAAACACACACACAATGCAGCAGTAGCAACAGCAACAGCCCCCACAGGGTGAGCTTCCAGAAACTGTTGCTCTGTTCTTGAGTATCTGAAAGATCTTCTAGAGCTGATTTAGCAGTACTCTTCCCTCAATAAATGGAGGTCAAGGAACTCCTCACTGTGGGAGTTTGATGAAAGTTAAGTGCGCCACTTGTGGAGAACACAAGGTGGGAACAGGATGCCCACTGAAAATGAACTAAATTCCAGAAAACAACCTCAGTGTCTGACAATAAAAAAATACTTTAAAAAGCTGTGTTCATTTACAAGATTGAATATCAACAACCATTAAAAATCATGTTCCAATTAGTATTTTGTAAGTCAATGCTCATGACATAATGGGAAATTTTTTAAAAGCAAGCTACAAAATTGATGATTATTTACTTAAATATACACATATTATGCATGTTTATACATGTTATTTCATATATTTATATTAATATAATATGTAAGTTATACATAATTTAAATATTAAATATATTTAAATCAGTATTGAATATATGACTAGGGAAAATAGAATCAAAAGAAATACACTGTTAACCATCATATTTTTAAAAATATGTTTTAGCATTACCCTATAAACCAGCAATTGCACTACTAGGTATTTTCCAAAGGATACGAACAAAGTGATTCAAAGGGGTACCTGCACCCCAATGTTTATAGCAACAATGTCCACAATAGACAAAATATGGAAAGAGCCCAGATGTCCATCAACAGATGAATGGATAAAGAAGATGTGGTATGTATATACAATGGAATATTACTCAGCCAACAAAAAGAATGAAATCTTGCCATTTGTAATGACATGGATGGAACTAGAGGGTATTATGCTAAGTCAAATAAGTCAGAGAAAGACAAGTACCATATGATTTCACTTATATGTGGAATTTAAGAAACAAAACAGATGAACATAGGAGAAGGGAAGGAAAAATAAAATAAGAGAGGGAGGCAAACCATAAGAGACACTGAACTCTAAGAAACAAACTGAGGGTTGCTGGAGGGGAGGGGAGGATGGGGTCACTGGGTGATGGACATTAAGAAGGACACTTGATGTAATGAGCACTGGGTGTTATATGCAACTGATGAATCACTAAATCCTACCCCTGAAACTAATAATACACTATATGTTAAATACATTGAATTTAAACTAAAAAATTTTTTTAAATTGTTTCAGCATTTAGTACAATGGACATTTCTGTTACAGTAGTAATAACCATTTGGAATGAATGTATAATTTCCTGGTAAAGATGAGCGGTTAGAAATATGTATCAACCACTGCTTCCTCTCAAGTGAACACAAAAACAACATGAAGAGGTTTGCTTTGTTTTGTTTGTTTTATGGCAGAACCCCCATCAAGAGAGGAGACAGTAACAACAAAATACTGGAAGTAGAAAGCAAATGAATGAATCATAACAGAAGAGACCTAGGAAAGCTCAAATCAAGGCTGACAATGGGGACAGCAAAGAAGCAATGTGATTTATACCAGAGACTGATAGTGAGAGAATGGAAGGTTCCTTAAGAAGCAGGTAGACACTCCCTTCCTGTAACCCTTGCTCCCATGCCATCCTGCCAGCTGGGCAACGATCTCTTCTCCACCCTGGGAGAAGAATGAAGTTTATTCTGTGCAACAGGGGAAACAGGATCTCCACAATGGGAGACACCAAGAAGAAGAGGTGAATAGCATATCACAAAATAGAGAAGTAAAAGTCTACAAAATGCAATATTGAGACTACTCAGCCTTTCCCCTCTGGCTCCTCAAGTGTAGACAGCAGACTTGTATCTTCCATGCAGGAAGGAGGAGGGTATTTGTGGGGAATTTGAGAAAACCAAGAAAAGAGACCTAAAAATAATGATATTAGGGGATTTCCAAAGAAATAGCCTAGCTTCTTTTAAACTAGAGTGAAATCCAAGTTGGGGTGAAACTTGTGCCTAGAATTTCCAATCAATCCTTTAGGGGCTCCACTCTAAAATCTAAGCATACAGCTAAGTCACCGTATTTTTGTAGGATTAAGCATGAGCAAATAATAGAAACAATCTGAAATATAACCAGCCTTCTGAAACAAAGGATGGAGAACATAGTGGAAGGTGAAACTGGAAACTTGTAGAGATTACATAGGCAAGACAGTCATGGAACTGACAACTCCAGCAATGGTGATGCTAAGGATAGAATGAATATAAAAAATGGCTTGAAGTTCAAGAATAAGGAGAAAGGAGGTTACAAAAAAGACCAGGAGAGGCAAGACCAAGGCCTGTTACAAGCTCATGGTAAAAGAATGGTTTAGCAACCAGGAATTGGTTCAGTGGAACATAACAGAAAGTACAATTTAAAGTGGCTTAAGTAATCATTTTATTTCTCATAAAACAAGGCAGGCCAGTTCAAACGCATCATGATGCCTTCAGGAACCCACATTCTTCTCTCTTCCTGTTGAGTTAGAATTATCACCATTTTTTACCTCATTGTTGAAAGATGGCTGTTAACTTCAAGTTCTAGCTAGGAAGAAGAGGAAGGGCAAAGGAGGAAAAGCACCTGCAGTTGAAATTACCTCTTTAAATTGCTCTCCTAGAAACCCTACTTAGTGATTTTTGCTTATATTGTATCGGTCAAAATTGTGTCACATGGCCACTTGGACCTGGCAAGGGATATGTAGGATTTTCGGTTTGTTTACTTTAATTGGACTAATTTCCACTCTGAAAAAACATCAAGTTCTAGTTGTAAGGAAGAGGAGAACATATGTATTGGGCAGGCAGCTAGCAGCATACAGCACAGATGATCTTTTAAAAATAGAAACGTTTCAATAGTAGGCTTAAAATTCAATGCAAGTTGGCAATAAATTAAATGTGCACAATGAAGGAAACCCATATTTTAATAATCATTCTAGGTAGTTTTGTGGGTGTGTGGCAATGACCCCTAAAGAGAGGAACAAAACAAAGAAAATTTAGGAGTGATAGAAAAACGGAAAATGAGCAGCAATTTTCTTTCACCTTTCAGGTAACTGCTTTCAGATGCCCCAGAATTTTTATGAAAGAAAATTTACATTTCACTATCAATATTGTAGTTTGTGACAGTAAGTAAAAATATATTTCTTTTTACTTGGTAAATTTAAGGAAATATACAGAAACCTGACAACAAACTATACCAAAATCAATAAAAACTAAAAGTTAAATGTAAAAATTGTCTTGTCATTGCATAAAAATGTAATTTTACCAGGCCAATGTATCTATCATTTGAAAAAAATGTAGTTGCAAAATACAATCTCTTTCGTGCTTTATATTGTTGGTTTTTACAATTCAAAGTCAAGAGGGAGAGGCACATATAAATTGGTTCCTTCTTTTATTTCCAAAGTAGTCACTATTTCTTTTTCATTGCCATCTGCTCTGATTACTATTACGATTTTTACTGTTATGATTTTACACTGAATATAACAGTGTAAAGATGGTGTATAATTAACAAAATTCTTCTCACTGCATTTCTCACAGAAAGCTGGAAGCATAAAAAATAGTTGCAATGTCAGATATGTTTCAAAACAAAGTAATGACCTTATTAAAAATGAGAACTCTTAAATGTAAGTACCATAAATTGCCTAGATCAACATAATATTCATGAATTGATCATGTTTTCCAGATAATGAATAGATGAAACATATATTTGCATTTATTAAAGGGGGAAAACTTGGGGCGCCTGGGTGGCTCAGTAGGTTAAGTATCTGCCTTCATCTCATGTCATGATCTCAGGGTCCTGGAATCAAGCCCCAGGTCAGGCTCCCTGCTCAGCGGGAAGTCTGCTTCTCCTTCTCTCTCTGCCCCCCCCCGCCCACTTGTGCACACACATGAGCTCACTTTCTCTCTCATTGTCTCAAATAAATAAATAGAATCTTTAAAAAAATGAAAAAAATAAAGAGGGAAAGTTTTGTATCTATGTATAGATATGCAGCACAATCTTGACATTCAGTTAGAGTTATTTATCAATTGATAAATATGACACAGGTGAAATAGTTATTTTTCAGACTAAGCTGCTCATTGGAATGACCTAGAAGCCATTTACACTTATAGATTCCTTGACCTTATCCCACAGGGTATGATTCAGTAGGGTATGGATGGATTCTGGGAACCTATATTTCTTTAAACCTTCCCAGGTGGTAATGATATACAACAAGGAGACACTTCAACAAAGCTCTAATAGTTGAAGCATTTACTATGGGTAAAATTCTGTGTTAAACTTGAGAGAAGGGAAAGTTGACACAACAATTATTCTTTATTTTTAAAGATTAATTTCTTTGAGAGAGAGTATGCGTGCATGTGGAGAAGGGCAAAGGGAGAGGGAGAGAGAGAGAATCTCAAGCTGACTCTGCACTGAGCATGGAGCCTGCTGTGGGGCTCAATCTCACAACCCTGAGATCATGACCTGAGCTGAAACCAAAAGTTGGACGCTTAACCTATTGAGCCACCCAGGGGCCCCAATACAACAATTATTCTTATGTAGCTCGTCATCCAGCACACTGGTTCTCAACTGTGAACAAATCTGCTTCCCAGGGGACAGTTTGCAATGTCTACAGATATTTTTGGTTGTCACTACTCCAGGGGGTATAGTGGGGTTTTGGAGGCAGTGCTATTGGCATCTAGTGAGTACATTTTACAATGCACAGGACAGCATTTCACTACCCAGAATCATCCAGCCCAAAATGTCAATAGTTTCAAGGTTCAGAAACCCTGATTCTAACAGGGAGAATAAGAAATGTACATTAAAAATGTATAATAAATTGATGTATCATTGCAAAGATACAGATAAATGTTACAGCAATTCAGAGTAGAGTAAGTTAGCACCAGCAGATGAAGGACCTTGGACTATGAAGTAAAGTTTGTCCTTTTTCCTACAGCCTTACCACTCAAGCATTCATTCATTCAATACTAGTTGAACGCTTGCCTTCTTAATCGCTTGTGGAGATGGCAATTAAAGAGAGAAAATCTTTTCTCTCACGAAGTTCACATTCTAATGAAAAGAATCAGACAGAATGACTAAAGCTTAAAAAAGAGAAAATTATTAAGTTTTGACAAACATGTGGAGCAAATGGAACACTAGTACATTTCTAGTAAGAGTGGAAATTGGTACAACCACTTTGGAAAACTGGTTGGTAGTATCTATGGAAGCTGATGTGCCTACCCTGTGATTTACCACTTTCACCGATAGGTACACATTCAGCAGCAGTGCCACGTATGTGCACTAAAAGACATGCAAAAAATGTTCATAGTAGTACTATGTGTAATAGTCCAAAACTAAATGCAATAAAAATGTCCGTCAATAGTAAAGTGGATTTTTCATAATTTTGTATTTTACTGATACCATGGAACGATGTAAGTATTAAATTGAATTAACTACTGTTATACAAAACCAACTACATAGATAAATCTCACAAATGTAATGTTAAGTGAAAGATACCAGACACAAAAATTATATATGGTGTGATCTCCTTTATATAAAGATCACATAGAAGCAATTATGTAAGTCAGAACAGTTTGGGGGAAGATAAATAGTGGAGGATTTCTTCAACTCTTCTGGGTGCTGTAATATTCTATTTCTTGGTCTAAGTAGCAGATCTAGAAATCCGTATAATCTTTCTTTTTCTGTGCACTACATTTGAATAAAAACATTTACTTCATAGCATGGTAGGAAGAAATATGAAGAAAAGTAAAGTAGGAAAAAGAAATTAGAGGGGATGGGTTGGTATGGGAGATACGGTATTATACGTAGCAGAGATCGATGAGTTGTTTCTGTAAAGCCCAGATTACCAGCAGTATCTAGGCTTTGTGGGCCATACACTCTGTACCACAAACTACTCAACTCTGACACTGTAGTGCAAAAGCGGCAGTGGCAGTACGTAAATGAATGACTGTGACTTGTTTCTAAAAAAAATTATTTACAGACTCTGAAATTTGAATTTCATGTAATTTTTATGTGCCACAAGCTATTTGTCTGCTTTTGATTCTTCTCCAACCATTTAAAATACAGACACCATTCTTGATTCACAGGCCACTTAAAAATAAGCAGTGGACAAGTATGGCCTATTGGCCATTGTTTGCAGCCCTACATGTACAGCATAGTCAGAGACGTCTTCTCCAATGAGGTTACTTTGCGTTAATCCCTAAAAAACTGAGATAGCAAGTCCTGTGTTTATCTGGGGGCAGAGTTTCTCTGGAGAGGGAACAGTGAGTATTGCATCTCCGAGGTGGGAACTTGCTCGGTGGGCTCAATGAACAGTCTTCATGGCTAGAACAAGGTCAGCGAAGGGTAGGGTGAAATCAGAGCAATAACAACCCACAATCGCACAGAGCTTTACAGAGATGCGTTTTTAGAAAAAAGACTTTGGCATTAATGAAGAACGTGGACTGGAGAGAAGAAAACTGGAGGCAAAGATAGAAGCCAGAAGTTGTGAGTTTTCCAGAGAAAAGAGACAAGAGGCTGAAGTAGCACACTGATAGGATGGGGAGGATAGAGAAGGAGGGAGGCACTCAAGTGTTTTTAAGAGCCCAAATCCACCACTATACAGACATACATTAAATTTATTTACTTTGTCCCAAAATGAGACTGTAATAAAAGGTCCTTCCTTCCTTCCTTCCTTCCTTCCTTCCTTCCTTCCTCCCTCCCTCCCTCCCTCCCTCCCTCCCTCCTACCCTCCTTCCCTCCCTTCCTTCTTTTCTTTCTCCTCCTCCCCTTCTTCTTCTTACCAGAAACTCCGAACTGTTTGGAGTTTCTAATAATGATGATGTTTTTCTAAGTAAACTCAGAATTTCCAGCTAAAGGAGAAGGGCAACCAAAGGTGGTCATCATTTCTTAAATGTGGCATGTCTTCACCAATGTAAGTGTTCCTGGCTGAAAGATAGCCTTAATACTGCAACATGAAATAGGTCATGATATCTTGCATTATAGTTGAATGAATACTTGCCCTCTGGGTTTTCTGCTTAGCAACAACAGTCAGCTTTTTATGGAACTCCAGCCATCCAACATTTGTTCTATTACCTCTTGCTACCTTTTTTATATCAGCCATTACATATTATTAATGTTGGATGCACAAAATTTAAAGGCATATATATATATTTTTTTAGAATGGGGGGAGGGGCAGAGGGAGAGGGAGAGAAAGAATCTTAAGCAGGCCCCATGTCCACTGTAGAGCCCAAGGTAGGGCTCAGTCTCACAACCTTGAGATCATGACCTGAGCCAAAATCAAGAATCGGATGCTTAACCAACTGAGCCACCCAGGAGCCCCAGAACTTATCATCTTGTAGGAAAGAAAGATGTAAAAATAAATAATTGTAAGTGTTTGAAAATGGAAGGTACAGAAGTGGGAATAATGAAATCTAACCATTAATAAGTATTTATATGCTAATTTATATGACTAAACCAAAGCTCCAACAGGTTAGTTCATATTTACGATGTTATATAGTTGACAAGAAAGTGATAGAGTCAAACTTAGATGCAAAGCCAAATCAGGTGCCTTTCCCCCTCACTATAAAATTTCAACATTTTTCCATCCTCACTATAACTTCAGCAAATACTTATGTAACAACTACCATGAGCACGACACTGTGATATTAGGTTAAGGAAATCATACTAGCATATTTCATTTAGTCAATACTTAAAGCAGGGACAGCCAAGTTAGTGTTTGAGCCCACTGACTTTATACTCAGACTGTCTGATTTCCATTTTCAACATCTTTCTCTCCAATATGACCTGGGGCAAAGCAAACTGAACCTCTCTCTGGTCATCAACGGCAACAAGGGAATTCCTATCACCTAGACGGGTTAATGGAAGTAAATGAAATGATACAGCACCTATCTCATCCTGAGTGCTCAATAAATGATAGCAGCAATTATTGGTGTACGTGGGATCCTAGCATCTTGGTATGGTGATATTAACTACATGTATAGAAATAAAAATTATCAAAATGATGGCAAAATAAGGACTAGGGACAGCATCTCTTGTTGAGGACAAGGTGTATGTGACCTAGTCAGAAAGTGGCCTTCACCCCCAGAGGTACTCTACAATCTTAACTAAATAAGTGTCAGCAGTAAAAAGGCATTCCTAAAATAAATTCTAGATGAGTTGCATGTCACCTGATTTTATGAATATCAGTCTCATCGATATTTCTAATTGATTCTCTCAAGGACTTTTCTAAAAAATGGTTGACATCACGCTTTTGACAAATCCTTTTAAAGGATTACTAAACTGGAACAACTATAACTTATTCTTATAACTAAGATTGAAAAGAAAAAGGAAGAAAAAGGTACAAGATGGTAATAGATATAATTTATTCTTATTATATTGTTTATGATAGTGAAATCACCTAATTAAGCTTACATGTTATTTTCTTGTCTAACCTGGTTTCACTTATAAAGATTGTCATTTAAAGCTGACACTTCTTGTCTCTAATTCATAAACAAATGTTAATATATACATTAAAATATAGAGAAAATTTACACATTTTCTCCTAGAATCAAATTTAAGTAAAAAAAGAAATACGTTCAGAAATGAATAATAGGCAATCACAGGCAAAGCATATTGTCAAATAAATACTTTCAGATAATTGAAATGTTGAAAAGGCTAAATGTTTCCAGTATAAGTTTTTAAATATATTTAGAACATAACTGGTTAGACACTGATCAGACTAAAACACTTAATTAGCAGCTGAGGAAAGAGTCTCTGCTACAAAGGTATAGGCATATTTTAATTTGGAAATCAAGACCTTCTAAAATAGAGTTTTTTGATAAAACTTCCTACTGTTGAACTTAAATAGGAAGAAAGTTATTTCATCTATCTAAATGAGGTGTGGACCAAAACTGAAAGACTACAGATCTTAAATATTTCCCTCCTTTTACCTTTTTTTTTATTATATGAAAATGTGACAAGTTAATGCCAACAAATACTATAGAGATGCCTAATGCAACAGTATCAATATCAGAATGCAATTACATTAGGCAAATGTAAATCTTCATTTCACATATTTCACAAATTCTAGTCTAAAATATCCATAAATTTATGAAATGTGTTGTCTATAAAATATACTGTGATCTACTTTTCTCATTTCAATTGTTTGTTTGTTTGTTTGCCTGGGTTTTTTTTCTGTGTGTGTGTCTGTGTGTGTGTTTATGTTTTGATAGTCAGTAGAACACAGCCAGAAGCAGTAAACTATTTTTGGAGAACTCATTTTTAATTTAAATGTGGGTTTTATAGACAAGAATAAGAAGCCCTGATTGCAGTTAATTTCAGCAAATTAAAAAAAAAAAAAAGCCTACGGGGAAAACTGGTAACGAAGAAATGCAGTCAAGTGTGCAACAATATTGATCTTCAAACACAAAGCCTAATAGATAATAAAATACAGTTTGAAAAACCCATTCATTTTTATTATGAGGATAGAGCAGATGCTGGTTAAGCCTGAGCATAAAACAAAAAGCCCATTGATTATTACAGCCGATACTGACAATATTGGATATACATAACTCTCCATAGTTTGTAATTGTGCATGTCCTCGGGCAAAGTACTAACCCAAAGCTGGCACTGAGCCACTTTTATCGGAATAGAATCTCACACATTAAATATTTAGGTTTCAGTGAGTAAGGAAAAGGGAAGGATATCAAAGATTCTAGGGATGTGTGCACAGAGTGTTTGTCAGACTATAAACACAGCATGTTCACAAACCCGTTGTACCCCCAATAAGATTTCTCTTGTCTTTGACTGACAAAAAGTCTCCTGAGCAAAGAGTTTGTGATTTAGGACAAAACACCGGCCAAGAATAAATACTGCCTAAAATCCAAAATAGAAACATTATTTTTAGGATTAGTTCTTACAGCAGAACAATGACTTATTGAGTATAGAAGGATGCTATCAGTTCCCTCTGTAGATCTTCACACTATTAGAAGCAGGACTAGCTCATTCGGACATAGGACTCTAGAATGATAAGGAATGGAGTGGGATGGTTTTAGGAAGAAAATACCGAAATAACTGGCCCTAGAGAATATAAATATTGGGTATTTATCCAAAAAAATATAAAAACATTAATTCAGAGGGATGCATGCACCCCTATGTTTACTGCAGCATTACCTACAATAGCCAAATTATGGAAGCAGCTGAAGTAGCCATCAAATGATGAATGGATAAAGAAGAAGCTGTATGTGTGTGTGGTTATATGTGTGGTATATATAATGACACACACACACACACACACACACACACACACACACACACACACACAATGGAATATTATCCAGCCATAGAAAACAATGAAATCTTGCCATTTGCAACAACATGGATGGAGCTAGTGAGTATAATGCTAAGTGAAATAAGTTGGACAGAGAAAGACAAATACAATATGATTTCACTCATATTTGGAATTTAAGAAACAAAGCAAATGAAGAAAGAAAAAAAGAGAGAGAGTTAAACCAAGAAACAAACTCTTACCTATAGAGAACAAAATGATGGTTACCAGAGGGAAGATAGTTGGGGTCATAAGTTAAATGGGTGATGGGGATTAAGGAGTACACTTCTTGTCATAAGCACTGGGTGATATATGTTGAACCACTATATTGTACACCTGAAACTAATTTAACACTGTATGTTAATGATACTGAAATTAAAATATAAATAAATAAATAAATAAATAAATAAATAAATAAATAAGGGGAAAAAACAGCAACACAAAAATCCCTATTGAATTCTTTTGCCAACTATTGACCGGGATCATTATGCCCAATCTAAAACTGTTAAATCTGAATATCAAAGAATTTAATGTAGCTTGCCCCAAACTACTCAATTGTTACTACTTAATGGTAAAACAAATAGCTGCAAATTAACAACTCAAGTTTTCAGCAAAACAAAACAAAAAACATAGATGATTTTAGAAACTGAAATGGCTGCATAACCAATAAAAATGCAATAGGGTAGGAGTGAATCTAACATAGAAAGCTATCTTAGCTGTCAGGAATGCCCACTTAGATGATGAGCAAAGGGTCTCCCTGTCCAAGATCTAGATGAATACCTTTCTACATAGAAGAAATAGCAAGTGCAAAGGCCCTGAGACCAGAACAAGGAATAGAAATAAAACCAGTGTGACTGCAGAGGTGCAAGCTATTAGAGAGTGGAAGGACTATGACAGGAGATAAGGCTGAAGATGGAGACAAGAACTTACAAGCCATAGCAAAGAAGCTTAGATCTTACACTTAGTTCCATGAGAAGCCATGGGAAGCAAAAGATGCTTAAGCAATTAATCAGGAATTCTTAAAATAAATACACCACACCCAAAGCTTGTGAAGCAAGAACCCACATCTTTTATATATACCATTTATTGACTACATAAATACATGCTTTAATGTGTTGCTCCAAAATGGAAACAGCTCTAGTCTTTATTTTTGTATAAAAATGCCAGAGATACTTTGACCTCTATTCTTTCCAAGTACATACATTTTTATAACACCCTATTTTTCTTTACCATACCAATTATAGTTACAGATATGACAAATTAATAATTTAAATAATTACCTATTTAGTTCTTCCCTATGGACTGTAAGCTTGTGTGTGCAGACTGGGTGTCTGAAGACAGAAAATATTTAATTGAATACATTAGTATAATCATCTAACAGTTATTTATTTAACATAATATGAATATTTTTCCTATCATGGAAACTTCTCTACTCTATAATTTTTGTATAGCTGCAACATTCTATTGCTGACTAATTAAAATGAGCCAAGTTTTAAGAGTATATTTTTAATCTATACAAAAATGTTCCTATTTGCTTAAATCTATAACTTACATGAACATGTTTAGGTTCCTTCTGTCTCATTTCATCATAGATAACACTGAAATTGAATTTTAAAAATTATCCCCTAATCTCTTATGGGTTGAATTATGTTCCCCAAAAATAGATGTTGAAGTCCTAACCTCAGTACCTCAGAAAGACATCTTTTTTGGAAACAGGATCATTATTGATGTAATTAGTTAAGATGAGGTCATATTGGAGGAGGGTGGACTCCTAGCCCAACTTAACTGGTATCCTTATAAAAATAGAATGTCAAAAAAAATAGAATGTCATGCAGAAAGATAGACATGCACACAGAGAGAACTCTGGGTGAAAATTGGAGTTATGCTACCTCAAGCCAAGAAACTACCAGAAGCTAGAAGAGAGTCCTGGAACAGATTCTTTTCTAACACCATTAGAGGAAGGATGTCCCTGCACACACATTGATCTTGGACTTCCAGCTTCCAAAACTATAAGACAATACATTTCTTTTGTTCTAAGCTACTCAGTTTGTGTTTCTTTGTTATGATAGCCCTAGGAAACTGCTACACAATCAGAATCTTCAATGCTAAATCACCTTTAGATTATCTGAGCAGAAAAAAGATCAGACCAATCATAATCCAAGGATCTTATTATGATGCCGACATTTTGGAACTCAAGTCATAGAAAAAAAGGTGAAGGTGCAGGGTTGCCAGATTAAATACTGGATTCCCAGTTAAATTTGAATTTCAGATAACCATATAATATTCAGAACATACTATACTAAAAAGTTGTCATTTATCTGAAATTCAAATTTAACTGGGCATCCTTTGGGCTTATTTGCTAGATCTGGCAACTCTAAGAAGGGGGCCACCAGGAAGTAAACACTCTCTTGGGGCAGAGTAAGGAGGGACAGATACTTTCACTTTCTCTTAAGGGCTTATCCTGAGGGTTGATACTTAACAGGAGTTGGCCAAGTAAAATGAAAACAACAAATGCTAACCTGTCAGGTCTCTCAGGTTCAGTGATGTGGGTTTGGAAAAGTCAAAGGAACAACCAAAATAATCAAAAAGCAAAAGGATCCCTTGAAGACTATTGTAAAATGGGTGCAAAATACCCTTTGGGAATAGAAGATGAAGGAAAGTAAACCCTCCTATTGTCACTGCATGTACTTGTGACACTGTTTATTAACTCAGGAGAAATAACAACTTTCAAGCACCAGTGATTATAACTAAGAAAGTGATAAAAGAGGGGCGCCTGGGTGGCACAGCGGTTGGGCGTCTGCCTTCGGCTCAGGGTGTGATCCCAGCGTTGTGGGATCGAGCCCCACATCAGGCTCCTCTGCTATGAGCCTGCTTCTTCCTCTCCCACTCCTCCTGCTTGTGTTCCCTCTCTCGCTGGCTGTCTCTATCTCTGTCAAATAAATAAATAAAATCTTTAAAAAATAAAAAAAAAGTGATAAAAGAGGAATAAGAAAAAATACGTAGTTTCCATTTACCAGTGCAAGGAGCTCATGAAAGTTTTGAGGTGTGACACAGAAATGAAAAATTATTTTCGAAAGTGCTAAACAAGTTACAGCAAAATTCCCTGGCTTTAATATAAGAGCAGATGAATGTGTCTACTCTCATTTGATGTTTATGATAGAAAGAAGGATGATGGAAGGGCTCACATTTAGGTAGATTCATGAAGACTGCAAAAGAACATGCAAAACGAGATCTGGCAGACAAAAAGCCCAGAAGCCCCAAGATGAATTAGTATCAGGAAAATTAATAGAAGATGTAAATTACCCCCAAAAAGAGTGAGACAGGAAAATGAAGTTTTCAGTAGGAAAGGGGCCAACAACAGGGAAAATGGGAAAGCAGATAAATCTGATAATGGTGTTAAAAGACTTGAACAGAATTTTGACTGAAGAGATAGAATTACTTTCCTGAATTGCAGGATTCAGATCCAAAATGCAATGAATTATTGAAGTTAGATCCAAATTTTGGTTAGGATGACTCCAAACAATGACAGAGAGAACTCCTGTATCAACGTGGGAATAAATCCAAGTGAGATTACTTATGCTGGAGAAATTTTGAGACATGGAAGTTCCCATTTAGTGGCCAAGACACTGTTGTTTTCCTTAAAACAAGGAGTCCAAAGTGCATTTTCCACTAAGAAACTACGAAACTGAAGCTAATGAATAAATCATTTAAGACAATAAAAGGACATGTCAAGGAAAGCATAAAGTACCCTAGAAGAGCATGACTATCAAACATATGTTCTGAGTCTGTAGTGTGGACATGGAATCCTCAACAAAGGACATGTTTGGACCATTGTACGCTCTTAAGTATGAGGAAAATGTGAACATCGGTAATGCCTCAGCTAACCCTGATGAACGCATCCGGACTGTGCCACCTGAGACATGGAGAGCTGTGTGGGCTTGCACCAGGAAACACTAAAGACAGAGAGAAAGGAAAAATGGACAATACAAGAAAAGTCATGTTTGTCAAGAAAGGAAGAGCCACAAAACTGCCTTCTTCAGGTCTAGGAGATCCCACAGGGAATGTGCACAGCTTTCAGCATGATGGACGAACCCGGTTGCCACTGAAGGAGCAAGGAGAATTAACACCAGATGACGCCGTGGCCTTTTCCTTATACGAATAATACAAATAGTGTGGCTATCCTGGATATACCACATAACTGTGTTCCTATCTGCTTCTTGCCAGTGCCGGTGGCAGTTAAAAACATCCTCTTACACTTGTCTTAGTGCTGGTATTTATTAAAGCTACATACATAAATTTAAGTTTCTAATGAATACAAACATCGGTGTTGGTATAGAAGTTTGAATACTTTGCACAGGTCATTTTGAGGAAAATTTCACATCGTCAAGTATTTTAATGTATATGTTAGGATTATCCACTGCCATAAATGACATTTATCGGAAAACTGAAAATAGAACCCTTTACATTTCAGTCGTCTGCTCACCTAGTATTCCTAGCTAGGTGCTGTCGGGGACACAAAAATGAAAACAAACACACAAAAATGTGGGGCCCACCTGCCTTCAAGCTCCAAAAGCCAAACTCTCTAGTGGGAAATTAAGCATAGTCAGAAACACAAGAGAAAAACAAAACCAAACTGTAATTTAAGATAAAAAGTGATTATGTGCCATTTAGAGAAGCAGAGGCAAATTCTCATCAGCGTTCTGGGGGGGAAATGCAGGACAGAGCCTAGAAAATGTTAGCAATATGCCCTGGTCTTCACAGCCTGCTTCAAGGACATCCATGAAATACGGATATGGAAATATGGGTAAGGGCATTCCAATTTGAAGAAAGGATGTGAGCAAAGTATTTGCTGAACACAAATAGGAAAACAAATACATTGGAGTAGGAAGTAAGTATCTTGGTGGAACCTCAGGATATGTAACATGCTGCCACTGGATTCCTATACTTACCGTGGCTCACACTTTTCTGCAGCAGTAACTCCAGTGGTAAACAGTAAATGCACACCAGTAGGGACATGGATGATCACCCAAAACACCCTAGCTCAAACATATAAAACTGTAACCTCAAAAACTGATGTGAGTGTTTCATAACACTGAATACTATGTCCAAGTTTGATCAAAATTGAAATGGGATCATTAGTTATCAGGTATCAGACATTAGTGATGCAAATCAAAACTGCAATGACGTACCACTTTGTACCCACTAGGATAGTTATAATAAAAAATAAATAATAACAAGTATTGGAGAGGATGTAGACAAATTTGAGTTTTCGTACATTGCGGGTAGGAATGTAAAATTCTGGAGCCACTGGAAAATAGTCTAACATTTCCTCAAATGGTTAAGTACAGAGTTACTATAGGACTCAGCAACTGCACTCTTCGGATCTACCCAAGAGAAATAAAAACATATGTCCACACAAACACTTGCATGCAAATGCTTACAGCAGCATTACTCAACATAGCCAAAACCTGGAAACAACCCGACGTGCCTCAACTGATTAATGGATTAAAAAAGCAGGGTGACTTATCTACGGGATGGAATATGATTTTGCCATGAAAAGGAAAGAAATATCACTGTAAGCTGCAACATGAACGAACACTGCAAACACAACGCTAAGTGAAAGAAGGTAGTCACAAAGGGCGATGTATTATATGGTTCCATTTATGTGAAATGTCCAGAATAGGCAAATCTACAAAGACAGAAAGTAGATGAGACGTTGCCTCAGGCTGGGAGGGATGAGGACATAGGTAGATGACCAAAGTGCACAGTTTCTTTTTGGGGTGATAAAAATATCCTAAAACTGATTGTGGTGGTGGCTGCACATCTCTGGCCATATTAAACTCATTGAATTGTACATGTAAAATGGATGGACTATATTGCACTATATATGAATTATACCTCAATAAAGCTGTTGCAGGAAATAAAAGGGAATTTTAATTTTTTTTTTTTGCTATTTTTTTCAATTCTATAGTAATATACACTTAGTTCAACCAAGACAACTAATACAGAAGTTTCTAAAGGAATATACACAAGCTTATCATACCTTCTTTCCTGAGGCCTTGAAAGTTAGCAGTTTGGAATATACCTTCTAGTCTTTACTATGCTTACAACATTATATGTGTATATATATGTGTGTGTGTATGTATATATATATATATACATACACACACACACACACAGATATACATATGTATATATGCAATCTCATTTTTAAATATTTTTGTGCAACCTGTAATATAATATTCCAAATTTTCCTATCAGTACAGGGGCACCTGGGTAGCTCAGTCAGTTAAGCTTCCAACTCTTGAGTTTGGCTCAGGTCATGATGTCAGGGTCATGAGATCCAGCCCCATGTCAGGCTCTGCACTCAGCATGGAGTCTGCCTGGGCCTCTCTCTCTCTCTCTCTCTCTCTCTCTCTCTCAAGTAGCATGCATAACCAAATGTGAGAAGCACATCATCTAGGTTAGCTCTGCTCTTCTTCAAGAGAGGCTGCTCACAGATGGAATCTCACAATCCTCTGGGTGTGGAGGGCTGGGAGGAAGAGGGAGGAATTTAATGGGTTGTAGAGGAAGTTAAGGTGGCAGCCCGTCAAGCCTGTGCCTCTCTCCATTCCCCACGCCAGCTGGTTCCCAGCACAGCCCTACACGCCAGCTGGTTCCCAGCACAGCCCTAATGCCACGTTGCTGGCCACCACTGAGCTTGCTACGGTCTTCCAGCTCTGCAGTAGCAAAAGGGCAGACAGTGATCCTGGAAACCTTCCTTCACTCTCTGTGATGCTGGGCTCCCTTCCATTTGGAGCTGACAGTTACCAAGATGCAAAAGGACTTCTTTTGGCCATGGGATTTCCATATTGTTACATAAGTTTGACATATTAATCTCCTCCCTCTGATTTCCTGAGCATTTTAGGATTGAGGTGTGAAAGGGGAAAGTGCGTGTGACTGGGACATCTTGTCAGTAACCAAAGCCCTTTCATTAAGATAATGCCTATCTGATGTGACTGTTTTGAGGATTAATAGCCTACGCAAAGAGGCAAGCAGAAGATGTTCAGCAAAGTGATTATTTTTATATTTGTATTTTCAAGAGCATGGAGCTAATCAATGTCAGAATCAGGATTGTGACATGAAACCTAACCTCTGTATTTAATACACTCCACTCTGATGCTGAACTTCCGATATGCATTACATGGTGTTCCAAAATGATTATTAAAGAGGATATTTTAAGCACTTTAGTATAATAATTTTATTAAAGGAAGAGAGTAAGGGACTATATTGTGGCATCACTGGACACATTCTTAATAGTTATGTTTCATCTTACCATATCCATTTTGCGAGCAGAGTCTATATTTAATAAAATAAAGTGCTCAGTCTACAATGTGACTTCATGTTTTTCATTTCATGTGAGTGCATTTTTTGCAGGTATGATAAACTATCTTCAGGTTTTAGATAAGATTACAACTATAACTTTTTAAAACCTAAATTTTTGTGGAGTCCAGGCCATAAAAATACATCAGAAGAATGAAGAACCTAGCCATTTAATCACCCAGACTATCAGTACTTCTATAAAAAGCTTTTAAATGGCAAGAAGATAAAATGTTAAGTGTGGATAGTAATTACTTGCCTTTATCTCTTGTGCCAGGTTTCAAACCTCACCATATGGGTGTTTGTGCAAGATTAAATAGCTATTCAGGTGTGTAATGAGGTATAGATACTAAACTGAACCAAAAATACAGCATGGAATAGGTCAGAGTAGATCAATTCTGTAGAAATGGAATACGAAAGAGCTGACTGCTAGATCTTCATGATTGCAATCATCTATGTATTTTGAGAGCCATTTAACAAAATAAAGAGAACCATTTTTTCCATTATTTTTATAGGCAACAAAATACTATGGAGGAAAGTAAGAAAGAAATTTGGTACAGAAAAATAGACTGCCATCTGAAAATATCCTCTAGAAGTGGAGCACCTGAATCACTTGGTTTGCTCAGCCCACTTTAAGCATCGATAATTAATACTGCCCCCCCTTTACTCTAAAAAAAAATATCCCAGCTTGGATAATAAATTACGTGGTCACCCTACCCAGAATGATTTTTGATCTAGCTGTTGCAGAGTCACCTCAAAAGAACATAGGCATGAAAATTTCCTGCACAGTACGTAAGTAAAGATAAGCCAGGAAAGATACCTGAGAAGAGAGTTACCTGGCTGATATTTTAATCTTCTGCTATGGAAGTGAGTATGAAGGTTTAGACAATCTGAGCTATACTGTGGGGGATGCAATAGTGTCTATGAGTATATTTGTGTGTGTGAGAGAGAGAAGGACAGAGAGAAAGAGTGAGCCAGATCTACAGTAGGATCTAGTCCCCCTTCACATAGACCCTCAAGATACAGGTAAGACTAAATATACCCAGGCTAATATTAAGATATAATGAAATCAATATTTTTTATTCATTTGAAAAAATCTGAATTTTCCAAGAAACATGGAAAAACAATATATTTCAATTTGTACATATTCCCAAGTTACACTGTTAAACGGCGAAAACATAAAGAAAAACACATAATGTGATTATATTTTTTGAAGACATATTAAACACTGGTGTTGTAAATTGGATGATTGTGCCTATTTGCTCCAAATGTGATTGTATACTCGACGCTCCCTCAGTTTCTGCCTTCGCCCTCCCTCTGCGCTCCTCCCTCCCTCAGTGACAGTAGAGACTTCTTCAGTGTGAACCTGAAATGAGAAAATACAGAGCCCACCAGCCCTCATGTGACATCGACAGGGAATTTCTGTTACAACAAAAGGTGACTAGTGCAAGTTGTCATAGGGGAAGGATGGAATTAATAAAAAGTTCTTCTCTCTTTTTAATTTCTGAAAAGGAAGACTTTCTTATTAACAGGTATTTTATAACCAAATAAATATTGAAGCCGTATAACAACAAAATAACAACAAGCTTTTCCTTTAGCCTCCTCTCGTGCTCTCCTCATCTCCAGCCCCGAAGGAGGTACTAACACCACAAACCACCAAGGGTGAGATGACACAAGATGACCTCAGGCTTCCTTCACCTGTAAGTTACATCGTTTTATTATACAGAATGGGTTTATACTCTCAGACATTTTACAGAGAGATGGCTGATGGTTGTCTTAATCTACTTAGCATCTCAAATTCTTTTTCAAATCAAAATGACTTTTCAGGCCAAATCAGCTAGTTTTAGTCCCTTCTATCATGATAAAAAAAACAAAACTGGGTCACAGTAGAATTAAGTCATTCAATCTAAGTCACTACATAATTCAGATGCAATTGAATTTAAAATATAAACTAGTCATGACGACCAAGTCAACTGATTGTTCTAAAGTACAGTTCTCAGAAACATAAACATGGTTTTTCTTGTGAGTCTTGGAATATCCTTACTTGTAGAGATTATGAAATGTGTGCCCTCCTTTCTCCTTTGTCTCTCCTCAGATAACCTCAGTAAATCCACTTAACATCTAAGTCAGATATTCTATTTAACTCAGAATAGAAGTCAGAGTCCACACAAACACCCAAGGACTCCTTCATTATCTATCTATATCTACTACTCTTGCCTCTCAATGATAGTACCTTCTCCCCTTTAAGACTTGGCACTGGCTCTTCCCACTGCCGAGAACTCCCTTTCCCCAGTACCCACTTGGCAAATTCTTCCACCTCCTACACATTTGTACTCAAATATCACCATCTCGATGAAACTCATCCTGACTAGTCTATTTAAAATTACAACTCATCCTAAACTCTAGATTTCTCTTACCATGTTCTGTTTTTCTCTTCTCCCATAGCGCCTATTGCCTAGCTAGATATAATTTACTTCTCTGTAACATTTATCATTTTTATTGACTGGAAATAAATGTCCCTTGTTAGAATGTAAGTTCCATGAAGGCAAGATTTTTTTTTTTTTTTAGATTTTATTTATTTATTTGAGAAAGAGAAAGAGTGAGGGGGGGAACAGAGGGAGAGGGAGAGAATCTCAAGCAGACTCTCTGCTGATCCCTGCTGAGTGTTCAGAGCTTCGGGGGTAGGAGGGCGTGCTCAATTCCCATGACCCTGAGATCATAACCTGAGCCTAAACCAAGAGTCAGGAGTCCAGCACTAAACCAGTCAAGCCACCCAGGAGCCCTGAAGGCAGAAGTTTTTATTGATGTATCCTAAGTGCTAGGAACTATGTTGACAAATAGTAGACAATGAATATTCATTACTGTTGACGTGTGATTTCAGTAAAATCACACTAATTCATGATAATATCATATATTAATACACGAGTAATAGTCCAAGAATATATGAATTTTCCTTCTCTCAGACCAGGCTGTTGCTAACTTGCAATTTTTAAGGTAGCGTGTTATAGTTTGCCTCACACATCAGTCAGTTTCTTCAAAACATATTCAAAAAACAAATTCATATCATTGGTAATATACTGTACTTTGACAGATTGTATGTTTTAATCTAGTGGTATGTTCTTTGGTAATTTTAGAAATCATGTTAAGGTTAAACAGAAGATTCTTTATATCTCCAATTTGTTTTGTCTATTGCAGTCAGTGTGGCCTTTCAAAAGTAACCTCTGAACAAGTCATGCACTGTAATGTCTACTCAACCATTTGATCATATTCTAAATTTTTAATCACTTTCTTCCAAAGATTTCCTTCATCTAAGTACCTGATAAGGGTTCTCTGGTTCTCATGACTTGTATTTATAAATTATAGCACTATGTTCTCCAACTAGTTATCTAACACAACCCTGGACATAGGAGGTACTAAACAAACAGTTACTGAATAAATAAATAATTTTATTCATTTATTTTTAAGTAAGCTCTACACCCAACATGGGGCTCGAACCCACAACCTCAAGATCAAGAGTCACATGCTCCACTGACTGAGCCAGCCAGATGGCCCTGAATAAATAAATGAATTCCCCTCAAAAGTAGCCAGTGAATCTGACTTGGAATTTACCTCTTCAATACTTTTTTCTTTTCTTTTTTTTTTTTTTGCTGTGCCATTTATTGGGCTAAAGTACCCTTGTGTGACAGTGGTATGAAGATCCTTCTTTGCCCTTAACAGCGTCTGAAAATAACACAAGCAGTTGTTATGCAACTAGATGTTTGTATTATTGCTTTTGGAGGTACTTCAGCAAGTAAGTTTTTTACTTTTATAGGACTACTGACATCCACAGAAATTTTCAACAAACTCTCAACTCAGAGATGATTTTGATTTTATTTTATGGATTTTCTGATCCTTTATATACTACATTTTATTTTTATATAAGCTTACTTTGCTTCATATTTACTCCTCAAATTCAATGACCAAGATAATGTAACTGCATGAGCACAGAATACAACCTCTGCTCAGAAAAATCCCATTTCCGCACAATACATTTCCAGGGTTTGGTGAAGGATGAAACCACTCTTCAATTCCCTCTCCTGAGTCATCAACTAACAAAGCAATTCCTGATGCTTTATTATTTTTTTTTCTGAATGGCTTTTTCTTTAATTTCCATTCATGCCTTCTGATCTAATTAGTATAATTAGCCTTGGACACACAATAAACAAAAGCAACAAACAAAAAAGCCCACAAAATTCCACTTCAATAGCCTGCTTTTCATAGACTTTCTGGATCTAAGTTTTCAGCTGTCTTCATAGCTCATAACCTTTAATCCCAACATCAATCTCCGTGTTCTATTCAATTACAGCTGCTGCCTATTGAGAAGTAGCAAAGGTTTTGGAGAGTTTGTGGGAACAGAGAAGTTGTCCCATTCATTTTCATTAGTAAACTCAGGAGACACAAATTTCACTAAAATTGCCAAGAGTGCTCCTGCTGTGTCTAGATGATTTATTATTAGACATCATATTTCTTTTCAAAATATGGTTAAAAGAACTCAAGAAAATCACGTGATTGTTTTACCTGAACTATTTTGTAATTTCATCACCTGTGCCCTAAAGTTGCTGACTAGAATCCTGATAGGATCGCACAAACGGCTTTGCACGGCTGGAGGGAAAGGAAACAGACAGCAAGACCCATGAGTAGCGTGGAGTATAACACAGTTAGTTCCTGTGAAAATGACAACGGAGGAAAAAGTGCACGTTTTAAAAGGACAATTTGCCATACCTACAAAAACTGGGAAAATGGCTGTTACTAAAAAATCAAGTTGTAAAATGTTGAGGCAATCTACCAGTACTAAGGGGCAAACATTATAACTTATAAAAAGCAATTAACAAAACTGTTAGGCTGTGGTGCTAGGCTAAATGGCCCGTCCCTGCCCTTGAGCCTCGAGGAGCTAATTTCCTAGTAACAATATTCAGTACCTTCCAGACGGGCCCAACTTACTTTGCATGGCTCATAACCTACAATGCCAGACCAGGTAGCCCGTGCCAGTCCATGATCCACACTGAGGAACAAGGCATTATCTCGGGTTTCCCACTTCCAGCGGCACTTTAGGATCACCTGGGGAGCCTCTAAAAATTATGCCCGGGATCCAACCCAGACTGATGAAATCAGAATTTCTAGGACTGAGCTTTCCAGGTGATTCTAACGTGTAGGCTGTGCTGAGAACCACTGCTCTCAGCACACTGAACTATTTACCTTCCCCCAATTAGAGAATCTCCTTCCCTCTCTTTGTTCATATTATTCTCTCAATCTATTTTTATAAAGTTTCTACTTTGATTCTGCAGGTTTAACTCAAATGCCACTTTCATGAAACCATCCTTATATTCTTCCAACTTTTCCTAAAATCAACTGTTAGATTAAGCTAGATCAGCTGGGGACTGGGAAGCTAAAATGAATTGTACTAGCCTTCTGCAGAATTATCTCTGACATGTCACCATCAGCCTTACTGCTCTTTTTGTTTTTTTGTTTTTTTTGCATTGAGGCATAATCGACATACAAAAGTATCAGCCTATATTGTTCTTAAATAACCCTATCATATTCACCTTTTCAGTGGCTCTCTGACAAACTGTGAAGGTGTTTTCAAGGATGCAGAACATATTGTTCACAATTTCCTCTTTGTGGTAAACTTCCAGGAGTCAACTCCTCTAATTTTTTATTATAAGTGGAATGACACTTCTCATGAGCAACAGGGATTCTCTGTATCTTGTGGACACTAGAAAGCACATACGTGATCAATTTCCCCTTACAAGTTTGCTACTAAGAAATTTAAAGCCAATTTGTGACCCTCTCATGGAAGTTGTGGTAGTTATTAATATACACGTTTTCATATTATTTCTAGCTTTGTTTGATATTTCCAGTCCATATTTTTTATTATCCATTTACCCCAAGTTTAATTTATGTTATCTTGTTGTATTTCCTTTACCTATGAGTTTTACCTTACATCATTTATAGAAAATATGGTGCAGAAGTTAAATAAAAAACAGACTTCCTTTAAGCTGTCCCCAATTATTTGTATCAAAATTAGCCCTTAAACTATCCTTCCATAGTCCCTTCTTTTCCCCCAAATTGTAGCCTCAATTTTATTCTGCTTTGCATCATAGTTAGTTGCATTTCTTCTTCTAGATTCTAAAGATCTTGAGGACAAGGAACATATCTTACTAATTTGGGTAAAACCCATGAAATTAAAAATTAGGTATCAGACAATGTTTTGACAAATCAGAAATTTGTCACTGTTATATAATATATAATATGTAACTTAATATGTAATTACCATATCCTTACAGATTTTATATATATATATAAACACGCACACAAACACACGCAGGCATTGAGAACCCAAGACCCTTGGACAATGCTTGAAGTCATGGTTGAAGAGGTAGACAGAAGTGACACCATTCTAAGTCTTTATAGCAAAGACAAACCCTAGGGGATCCTATTCCAAGAACAGCAGGATACCACTGAAGGATTTTAAGCAGGGATGTAGTAAAATCATATTTAAGATTTTAAAAGTGGACCTGGCTGTTGTGTTAAATAAAAGTGGGAAAAAAAGGCTTACACACATTCCATTATGAAGAAAAGGACAATGGAAGCAGCAAGAAGAGCTAAGAAACTATTGTAATAGCAAGCAGGAAAGCAATATTGGCTTAGGGCAATCTTATATAATGGTACAGCTACACTGAGACAGAAAGCTATTTCCATTCATATGTTATATTTATTGTACATGCAGTTCTATTGTCTCTTGGAAGCACCTTCTCTGTGTAAGTAATTAAAATATTTTTCAAGTAAAATATTTATCCTTTCACAATATTGACTATATTAGCAGTCTTAGAAACTAAAAATGTTTTTACAGCTGAACTTCAACGCTTCAACAAGAAAACGTGTTTAACTCTAAAGCTCCAGATCTAAAATTAAGGATTAAAAGATCCTCAAAATCTCCGTCAAAGAGCCTGTCTCTAACTGGCCCTCGATTTCTCCTTACAGCAATAAAATTCTGCATCAGCACAGATGGCATGATCTGAGGCAAAAACAAGGGAGACTGGGGGAGATGGGCTCAAGAGTTAGGGGATGCAGATGTATGTAAACTGCCTAGTAAAACGTCTGTAACACAGTTGTACTCATTGTGATTCTAGATACCAACAACGTATCAAGAATTCTATTTAGAAGCTGACACACATCAGCCCAAAACTGTATTACAATTTACTCTGTAAATCATATTATCTCCTGATTGCATCCTAAGTCGTGGATCCTTTGAGGACCGTCTGTCCCTGGGCATACGGTAACTCTGTGGCAACAAAGATAATTAAAGAATACCTAAATAGCTTAGAGAAGAGAGGTGGTGGGGAGGGGGCAGAGAGAGAAATTAAGGGTAGTGCCTGAAGTGCATCCAGAGAGCATCTCAGATGCTGAGATTTCCCTGCTTCTCTCTCGGCCTTGCAGCTTATGCTGGCTTGGGCCCCCAGTGATGTTCAGATACGAAAAGAAATAGAGTAAAAATAACTGTTGTTAGGTGTACAGCTCTAGGAATTTTGACAGGAGCAGTCAGTTGTATAACCACCAACTCTATTTAAGACCTCGGACATTTTATCACCTCCAAGATTTCTTTGCTCTACTCCAGCTTCTGGCAACTATGCCCCACTCTGTCTTCATTACTTCATCTAGGCTTTACAAAATATTTATTTTTACATGACCAACACTGCCAATGTTGCCACCCAGGCCTTTCCAACACCAAAGCTTCTGCTCGTTACATTAGTGCAACTGCCACACTCAACTCTAAACAAGTATCATTCAAGTCTTTGCTGTTATATTTGCTTATCAGTAGATTTGTTAACAAAACAGTGTTGAGAACTCTTCTTCTGTGCAGGTGTTCTCTCTATGTAGGTGTTCTTTTCTTCTATGTAGCTGCCTACTAAATCCTTAACTTACATCTTCAAAGAATTGTCTGCTCCTCTTAATCTTCTCCTAAAATTTTGTCATTTTTATACAGACGTCTGCTTGCTGTGTGAATGTCAAGCATGACTATTTCATGCTCCTCTAGGCTTTTGAGCTATAGTTCTTAGGTTCCACACCCAGTATCTATATTGATACCACGAGTACAGAAGAACCCTTGGGACACGTTGATGTGGAACTGCATGTGAATCAACAAAGAAACTAACTAAAAACTGTCAAAGTTTAAATTCTTATGTGCCTCCTTAAAGAATCTCCCTTATGCAAAGATTAAATTCGTTTTTTTCTTCAGAATACCCCAGTAAAGACAATATAAGTGCTTTAGCATAAGAAATAATGAGAAAAGAGAGGGAGGGAGAGAGAGGAGAAATAACATTTGTGTCAGCTCAAGGGAGGAGACCACCCACCAAAGCGCTGCTGCCCACTCCTAGGTCCCTGAAGGATGTAAACATGGAGAATAAGGCCAAGAAAGGAACTCCTACATGCAGTGAGCACTTTCCCCAGCCAACCATAGGGCTTCACTACTCTATCTCCTTTCTCATTTCCACTGAGACACAGCTGGGCTTCTGCTTGGCCCTCTGAGAGAATAGGGGATGAGCAACGAAGCATGAGGATGTCGAGGGTTTTCATATGACATCACACACAGGAAGTTCAAAAGACAGATAAGAACAGGAAACAAGAGATATTCCAAAGCAGGGAGCCCTACATACAAAAACAAAAGCCTTTACCCTCTTGGTTGGTTACACTGAAAGTTCCACCATAGCTCCAACAGCATTCTTTGTTCAGACCCCATGTCCATCTTGTTCCTCCTCAAGATAGGGAGTAACTTCAAGCTTTGCACGGGAGCCTTTCAGAGGCTCTTCCTTGACTCACTATCAGCATGGTATAAACAGAGCTCTGAATTGGCTTGATAGAAAAATTACATGTTTGACGACTAAGAAGCCCTAAAATATGAATAATAACTTTTGTTACCTTAGTTTGTATTCCTAATGTATTTCTCACTATAAAAACAAATTGTCAGTTGTGTCCTATTTGGTGAAACCTCAACATCTAACGTACTTAGAAAAGGAATCAGGCTGGATAAACAAATGTGTGGTAGACACCTAAGAAGTGTCAGAATTCATAAAATAAAATAAGTGACAGATATGTCTACCTAAAAATGTTTAGGGGCACCTGGGTGACTCAGTTGGTTAAGCGTCTGATTCTTTATTTCAGGTCAGGTCATGATCTCAGGGTCGTGAGATCCAGCCCCATGTCGGGCTCCGTGCTGGGCATGGAGCCTGCTTGAGATTCTCTCTCTCCCTCTGCCCCTCCCCCCTCTAAAATAAATAAATAAGTAAAAATAAAAATATTTAAGTATCTCTATTCTTTAGGAACTCTGGGCCTTATGTTAGCACATGGAGAATTTTTTTCCAATGTTGAAATGAGAATCAAGCTGTTTGTCTTAATGAGCAAAGTATTTATCCTTAAAAAATTTATTTTTTAAGCCCAGATAAATTGGTTTAAAGAATTTCCTTAGGCAAACAGTAAAGTTATTTATTGATTTGTAGGTGTATCTTCTTGGGACAAAAATTTCCTGGAAAAAACAGTTCAGTGATATCGACACATGAAAGCAGAAAACTATGTTTGGTTTCATACCACATTTAAAATAATACATTTCTAAACTTGTGAGATGGAACTAAAAGAATGTTTAAAGGCAAACTTATAAACACAAATATACATATTAGAAAAGAGGGAAAAACCGAAAATAAACTACCTAACTGTCCAAATTAGGAAGTAAAGAACAAAAGAACAATCTAAAGAAAACAAAAGAAAAAGAAAACCAGTAACATTAAAATCAGAAACTAATGAAAGTAAAGATATAATTGACAGGACAATAGAGTAAACATTGACTCCTTGCAAAGACTAATAAGATAAAATTTTAAAAATATCTATTAAGATTAATGATTAGGGAAGAGGAGCAGATTTACAACAAAAAGTAATAAAAAGCCTGGGTAATCCTTTAACCATTAAGAAATTATAACCATTTACAATATTGAAATTTCAAAAATTTTTTCACAAGGAAAAAAAAAAAATCAAGCCTAAAGAGATTTTTTCATTTTGGTAAAACATGTATAATTTTTTTTAAGATTTATTTATTTGAAAGAGAAAGAGAGCGCAAGCCGGGGCGAAGGGCAGAGGGAGAAGGAGAGAGAGAATCCCAAGCAGACTCCCCGTGAGCACAGAGCCTGACAAAGGGCTCCATCGCAGGACCCGGAGATCATGACCTGAGCCGAAACTAAGAGTTGGACGCTCAACCAACCGAACTACCCAGGCACCCCGAAAATTATTTTTTAACCATTTTTAAGTGTACATTATTGTGCGTTGAGTATACTGACATTGTTGTGCAATCATCACCATCCATCTCCAGAACTGTTTCATTTTCTCAAGATGAAACTCTACACAAATTAACTAATCTAGGAACCTCATATAAGTGGAATCATGCCCATTTATCCTTGTGTATCTGACTTATTTCACTTAGTGTAATGTCTCCAAGAAACGTCCCTATTGTGGGTGTGTCCAAATCCCCTCCCTTTTTAAGGATGAGTGCTATTTCTTGTATGTACACATCACTTTTGTTTACCTATTCATCCCTGTGGACGTGTGAGCTGCTCTTTTGGGTATACACCCAGAAGTGGAATTGCTGGAGCATATGCTAATTCTACGTTTAATCTTTTGAGGAATCACCATACTACTTTCTATGTCATCTGTACCATTTTCTCACTAACAGTGCACAAGTGTTCTAATTTCTCCACATTCTTGCCAAAAATTATTTTTGTTTTTTGTTTTGTGATTTTTTTTTTTTATAGTAGCCATCCTAATGATGTGAACTGGTATCTCCCCATGATTTTGATTTGCATTTCCCCAATGACTGGTGATGTTGAGCATTTTTCATGTGCTTTTTGGTCATTGCTTTGGAGAAATGTCTGTTCAAGTCCTGTCCATTTTTTCAGTTGGGAAGTTTGGCTTTTTCACTGTTGAGTTGTAGAAGTTCTTTAATGTACTCTGGATATCAGTCTCATCAGTTACAAGGCTTGCAATGCCTAAAGTTTTAAAGTCAAGTTCTATCAACTTTTACATAACAGAAAGTCCCAATATTATACAATTATTTCAGAGAATAGAAAAAAAAGTTACTGTGAAACTCATTTTATAAAGGTTGTATAAGTCAGGGTTCAACCACAGAAACAGAACCAGTAGGAGATATGTATTTAGAAATTTATTTCAAGCAACTGATTTACGTGACTATGGGGACTGGTAAGGCATGTCTGAAATTCATAGTGCAAGACATCAGAAAGAAGTGGGTGGAACTCACGGAAAAGAGCTGAAACTGCCACCTACAGTTGGATTTATACTTTCTGAGGGAAGCCTCAACTCTGCTCTTAAGACCCTCCACGTGACAGAATCAGGATTATGCAGGATAATCTAAGATATAATTCAATAAATATTTTAGGATCATCTGCCTAGTTAAAGTCAACTGATTATGGACTTTAATCACATCTATAAAATACCTTCACAGTAACACCTAGTTTAATGTTTGATTAAATAACTGGAGACTGTAGGCTAGCCAAGTTGGTACATAAAACAATCACATAGTTAATATAATCCATACCAAAGCCGGTTAAAAAAAAATCACTGGTCTATTTCAGTCATAAATTGGGATTAAATCTCCTCCCATAATCACAAAACTAACAATATCTAGCAAATCAAATCCAACTATATGTAAAATGAAAAAGAAAATGTCCAAAATATAAATATTTATCTTTGCATGAGATTCTAGAACCACAAAACGTTTGACTCCATAGCTCTATTTAAATTGTACTGAATAGAATATACATAAGCTGCCTTTATAAGAGTAGTATGCTCATTATATCTCTCTTCAAGATATTCCATACTCTGAATAATCCCTTGTTTCATAACTGAAATCAACGAAGTAACACTGAAGGCAGAAAAATGGTAAATATAATATGTTCCCTCTCCATTATCCCTACTTCCTCAAGGTGAGCCTTACAATCATCCAGCAGAACTGCTTTACTGCCGTAATTTACTGAATTATACTGTGTTCCCTAACTTACTATGAATTACTAGCTTAATCTATGTAGTAACAATTTTGAAAGAAGAAGTGTTGTGGGTTTTTTTTTTTTCTAAAATTTAAATGAAACCGGTGCTTTTATGTTACCATCCCTATTAATTTTTTTCCAGCATCAAAGTACAAATCCATTTATCCTTTGTAATAATACTTATAAACATAAATATCTGAACTAAAACATTCACCTATAAAATTAGACAAATGGATATAAATGCTATAAAAGCAATAATACTTAAAGAGACACTGAATTCAAATAGGGTTTGTATTTTCAATAGCCAAGTTCATTACTGCCAAGTGGTATTTTAGTTGAAGAATTAGAGTAAGAAGAATTTAAACTAAATAGGGGCAACCATGTCTTAGAAGAGTACTGAAAAGGAAAGTATTCATCCAACAAATATTTAGTGAATGATTATTTAGTATCAGGCTTGTATTAAGTACTAGAGGTAATAGACAAATAAGGTATAATTTTTTTTTAAGATTCTCACAAGTCTGGTGGTAAGCTAAAGACCAACATATAAAAACATAAATGTATTTCCGTGTAAATAACGGTATGAAAGAAATATATTTAGGATACTATGAGAAGATACAATCATGTGAGAAGTGGAGGAATCCATTAAAAGTTGGAGGAAATTATGTCAAATCCGCATTTTGAAGAGAAATACCAGTTAGCTCAGCACCCCTTAAGCCAGTTACTGAGGTCTGTAGGAAGCAATACTACAACTGATTAGACTATTTTGTCGTCAGGGGCAAAATCTTCCGGGGGTAAGACTGAGGGGGAATACATATTGTCCAGGCCACTCAGAAGCAATAACATTCAGGTAGTTTAGGAGCTACCATTTGGCCCTATAATATTTGCTCAGAATATAAACTTTGTGTACAGAGTTTTGATCCATTGGCTTCTGTGGAAATCTTTCCTCCAATACATTCTTTAACATTGTGTCCACCACTGGTTGTAGATTACTGCAATTTCTGTCTCTAAAAAATGAATGCTGGTTGTTTGCATTCTTTCTACTGAGATGAAAATCTCTGGAAATTTGAAATGGTGCATAAGGGATTTTACAACTCATTGTCACTTGCTGCTATTAATTGGGACTGAAAATGGATGCCCTGGGGCGCCTGGGTGGCTCAGTCGTTAAGCGTCTGCCTTCCGCTCAGGGCGTGATCCCAGCGTTTCCGGATCGATCCCCACGTCAGGCTCCTCCGCTGGGAGCCTGCTTCTTCCTCTCCCACTCCCCCTGCTTGTGCTCCCTCTCTCGCTGGCTGTCTCTCTCTGTCAAATAAATAAATAAAATCTTTAAAAAAAAGAAGAAGAAGAAGAAAAGAAAATGATGCCCTTTTCAGGCAGCACAGCTTGTACAACATGATGATGTGTACAGCATATATTCTTCCAGCAACAGTAAGTCAAGACATGAGTGCTGAAATAAATACCTCATACCCAGTATCCTGTGAGTTATACTGAGATTTAGCTTAAAATCCCTTTTGTGGCTATTTCCTTGGTATTTTCAACCTCTTAATACTGTGACGTCAAGTGCCCTGCTCTCATGTGAAGGTCTCTCCTCTAAACTGATGAACAATATGCTTATCTTTGGTACTAAGATAGTGATTGCCCCTCTAACTGTAACATTCTGTATTGTTTATTCTACCTGGAAATGCCTGCAACGACCTCTTCCAGGGCCACTCTCCATCCTTCCCTGCTCCACAGACCCGATCCTCCAGTGCCTCACAAGAGACTCCACCTGCAATGCCTCGTTAGCACCATGAGTCTCTAGCCCACTACCAGCATCTGGTCCCGGACAGCTTGTCTTTGCCATTCTGTGACCTAGTAGCTGAACTTCCCCATTGTAGCTTCCCTTAACAGAGCTAAGCTCCCGACAAACCCATAAAGCAATTGATTTTGTGTTTGTTTTTGTTGCTTAGTCATTCTCTGCTTGAAATAAAAAGATCAAAGATATGCATCTTCCCCTTTCCAAAGCCTAGCAATATCCACCTCAAGAATCTCATTTTAAACACACTTATTACAACATATTTTTGCATTTTGTTGTTTTTAATCTTCTTGTGTTGCCTTCTACTAATTAAAAAATTCTAAGTACTGAGACCAAAATCCTTAGAGAAGGAGAAATAAATCAACAGCTGTTTACTTATAAGTCTAGATTTGCCAAGTGCAGAATGATAGTAATCTCTTTAAGGACTTCGAAGAAAAAGGTAATAATTATATTTGTTTTACTTTGGCATGCAAAACAAAATGAAAATGTTGGTTTCATCAAAAATAAAACAACGTTTTAATTAACAAGAGGATATCTATTATTCTACAAATAAAACATTTTCCCATAATTCATGTTAATATTTTTAATAACTCGCTTAGCATAGAAAGTAGGAGAGTTATATGATGGATGCTTCATGAGTACAGCTTTATAATGTCATGATTTTTTGCAGCACTGTAAACCTACCAAAAAAAACACAGTAAATTGTATTGACAAGGTTTTCATGCTTAAGCCTACATTTTATTGTACGATTATCCCCGAACAAATTGAGGCACAATATTTCATTAGACTAGACAGACATATTATTGAACACATAAAAGAATATCAAAGGCCATTCAATAGTTTTAGCAAAGGCGATCAATATTAGGTTTGTAGGTTTGTGGGGGAAAAAAGTATTTTTTATATTATAGCTACGTCTTTTATAATGATTTCTTTTTTATTTTTATTTTTTTTATTTATTTTTTTTTTTAAGATTTTATTTATTTATTCAACAGGATAGAGACAGCCAGCGAGAGAGGGAACACAAGCAGGGGGAGTGGGAGAGGAAGAAGCAGGCTCCCAGCGGAACAGGGAGCCTGATGCGGGGCTCGATCCCACAACGCTGGGATCACGCCCTGAGTCGAAGGCAGACGCTTAACGACTGAGCCACCCAGGCGCCCCTATAATGATTTCTTTTTTAAATACCCAAATTAAAAAGAAAATTTATTTTTAAGAGTTGCATTTTAAAGGTGTTGTTTTTTCATAGGGCTTTAGTATTCAGAGTCATTATATTTAAAGGAGAGGGTGTTCACACTCAGTCTTCAGGAATACATCTCAGAACTGGATTCTGAAACAGTTCTGACAATAGTTCTGTTAAGTCATCTGTTACTTACATGCAGTTTAGTCACAGTAAAGCATCTAAGATTGAAATTTCTCCCAAACACTCCCCATTTTCTACCATTAGAGATATTTGTCACAGGGAATGTAAAGGTTATGGTGCTTTTACAAGAAGAAAAACAGGATATTCCATGTAAACATTAGTAACAAAGTAGAGTAGCTATATTAATATCAGAACAAGTAATATCACTGGGGATAACAAGGGACATTACATAATTATGAAAGGGTCAACTCATCAAGATGAGGTAACAACCCTACATGTGTGCCTAACTAATTACAGAGCTCCAAAACACATAACGCCAAAGCTTACAGAAGTGAAAGGAGAACAGGCAAACGCACAGTTGCTACTGGAGACATCAACACTCGTCTCCGTAACCGACAGAGCAGACAGAAAACCAGCGAGGGTACAGAAGACCTGAACGGCAGCATCCACTAATTTGTCCTAATTGACCTTTATAAAAGATTACATCCAACAACAAAGTACACATTCTTTTCAAATATACATGGAACATTCACCAGGACAGACCAATAGATCCTCTCCAACTTTGGTTGGGTATTTAAACCTGAAATGTTTGATACTAATGTAAAAAGTATTAGTTCATTGAACAACTGTCAGCATCTGATAATGAAAATCATTGGATTCCAATTGGTTCTATGCATCTTGCCCCTTCCTACCTAGTTTCTAAGTAGCTCATTACAGGAAAGCAAGTCCAAGACATCATTCTCTCAATCCTACAAATACCTCATAGCAAGTAGGTAGAAAAACAGCTATATAACCTCTCGCCTCTCTCAGCTCTTGGGTGTTCTAACAAGCACATCGTACAAAAGGTTCACTTCAAAACAGATGTAGTATTTTGCTGATAGGATAAGCTAACTTTCCTGTTGTATCAGGTTACATCATGGTTACGCGTGAGTGTGGGGTCATAGGATCAAAGGAAGCCCTAGACATAAGGGACTACTCTGACAAGATTTGGATGCAGGTCTTGTGAGATACTCAGGCTTTATTCAAGGGCATAGATCCTGCACAATCTTTCTTGCCTCCTATACATTTTGAACATTGCTCATCTCACCAATGAAATATCTTTTCCTACATTCCATGGGCTAATTAACAATCTCTCTGGTTTAGATCTAGACATTAACATGTGAAAACCTGCTGTGTCCACCTCTCAAGCTGACTGAAGAGTTCAAAGGCTAATCAACTACCCCTAAGGTATAGATTAATATTAACTTATACTTACATATATTTCACACTCCACACTAATTATAAATAGACTTTTTCATATGATCCAACAGTATATAAATCAATATACTAAAAACATGCTAAAATATTTTAAGTAAAATTACCAAAAAAGCTCACAATATAACTGGAGGTGGGAGGCTCAGAAGGTAACACGAATTTATGGTGCCAAAAAGAAATCGTGGCATTTTAGTTAAACCAACTATGGGGGGAAAAAACTAACTGCTTTTTGACATTTTTTTCTATCACCCTTTAATAACTGCTCTTTAACTGCCACTCTAGTTTTCCTGAGAACAAAGAGCACATTGTCTGTAGGTACTAGGACTTACCTTCTTTAGCATCTATTAAAATGCTGTTTAATAAAGGTAATAATGATTTTTAAAATCAACACTTGTTTGACAGAATTTAATTATCTGACTTTTAGGAGTGTAGGAAAAATATTCACATTGTACTATATATATATATATATTTTTTAAAGCCTCCTATTAACACAGGACATATTCTTAGCTGCAATTGGGTTCCATCAATGTTTTCTTATTTCAATCATGGACAGTTCCATCATTAAATTGCATTCATTTGACTAAGTCACTGAAAAACTGTTCACCTCCCACATTCCAATTTTAACACCTACTCTTTGCTTCATTTTGTATATGCCAGCTTTAGTTCATCATTCAACTTCCACAGAGATTTATGTACTTACAATGCTTACCAAAAATTTCCAAGAATTTCCTCTAGTGGTAGAGAAAAAATACGGTGCCACAGGCTAATTTCACTTTGAAGGCTTCTATTTTATCTTAAAATTTCATATGAATTTTGTGTTTAAGTACACAACATATCAATGTTGATAATTTAAACTCTGATTGCCTAAGTCACACTAATCACATAGCTACACAAAATTCTTCTCGTTTCTCTGTGTGTACCCAACCGGATTGGGAACAAGAAACAGTAGTCACAACTAACATATTTAGGGATCTTTGTGAAGGGTGAGAAATGTTTCATGGACTACCTAATAGCCTTAAAGGGCCATAGAGAGAGGAAATGGAGCGACTGCATTCATGAGCTCCATTTTTCCTAATTCTGTTTCAGAATGCCTATCTCACTAAGAATCAGAGGGATTTTAGAAGTGAATATTTGTTACATCAATATAGGCAGTATTAACTTTATATGGAAGTAACCAGTGGACTCTAGGATTTTGAAGTTTTCCTCATTCCTAAAAAAAGCCAAATTGCAGGAATGGTCTTCCAGGTTTATAACTGAGGAGCCTGGGAAGCCATAAAGACTGCCTTTGGACTAAATACCCATTGTGAAAAAACAACCATTTAATGCAACTTTTTGCTCTTTCAGGATAAATTGTCTTCTTGAAAGCCAAAGCAAGAAATATCTGGGTGAAGAGACAACAAAGCCTCAGGAGATAATGTAATAATTTTCCTTGGGACAGGAACTGGGTGATTAGAGGTCAGGAGTTGAAAAGACTTCCTTTTTCTGGTTTTCCTTGTTTTCTTTTACTGTTTGTATCATGTACATGCATTTCCTTTTCAGAAAATAAATTCATAATTTGTAATAAATAATTTCAAGACATCAGAAAATAAGCAAGTGACTTTTCATCCCTACCATAATTTTAGCCTTGGGGGTCTCACAGCTCTGGAGAAGCTCTAAGTCATTCTAAATAAAGCTTCTATACCTGACAATGCCTCATAACCGAGCAGCCACATGGTTAGTCCTTGCAGTTGCAGTAAGATAGAAGGTGTGCAAATGTGAGGGACATGCTAAACGTACCCACAATATTGCATATGCTCCCATTTATTGAAAGGGGAAGAAAAGGAATGTATATGTATTTATTCATTTATGCATAAGACAATCTTTTGAAACTATGGATGCCTAAGACGTAAAGTGACCCACATTATATTTCTTTCTTTGGATGGCATCCAATAGGTGGAACTCAATTTTGCCTTTCAATTTATTTGTATTTATTATAGGATTATTCAAATTAACAAAAAGGCATCCAATTCTAAATGAACCAATCTAAACTGAGTCTTCTATGAATACATACCACAATACACACATATTTGTTTGGGATAGAAGCAAAGGCCATGATATTCTATCTTCTGGGGGGGGGGGAGCAAAATGATCTTTTTTCCCCTTGTAGAAATGGATTGGATATCATATACGAGTTCTCATCAGAGTGAGTTCTAGAGCTCCCAAATGGAAACTCAATCTATAAGTATTATCCACCTTTAAATATCAGGATAAGTAAGAGAGTATTCCCTCTTCCCTACACACACACACACACACACACACACACACACACCATCAAGTGAGCAAGAATTATCAAAGTGTGACAGTTCTCCTGTAATGGGATACTTTATGGGATCAGTTTGTCTATTCTATTCTTTCTGTTTGTGGGAGTGTTGCTATTTACACAGTTGCTCAGATTAACTGTATACAACAAAGCTAGTGAAACCAATTGTGTTGACCTTAAATATGAATAATATACTTGCTGTCTCTGTTAAGTCCACTCATGTGGCCATAGGTTTCAAGGATATGAGGCAACTCTAAGACACGGATGCTAAGAAGATGAGGTTGAATTTAGCCTGCCTTGGTGTGAGAAAGTGCTAGAGCTGAGACTCAGATTCACAATGTTTACACTCATGCATCTACAACAGCTGTCAATTTTTATGTGTACGTGGATCACCTGGACTTTGTTAAAATGCGACTTTGGTCCTGTAGGTCTGGAGTAGGATCAGAGATTCTACATTTCTCACAAGGTGCTCTGCTGTGGCTGACTCACAGACCACACTTTAACTAGCAAGTCTCTGCCTCTCTGGAGACTTAGAGTCACACAGTTTTTCACACGTTTCGAATTCTGAACATGAGATTTTGAACATTTGAATACATCGTACTTCACTATTCAAAAAATGAATAAAAACTACAAAGCAAACAAAATCATCTTTTGTCGAAGTCCCAGTATTCTGCAGCTGAGGACTCAAGCAGCTGATCAGACCATGAGAAAGGTGAGTGGAAACTTGGGCCTCTTCAGGAACCCTGACTTCCGAGTAGGAAGCTTTTCTTTGTCATGCTCACCCTGGAGACTTCCTCTCCTGCATGTCAGTTACACAGCTCTTCACAGACCAGCTTGAAGAGTTACTGAGAATGGCTTCATGAAATTTCCTGAACAAAATAATCATTTTTTTCTCTTCTCTATGCAATATTCCCAGAAGGCGAGAGAGAGAGAGAGAGAGAGAGAGAGAAGAAAAAAAGGAAACCTCCATACACAGATTATATGATGATTTTGTGAGAATTCTAACAGCTCCCCTTTGTGGAGGGTATATTTGAAAAAGTGGCTCCTTCAGATGGATGAAGCCCTATGTAGATGGTGTCTTTATTCAAAAGGACAAGTAGCCCTTATTCCCAGATTGACCTGGCTCATGCTTGAAGAGAAGAGTTTGGGCTGAATTTGTGAAGGGCACAATTTGACCACCCACAGGGAAACCCATCTAAAATTATTCCTAGCCAGATTCAGTATACCACCAAGGAAAATCCCTTAGAAAGTGGGCAATAAATTAAAAGGAAGAGTTTGTAAAGAACAGTCTTTTTATTCCCGTCCTAATTCCCATGACGATAAGTGAGACTTCATGCTGGGAGTTCAGGAAAGCAGATGATATGACATTGATGAAACATGAGTCTGCATTTCTCATTAGTCTTCTCCTTAACATCCACGCTCTATGCCTAGTCATGTGTTTGCCTTGTGCTATGGGCCAAACTGTGTTCCACTCCCCAGTTCCTATGCTGAATGAATGTGACTATATTTGGAGATAGAGTCCTTCCAGTAGCAATGAAGTTAAAATGAGGTTATTAGAGTGGGTCCTGATCCAATATGACTAGTGTCCTTATAAGAAGTGATTAGTAGAAAGACACATACAGTGTGAAGACCATGTGAAGACAGGTGGCCATCTGCAAGCCAAGAGGAGAGGACTCAGAAGGAACTAACCCTACTGATGTCTTGATCTCAGACTTCCAGCCTCCAGAATAGTAAGAAATTTAATTTCTGTTATTTATAAGCCACTCATTTTATGGCACCTTCTTATGGGAGCCCCAGCAAACTAACATAACTTGTGTCAACTAGACTTTGATAATTTATAGGCAAAATCAGAGGTAAAGGTTTGTTAGATTATAGGGAAAGGATGCCTCAGAATTATACCCACAAAAAGTCTTCTACTCACCTAACCTCTCCCCCTCCCATCCAAAGGGCACACAGATTAAGACGTCAGTGGATTTAAGTAAAAGCTCGTCAGGAAATGGACTCTTGAAGGTTGCTCTCCTGACTTGTGATTATCTGGGTTTTTTTATTCAAAGCCATCAGGATTCACTGACCACAGTCACTGAGCAGACTAAACAGTGAAAAAAATGCTTTACTAAGTACAAAGCATCATATTGGGACCTGTGTTAAAACAGAAAGAAGAGAGATGGGAGATGGAGTGTGAAACCCCATTTCTCCAAATTCCACTTCAGAAACATCTTTGACATACAGAGAGTGATCCCCTCTTCTTGGGCAGTCTGGGGTGTTTAGAGGGGAGGGCAACATTCATTATTCATTTTTT
This sequence comes from Ursus arctos, assembly GCF_023065955.2. NCBI lineage: Eukaryota > Metazoa > Chordata > Mammalia > Carnivora > Ursidae > Ursus > Ursus arctos. Next base: position 38,573,587 of record NW_026622952.1, read on the forward strand.
ATTCCATAGCCATTTAAGTCCATTGCTGCCAAGGAGCAGAGGCATTGGCTAAATGACTTCTAATTAAAAATATAGGAAAGCTTAAAGTGACTTCATAAAGATGTCATGGCAATATAGTGCATTAGTAAATCACAATAACTCCCCAGATTTAAGTACATAAGCATAGATCTTTTTCTTCTTGAATTTTTATTTCAGGATATGAGTCCCCTGCCCACTCCAAAGGTCTTTTTGAACACAATTTCAGTTCTTTTCCTCTTTCCCAAATAATATCTGTAGCACTATTTATAATTCCTCCACACCAAGGAAAAAGCAAATCCCTTATATATAAATATATATAGGATTCTATTTCAACAACCCTACTCCATACAGCCTCCATACATGCAAACTTTTTCTCTATTTCTCCAAGTTTTTTCCTTCCTTCTTTCTCCTTTGTGGCTCAAGTTGACCTACTGCATAGAACCAAACCTATCACTTTCTGACCCCTTCAAAGGTACTAAAAAGCCTTGAAACCCATGAAGCATCATTATGCACTGAGTTAAAACCCTCAATGGGGGAAAGAAATGTGTTTCATTATAATCAAGTCAGAAAATAGATTTGTCCTCCATTTTCTATTTAATGCCAAACACCTGTGCTATCTTAGACTAGTCACTAGACTCAATGACGTGTGTGTTCATCCAAGTTGCTTATTAAGACCATGAGGTGAAAATGAATAGCACTTAATTCTTGTTTGGATAACTAGTTTCCTTTTTTTAATTTTAAATTTAATTTTAAAAATTTAGAAAATACTGAAATGCACAAAGAAGAAAATAAACCTTATCTGTTACCCTATCATCCAGAGTAGCAGTTTTGGCTTTTTTCTTTGTTTGTTTTTGCAGAGATTTTTTGAATTATTTTTTATGGTTCCCCCTTCACTGGGATTTCCATTCATTCATTCATTCATTCATTCATTTAATTTTTATTAACATACAGTATATTATTAGTTTCAGAGGCAGAGTTCAGTGATTCATCAGTCTTATTTAATACCCAGTGCTCATTACATCACGTGCCCTCCTTAATGTCCATCACTCAGTTATCTCATCTCCCCGCCACTCCCCTCCAGCAACCCTCAGTTTGTTTCCTATGATTAAGAGTCTCTAATGGTTTGTCTCCCTCTCTGATTTCATCTTGTTTTATTTTTCCCTCCCTTCCCCCATGATCCTCTGTTTTGTTTCTTAAATTCCACATATCAGTGAGATCCTATGGTAATTGTCTTTCTCTGATGAAATCATTTCACTTAGCATAATATCCTCTAGTTCCATCCATGTTGTTGCAAATGGCAAGATTTCATTCTTTTTGATGGCTGAGTAGTATTCCATTGTAAATATATACCACATCTTCTTTATCCATTCATCTGTTGATGGACATCTGGGCTCTTTCTATAGCTTGACTATTGAGGACATTGCTGCTATAAACACTGGGGTGCAGGTGCCCCTTCAGATCACTACATTTGTATCTTTGGGGTTAATACCCAGTAGTGCAATTGATGGATCACAGGGTAGCTCTGTCTTCAACTTCTTTAAGAACCTCCATACTGTTTTCCAGAGCGGCTATACCAGCTTGCATTCCTACCACCAGTGTAAGAGGAAATCCCCTTTCTCCACATCCTCACCAACATTTGTTGTTTCCTGACTTGTTAATTTTAGCCATGCTGACTGGTGTTGAGGGGGTATTTCATTGTGGTTTTTACTTGTATTTCCTGATGCTGAGTGATGTTGGGCATTTTTTCATGTGTCCGTTGGCCATTTGGATGTCTTCTTTGGAGAAATGTCTGTTCATGTCTTCTGCCCATTTTTTGACTGGATTATTTGTTCTTTGGGTGTTGAGTTTGATAAATTCATTATAGATTTCCTATACTAGCCCTTTATCTGATAAGACATTTGCAAATATCTTTTTCCATTCTGTCAGTTGTCTTTTGGTTTTGTCAACTGTTTCCTTTGCTGTGCAAAAGCGTTTTATGTTGATGAAGTCCCGATAGCTCATTTTTGCCTCTGTTTCCCTAGCAAGAAGTTACTGTGGCCAACTGCCTTGTGTTAAACCACCCCTGCAGCCCAGGAATAAATCCCACTTGGTCACAGTAAGTAATCTTTTTATGTGCTGTTGGATCCTATTGGCTAGTATCTTGGTGAGACTTTTTGCATCCATGTTTATCAGGGATACTGGTCTATAACTGTCCTTTTTGGTGGGGTCTTTGTCTGGTTTGGGGATCAAGGTAATGCTGGCCTCACAGAAAGAGGTTGGAAGTTTTGCTTCCATTTCTATTTTTTGAAATAGCTTCAGAAAAACAGGTATTAATTCTTCTTTAAGTGTTTGGGAGAGGGGCGCCTGGGGGCTCAGTCTTTAAGCATCTGCCTTAGGCTCAGGTCATGATCCCAGGGTCCGGGGATCGAGCTCAGCAGGGAGCCTGCCTCTCCCTCCGCCTGCTGCTCCCCTGGTCGTGCTTGTTTGCTCGCTCGCTCTCTAATAAATAAAACCTTAAAACAAATAAAAATAAATAAATAAATGTTTGGGAGAATTCCCCTTGAAAGCCATCCAGCCCTGGACTCTTCTTTTCAGGGGCGCAAGGGTGGCTCAGTGGGTTAAGCATCTGCCTTAGGCTCAGGTCATGATCCTGGGGTCCTGGGATCGAGCCCCACGTCAGGCTCACTGCTCTGAGGGAAGTCTGCTTCTCCCTCTGCTTGTGCTTTCTCTCTCTCCCCCTCTCTGGCAAATAAATAAATAAAATCTTTTTTAAAAATTTAGATTATTTCAGTAGATCTAGAGTTAGACCTAAAAAATCTTCATTTCTGACAAGCTCCCAGGTGATGCCAATGCTGCTGATCTAAGATCACATGCTGGTTTAAAATGTTCTACTGTAGGGGCACCTGGGTGGAGCAGTCCTTAAGCGTCTGCCTTGGGCTCAGGGCGTGAGCCCAGCGTTATGGGATCGAGCCCCACATCGGGCTCCTCCGCTGGGAGCCTGCTTCTTCCTCTCCCACTCCCCCTGCTTGTGTTCCCTCTCTCGCTGGCTGTGTCTCTCTCTGTCAAATAAATAAATAAAATCTTAAAAAAAATTTTTTTTAATGTTCTACTGTAAATAACGTTGTATGGTAACAGATGGTGACTACACTTATCAAGGTGAGCACTGTATAATGTATGAAATTGCCGAATCACTATATTGTGCACCTGAAACTGATGTAACATTGTATATCAACTATACACCAATAAAATAATGAAACAAAACCAAAAAAAAAAAAAAAAACCCACTTGGGAAATAGAATCGAAAGGTAAGCAAGGAAAACAAAATTTATTGTAACTTTTTATAGGGTTTTTGCAGTTCCAAACATGGGCTCTGTGGGATAAATTATTCCAGCTATTATGTAACATTTCTGCCAAGTAAGTGGCCAAATCAGTCCATCAGAGAAAATTTACTGAACACTCACTTCAGAGTCCTTTGTAAAATATTTATATTTTAGCTTGGTAGGTACTTCCTAAAGAATTTGCCATTTCAAAATCCAAAAGATTTCTAAGTCTTTCAAAGGCAGTCAGTAGCCCATCAGTCATTAATATTCTTCTCCTTTCTCCCTATCTCCTCATCACCAAGTTATATTAATATAAGATTTGTAATTCACTTCTCTGCAGATGGGGTTCAGGACCAAAGAAGCTTTCCAGTATCCTCAGGTTGTACTTATTCATTCACTCAACAAATATTTACTGAGCACGTACTATATGTCACGCACTGTTTACTGATAACTGCAGAACACAGACAAAGCCAAGCTTCTGCAGTTATGGGGCTCACATTCCATAGGGGCAGGAACTGGACAATAAAAATATGAAAATATAAATAATTTCAGATAATCATCAGTAAATGACTAAAATAAAACAATATCATAGGACAGAACATGACTGAGAAGTATCATTTCAGAAAGGATGATTAGGGAAAGCCTTTCTGTGGTGATCCCATTAGATCTGACATATACATGATAAGAAGCCAACTATGGAAAGAGCTGAAAGAAGACCGTTATAAGAGTCTAATTTCTATGATTTATTCTGTAGAGTGTATCCCTCCAAGTAGTAGTTTTGTGTGCAGTATTCTGTGAGTCTGAGTGTGTCTGAAAAGGTATTTTGAAATCCAACTGGTACACATTTACCTCTTCTCTTGCCTACATTTTTTAGTTTTTTTACAAGAAAAGATTAATATAGACTGCTTACGTGAAGATTGGCTTGCTGAGGATAATAGGAAGAGTGTAGGTGCAGATTTCAAAGATCCAGGAGCAAACAATCCATGGAATATTAAAGCCCATCATACAGGGGCGCCTGGGTGGCTCAGTCGTTAAGCATCTGCCTTCGGCTCAGGTCATGATCCCAGCGTTCTGGGATCGAGCCCTATGTCAGGCTCCCTGCTCTGCTGGGAGCCTGCCTCTTCCTCTCCCACTCCCCCTGCTTGTGTTCCCTCTCTCGCTGCCTCTCTCTGTGTCAAATAAATAAAGAAGATCATAAAAAAAAAAAAAAAAGCCCATCATACATTCCAGGAAGGGAGGAAAAATTCTCTTTAATACTCACTTAATGAGCACCTGTTACATGAAAAAAAATACATTTTTAATAAAAGAATGAGACGTGAGTACATAGAGATGAATATGATATGGATCCTGTCTCCAGAGAGTTTACAAATTATAAAGTAAAACGGTAAAAAGTGAGAAACTAGAAGTACAAAGGGATGGAATAATCACTTTGAAGAAAGGGCGATTAATATCTGCTAGGAGGATCTATAAATGTTCCAGCAAGAAGTTGGTATTTGACCTTAGCCTTGAAATATGAAACTTGGGTACCATATCAATAGGCAACATGAAAGGCCATGGCACTTGATGAGACCGGCTGGAGAATAAGTGGAGGGAAGGGAAAAGGTTCAAGGATTGAGTCCCTTGCACAGATGTTAATGGCCTTCAAGATGAGGAGGCAAAATAAATAGAGATTTCAACCATGTCAAATGATACACAGTAAGATGAGTAGTGAAAATTGACTGTGAATTTAACAATTTGGAGATAATTGGTGACCTTGAAAGGGTGGGGGAATGGGCAAAATGAGTGCAGGGGAGTGGAAGACACAGACTTTAAGTTATGGAATGAATAAGTCATGGAAATACAAGGCACAGTACAGTCAATGGTATTAGTGTATGATGACGGATGGTAGCTACACTTGTGGTGAGCACAGCATAATGCATAGAGATGTTGAATCACTAATGTTGTACACCTGAAACAAATGTAACATTTTGTGTCAACTATATTCAGATAAGAAATATTAAAAAGACCTATTTCGGTAGAGAGTAGAAAGGAACAATTCTTTGAAGTAGATTTAAGAGAAAATTACAAGAAGAACTGAAAATCAGTACTACAGATTAGTGCTTCTCAAACTTTAATGTCATTATAAATCTTAGTGATCCTATTAAAATGCAGTTTCTGGGGGCGCCTGGGTGGCTCAGTCGTTAAGCGTCTGCCTTCGGCTCAGGGCGTGATCCCAGGGTCCTGGGATCGAGCCCCTATCGGGCTGCCTGTTCTGTTGGGAGCCTGCTTCTTCCTCTCCCACTCCCCCTGCTTGTGCTCCCTCTCTCGCTGGCTGTCTCTCTCTCTGTCAAATAAATAAAATCTTTAAAAAAAATGCAGTTTCTGATTCAATAGGTCCAGAGTAGGAGCTGAGAGTCTGTTTTTTTACCAAGTTCCTTGGTGATGCTGATGTTGTTGGCCAATAATAATTTGAGAAGCAAAAGAAGAGAATCCTTTCAGGAATTTTCCATAAAAGGAAGCAATAAAATGGGATGGGTGAGCAAACTAATTTGGTGGGGGGAGGTGTGGGATCAAGGGAATTAGTTTTAGAATTCTCATTATCACAGCAAGTGTGTTTGAATGTTGGTGGCATTCTCCCTAGAGTTGAGAGAGGGAAAAAAAAATGAAGATGGAGGAGAGAGGGGATAATTGTTTGAACAATGTCCTTGAGTAGTCAAGACAAAATGACATCCAGTGATAAATGAAGGGGAAGCCTTGGCTGGGAACACTGACAGTTGACCCACATTACTGAGGAAGGATGCAAAGTTCCCAAGTACAGATGCAAATGAGTTGGATGGTGGAGTGCACAGAACGTTCCCTTCCAATTGTTCTTAACTCTCAGTGCAGTAACATACTTAGATGATAGGACTTGGGAAAAGTTGTGAGAGGTTTGAGGAAAGAGAAAAGTGTGAAATAATCATGAGGTTTGAGGAAAGAGAAAAGTGTGAAATAATCATGAGATGGGTGAGAAAGGGATGAACAGCTGGAACACAGAAAACTTAAGGCAGAGAACCTACACCATATGATACTATAATAATGGATACAGGTCATTATATGTTTGTTCAAACCCACAGAGTAAACCTTACTGTAAACTATGGACTTTGGATGATGGTAATGCGTCAGTGTAAGTTCATCAGTTGTAACTTACCAACCACTCTGTTGGGGGCCTTGATAATGGATGGATGAGTGGCAGCAGGGGGCAAAGGGCAATCTCTGTACCTTTGTTCACTTCTGCTCTGGACCTAAAACGGCCTCAAAAACTGAAGTCTATTATATAAATAAATATATAAATACATACATAATTGTGAGAAAGCGAATCGTCTAGTGAAAGTGAATTGCTGAGCTGGTCTCAACCCTGCCAAACCCAATGAACACTTTATAACATTTTTAACACCCTTGCTACTATTGTAAAAATAAAGTAATAATTTAACCTAGCTACACGTATATTTTTAAATCAATATAGTATCCTCACCATAATATAAAAAAAGAACAGGAAAATAAATAATAATAAAATAACATGTACTTCCCACATGTCAATGCTCAGGTGTGGGTATACGGAGACCAAAATCATCTCCATGAAACATTTAATGCCCTCTAGGGGGCGATATGACCCTTGGTGAGAGTGATTGTGTTGCTTGACATGACTCCACATTTAGGGATTGTGATTTCACAGGAGACCCATTTGCAAAGTTGTGTGTTTTGTTCAACTGCTTGGATGCAAGCTCAGGAGTAAGTAAGTTGCATCTAACCAGGGTAATGGCTTTATTCGAGGAGTAAATGGACTGAGCAGTGAGCAAGGCCTCTTAAAGCCCAGGTCCACAATTCCTTTCTGCACTTCTATAATCCAAAAAGATCATGGAAAAAAAAAATTTTTTTTTTTTTTGGTAAGATGGTTCACAGCTCATTTGGCAGCAAAATTCAAGCTGAATAGGCACATAGCTATTTAAATCCTTTATTAGTTCTACTTATTTGGGAATAATCATCAGTTTCACTGCAGATGGTATTACACAACGTAGTATAGGAACTATACTATTTTTCCAAAAAAAAAAGTGAATTTGGAAATACATTAGACCTCAGGGGTTTGGGATAAAGGCTCATGACCTGTATACATAAAAGAATTACTAAAATAATGGGCCATGTAATCTAAGGTGGATCAGGAAGGAAACGAGAACAAGAGCAGTTGAGGGTTACTGAGAAGGTAGAGAGCCACTGGACAGCAGCACCTTGAGCTGGACGTACTAGAAGTGAGCTGAGAAAGTTGAAAGTGATGGTCACAGAGTAAGATGCTTTAAATGAGACCGAATTCGTACAGTTACAGGTAATGATGAGTTTGGACCCTGAGGTGGCAGAGGTCAGGAGAATCATCCGTGGATACTGAAATCACTAAGATGAGTAATGGGTACTTAGATTTGACTATGTCAAGGAGTAGTGCTGGGTAATATAGTCTGATAGCCTAAACTTCCAAGAGCAGTTTGGTATAAGTAGGCAGAGAGAAAGGTCCGGAGGGAGCAAGGAGGGAAAAGAACATTCACCCATGGTGTTGGGTGAAAGGTGTGGGGGAAAAAAAAGAGCCTTAACCTGAGAGGGCTTCAGGGGAAGCCAGGTGGTTTATCAAGGCTAGAAGATGGTAATGGTTGCTGGCAAAAAAGGGCACAGAGGAAGGTCTGTATGCCGGTATACAAGGGCACAGAAGGACTTCTGGAAAGGCGTGAGATTGGCTCACTTAAGGAGATGTACAAAGCCTTGTGATGGGAACAGACCGGTGAAGAAGTGTTTGGCCACTTGTGGCAACTGAGGTAAATGGGAATAATTGGCTCAGTACTAAGGATACACATAAACAACAGTAGAATTTTGTAAATGAACTGGCCCTATTCAGGGAAAATGGAATAGCCCAGGGGTCAGTAAACTTTTTCTGTAAAGGACCAGATAACAAATATGTTAGGTTTTGTGTCACAGTGATTCAACTCTGCCAGAATACACGAAGTAGCCACATCCGATGGCAAATGGATGGGCATGGCTCTGTTCCAATAATACTTTGTTCCAGGTTAATGAACTTTTAATTTCGTATAATCTTCAATGTCTTTTGGTTTTCTGTTCAATAATTTAAAAATGTGAAATCCTTTCTTAGCTCATGACAGGCAGCGGCCCACATCTGGACAAGACACCACAGATGGAAGAACTCTGGAATAGTTTAATATGTAGAGGGGAAAAAGAGAAAAAGAGATGGGAACCAGACTGGGGAGGATTTCAAAAGGCATGCTAATGACTTTGCACTTTGGGGGTGGGGGGCGTTGGTATGCTTTAGGACCTATTCAAAATTGTCACAGAGGTAAAAGATATCATCTCATCAGTGTTCAGGAAAATGAGTGGTTGTCATAGAAACAATGGATTGGAAAGACAAGAGAGTGGCTGCAGAGAGGTCAGTTTAGAAGTCCTGGCACTTACATAGAGGAGACATAAATGCCCAGAGACCTCTTTGTTTGAGAAAGGATAAGCCATTCAATGTCATTAGAAATAGTTAAAATGGCAATGCTGAAAAGATATTAAATATATAATTTACTTTCTCTCTGAACCTACTCAAAGGAGGAAGTTATCAAATGAACAAAAAAGCAATTCAATACCCTGAAATGGAACCCAAAGAGGACTGTAGACAGAGGAGGTACATACAAGGCACAGACAGAGAAAGGAAACAATATTTGGGAACATTACGGAGATTTAACTCACAGGGCTCAGAGGGTAAGAATATGATGCTGGTCAAGAATTAGGAGAGCGTGGGTACACGTGGGGAAGAGCTCCGAAAAGGGGATCCAAGAGTATGGTCCCTCCAGTTCCCAGAGTTAAAATTATTTTCCCTTGGGGTTTGAGAATTCTTTTTTTGACAATTTCTTAAAATACTTTCCTCTCCTGAATTTTATTACTGACTTTTCTGGGTGAAACTCTAGAAGCTAAGGAAAGGAGAAATCCCATCCTAGAGACTACAAGGGATTCTAACACAGAAAGGCACATCTGAGACCCATTCCCAGGCTCTAAGGACTCCTGGATTGGGCCAGCAAGACACACTTTTAGAATCCTACCACAGCAGTAATTTCTTGGCTCCTTCTTGTAGAAAAGAGTAAAACTACACTCAGGAACCTCTGCCATTACTTTCCACATTCACCCAAAGAAAAAGTCCCAGTAGAAGTAAAGAAACTTGGTGAGTGCTCTGGAGAAAATCCACTACTTTCTCTTTCACCCTTTCCTATGTACAGACTGCACTTCTAAGCGGAAGCAGTTGAAATCTGGTCCTAAGCTGCCTCTCTTTTCTCCTTCTGCCAGCACAGGAGAGGTTAATGCCCTCTCTACGAAGAAAATAAATCATGCAGAGATGATAGAATTTGAGGAGATTTATGTACACTGGCCCCAACCTACCACTGAAGCTGAAACCAGAATGAAGCGAAGAACCAGGCTTGTGATAAACTGGGCAGAGAATTTCACACAGAAGACAGACAAGTGCAAAAATCCTGCCGGTGAGCCTGGCATGGTCGTAGAAGAACCAGGAAGAAAGGTTAGGCTTGAGGGAAAATAAGTGCAGCTGAGACAGGAGGTGGTTGGTACAGGCCACACCACTGGCTGCCTGCTAAGATAGGAAGGGATTGAACTTTTTTCTAAGGGAGCTGGAAAGCCCTTGCAGGAAGTGGCATCTCATTTACCTTCTTAAAAGGTCACTGTGGTACGCCCTATTCTTTCAGTGCTGCCTTTTAAATTTCATAATTTCAATCTCATGCAATTTATCATTTTTTCTTTAAATTCAATTTTTTTTGAGAGAGAGAGAGAGTGAGAGAGAGAGCATGCACAAGCTGGGGGGGAGGGGCAGAGGGAGAGGGAGAGAGACTCTCAAACTGACTCCCCTCTGAGCTCAGAGCCCCATGCCAGGCTTGAACTCACCACCCTGAGATCATGATCTGAGCAAAAATCAAGAGTCGGACATTTAACCGACTGAGCCACCCAAGCACCCTATATTCAGTACTTTTTGTGTATTAATATATCTTTCCCAAGCCCAAATTAAAGATGTTTTCCCATTTCCTTTCTAAAGTTGTATTATTTTATCTTTCACAATTATATCTACAATCCATATAAGGCAGAACCAGTATTACTTATATGCTAAACTTCACCATTTATTTTTATCACTTCAAAAATAATACAAAACAGTAACCAAAATGTTCTACTGTTTTTTGAATTAGAGTATATAGACTTTAAAAAGCCTGGAGGATCCAATGTGCCATAACGATTTTCTCTTGTACAAATGTACATTTTACTGGTTTTCCACTTACCACATTACAGATACAAAAGAACTCTAAAGGCAATGTTAAATAGCTGAGTATGTGTTATAGAATATATTTCTAAAAGCCAAGGTAATTCTATAGAGAGAGAGACGGCATTGAGTTTCCAAAAGATTTTCTGAGAGGTATGATTCTTGAGTCTTGAAAGAGATATAAACTTGGAGTCAGGGTTGGTGGTGAATTTTAAGGGAGGAGTGGTGTTAGGTTATCCCATGCCATACACTGCATTTTCTGGGCTGGAACTGGAATTAGATTGTGGAGCTCATGTCTGTTCATCAACCATACCCTAAATGCAAAATAACATCTGGACTGGATCCTAGAACTGATTTTTTTTATATTTTATTTTTTTTTTAAAGATTTTATTTATTTATTCGACAGAGAGAGACAGCCAGCGAGAGAGGAAACACAAGCAGGGGGAGTGGGAGAGGAAGAAGCAGGCTCATAGCGGAGGAGCCTGATGTGGGGCTCGATCCCAGAACGCCGGGATCACGCCCTGAGCCGAAGGAAGACGCTCAACCGCTGTGCCACCCAGGCGCCCCATAGAACTGATTTTTTTTAAAGGAGATTCACAGAAAAACTGGTGAAGTCCAAATAAAATTTTGTTAATAGTATTGTAACAATGTTGGTTTCTTAAGATGTGCATTAACATTTCTACAAAATGTGCATTGGTTGTGTAAGACATCAGCATCAGGTGAAGCTAGGTGAAGGGATATATGAGAACTCTCTGTATCATCTTTGCAAATCTTTCATAAACCCAAAAGTATCTCCAAATAAAAGTTTTTTCAAAGACCATGCAATCTGTGGTTGACTCAAATATTTTTTTATGGGAAAGGATAAGAGAGGATCTAATATAAGTTAGAGGAAGCCCTGAAAATTCTTCAGATGAACCCAATCTTAATAGGTTCTTTAGTAGGAAGGGAGGTTATGTGAATAGTACATTCTTAATAGGAAAAAAGGATCTTATGAAACTGCCAAATAATAACATTCACAAATCACTGCCAAAGCTCAAAGAGAACATGAAGTCTGAAAAACAGCATTAAGGTCCCCCACTTAGGCCCATAGCTGAATCCTCCCAGAGAAAATGAAGCATGACAATGTTTGTGTGGTTATAGCTTTCATCTAAAGAGCACAAAGACTGTTGGAATGTATGACAATATAACGACAAGTCCCATTCCTGTCAGTGTGAAGAACCAAACAGCTTCCAGTTAGATGTAAAAAAAAAACAAAAAGAAAATCGTAGAGTCTACCTTCACCCATCTCTCCCACCCCCCACTGCCACCTGTGGGTGAATGGGATCAAAAGGTATAATTTCCAGTTTTAAAATAAACAAGTCCTGGGGATGTAACGTACAGACCGGTGACTCTAATATTAATAATACTATATTATATATTTTAAAATTGCTAAGAAAATAAATCTTTAAAGTTCTCATCACAGGAAAAAAAAATGTAACTTTGTGGTGAAGGCTATTAACTGGATTTACTGTGGTGATCACGTCACTGTCTACATATAGAATCACTCTATCGCTTCTCGGCCTTTTGGCTAAGATCAAGCGTATATACAGAATCACTCTGCACACCTGAAACTAATAGAATGTTATTTATCAGTTACAGCTACCTTTAAAAGAAGTGCAGAATCAAAATGTGCTTTGGTATTCCCTCTAAAGAGTCATAATCTACTAAGATCTCGAATTCCAAAGAGAAACTTACATATTATTAACTGGATTTTTTTTTTTTTTTTTTTTTTTTTTTTTTTTTTTTTTTTTTTTGTAGAGAAGCTCTGTAAACAATTGACTGAACTTGAAAAAATTAACTTTACCTTTAGACTTTACATCAAGACAGCAAGACTTGGGGTCTAAACTTTGGCCCATAAACTAATACCTGCATAGCTTTGAAGAAGGCACTTGTCATTACTGACTTTCTATTTCCTTATCCATAAAATGGGTAATAACAATTCATAAGGCTGCTATCAAAATCACATAAGTATGTAAATAGGCATTATAAAGGACAGAAAAAACAGTACAAAAGACTTTTTATAAAAGATAAAATCATGGCATTTCTAAAATGCCATAATATAATGTAAAATGCTATATCTCAAAGAATTAAGCTCACTTGAGGTTTTTTTTGCAGTTTTATTGACAAATAATTAGCAAACATCACTGAATGAGTTCAAGACGTACAGCATGATGATTTGTGAAATGGTTACCACAAAGGATTAGCTAACATCCACCTTTTCATATAGATACAATAAAAAGAAAAGAAAAGAAAAAAGGGAAGAAGAATTTCTCCTTGTGATGAGAACTCTCAGGATTTACTCTCCTAACTTTCCCATACCTCAGTGTTAACTATAGTCATCATGTCACATGTTACATCCCTAGTACTTATTTATCTTATAACTGCAAGTTTGAACCTTTTGATCACCTTCCTCCAATTCTTCCTCCTCCCACTCTCTGCATCTGGTAACCACAAGTCTGATCTCTTTTTCGTTTCTTTTTTTTTTTTTTAATATTTCACATATAAGTGCTACCAGTATTTGTCTTTTTCTGACTTCACTTAGCATAATGCCTTCAAGTTCCATTCATGTTGTCAAAAATGATAGGGTTTCCTTGTTTTTTTATGGTTGAGTAATATTCCATTATATATACATACACCACTTCTTTATCCATTCATCCATCTATGGACACTTGAGTTAGTCCACATCTTGGTTATTGTGAATAATACTGCTATGAACATGGGGGTACAGATATTTTTTCAAGTTAATATTTTCATTTCCCTTGGATATATTTCTAGAAGTGGAACTGCTGGGTCATACGGTAGTTCTATTTTTAATTTTTTGAGTAACCTCCATTCTGTTTTCTGCAGTGGCTGCACCAATTTACAATCCCAGCCATAATGCACAAGGGTATCTCTAGCCCAGCATTTGTTATCTCCTGTCTCTTTGATGAAGGCCATTCTAACAGGTGCTGTAACCCTGAGTTCTAATTTGAGTTTAGCCACTTATTTAGTTTACGTTCTTGCTTTCTTGGTGCTTCAGAGTTATCATCTTTAAATGCATATAAAATGATGATAATAATAGTAATAATCATTTTATAAATTTGATTTCTAGATAAAATGAGTAAATGCACATAAAGTATTCAACTACTATTAGCTAGATCACACACAGACTGAAGCTCCAACAATGAAACAAGTTTACAAGTTTAAGGTTAGTATGCACTTATGTATAAAGTACGCTTTCTTGTAATAGTCCATTCCCGTTGCTCTTGGGATGAGCATCTAACTCTTCACTAGGGCCTACAAGCCCCAGGAGTCCGGCACTGCATATCCCCTCTTGCTCTCCCTCCTGAAATAGCTATTCCCTCTACTGTTAAGGGGGGTGGAGGATTCTGCCCTCTGACCTGCCTTCAAATCACAGCAGCTCTAGGGAAACCTTCCGTGAACTTCCAGATTCCATTACAGCCTCCTGTTATGGGCTCCCATGATACCAAATACCTATCCTTCATTGTCCTAACAATAGCTGCATTTGACATTTACAAACCATGATTATTTAGTTGTCTGTCTTTATTTGAATTTTTTATATTTGTTCACCATGGATTCTTGCACTAATTTTTGTTTTTCATTTTATTTTTTGAAAGATTTATTTATTTATTTTTAGAGACAGAGAGCCTAAGGAGGGGGAGGGGCTTAGGGAGAGGGAGAGAATCCTGGGAGGACTCCCCACAGATCACAGAGCCCCAAATGGGGCTCGATCCCAGGACCCTGAGAAAATGACTTGAGTTGAAATCAAGAGTTGGACGCTTAACCAACTGAGCCACTGAGGCGCCCCTCACTAATTTTTATTTTTAAAAATATTTCATTAAAAACTTTTTCATTAAGCTATTACTAATTACTGAATTTTTTGGCACTCTAAATTTTGCTGCAGGGAAAACTGACAGTTATTTTCCTCACCCTAGTTCCTGCCATGCAATTTCAGCTTACAAACTTCAGAAAGGCCAGGGATGCATACCCTCAGGGCCTAGAACAGTGGTCTGTCTGGGGAAAAAACTTAAATATGTGTTGAATGAATTAAAGCATATTAATAGTTTTCATATTCCAAGCTTTTTAGGGAAAATATTGGTTTGTAAGACAGAAATATATTTTCAAAATACAATTTTTAAAAACTAGCCAGGATGTTATTTGTAGAAGAATTGCTATGACTAAAGTTCCAGCAATCCAAAAAATTAACTTGTTTCCACGCACCATTCTCTTTGTACCAATTTCAAAAGGCAGCCCACTTTTGTTGCATGGTTTAATTGGTTCCCTAACTCATTTTGGAGAATTGCCTTTGAGCTCAGTTCTTATGACAACAGATGAGTTCCTTCCTTTTGGTTTACTTCTTCAGGAAAGCTAAAACAAAATGGGAGCAAAAATAATTTATGTAGAAGGTGGAGTGCGAAATGTAAATTTAGATTTTCTAAACATGGTGTCTCCAGTTCTCAGACACAGTCACACTAACACAAACCAAGTGAACAGACTGAATCAGCAGTGAGGAAGGGATTATAAATTAATCTTGCTGATTGTATATAGTGTTTCAACAGTTAAGGGACTGATAACAAAAGGGTGAATTAGATGAAAGAAAGGACCTTCAGCTTCAGCTAGTGTGTGTATCTTTCTCTATATGTATCACCATCATTATCTTTTATATATATATTAAAGATATAAATAAATGATATATAATCATTTATATATAATTTATATTTATATATTATATAAGACATGTTTGTTAATATATATTATCTATACATTTAAATTATATATAAATGATTACATGTCACTTATTTATCTTTTTATTTATGTATATAAATAATGATGATGATTATATAGAAAGAGAAAGAGAGATACCTCCAGTGAGGAGAGGGACTTTCAAAGACCAATGACATTGTCATTTAAAGGCTGGAAAAATGGTCTGTTAGGATTCTTGAAGTGGTGTTTCTATTGAAACATTAACATTTTTATCACCAAAAAAAAAAAAAGTCTGCTGAAAACCTGGTCAGAAAACCTGCCCATGCAGTGTACACAGACCACAGCAAGGCACCATAGAGAACAGGAGAGTAGTTTCTCACAATTTCTGCCTTCAGAAACTCACCTACAAATGATAAGTTCCAATGTAAGGAGCAAGGAGGCTTTATGGAATTTCAATTTCATATGGATGAGGATCTGGTATGCCTACTGGGGGAGAGATGGGGGAATAATACTGTAGAAAAACAGTTTACATATTTCCCCCACTGGAAATGATCTTTTATTTTCCCATCTCACAATTGATATTTATTCTTAACAGATTTTTAAAAAAATAGCATGGAGCACAGCTCCCTGATATATATGTGAATTGCAGACAGGCTTCAAGTAAAATTTAAGAGGTTTTTAAACATTGATTTGGGTTTTTGTTTTCCATGGTCTGTGTGCTTACGCGAACTACTCAGCTTCGCTAGACCACAGCCCACGGCGAGCGCTGACTGACCGCGGCTTTCAAAGTGAGTTGTGTTACCTTTAGGGACATGGACAGGCACACGAACGGCTGAAAAAGAGCAGGCAGTAATTCTGTGAGTGGAGGTAGAGCGGGGTGGGGAGTGGAGGCTGGGGGAGGGCAAGAGAGCGTGCAGGACGAGGCGCCGTCTGCTTTTGGGTGAGCCTCTACTCCCGGAGGATAAAAACTGCCTCCACGGCGGGGCGTCCACCTCCTCGAAAGCACCGTGTAAATACGACGATACCGACGTCCCTCCGCTCCACACACACCTACTGAGCGCCTACTGCCGGCGGAAGCTGCGCGACTGCGATTCAAAGGGGTCTGCCCACGTGCCGAGGGCCCAGAACTGAGGCGCTGGGGGAGGAGCCACCCCCGCAGGGTGGGCTCTCAGCTGAAGGTGACCGCTAGGGGCGGGGTCTAGGCCCCCCCCCCACCCCGCTCCCGGCCTGGGCGGAGAGAGCCACACCCCGCCGCCCCTCCCACTGCCACCTGATAGCCTTATCGTTAAAGGTTCGGCGGAGCTTCCTGCGCAATTCTAATCAATGCAGCGCTGAAATGCAGGCGTAGCCTAATTTGAATGTGTCCATCAAAAAGAGGGCGAGTCTAACCGGCAGGGGTTACGCGGGGTGGATTCCGGCTGCCGTCGGGGCGCGAGGGGCAGCGTCTTCTTGTCTTACTCGTCTTACTCCTGGAAGCAGGTGGAGCAGGAGGTATCAGAGTTCATCTCGGCAGCGTGGGTAAGTCTGGCTTCATGGAGCTTCGCTTTTTTCCACATATGGGACAAAGGGTGTGTACTGAGTTCACTACTTAGAATGTATTTTTAACATGGGTCCTGTTCAAAGGTTTTGAAAACCATGGACGGGAAGCGTTTTATCATCCTAGAACCAGGTGGGGAAGGGACCTTGGCCAGGACACTTCTAGGGTTTAGACCGCCTTGAGTATAGCTGTCTTGGGCCACTGGCCTCAAACTTTTAAAACAGATAAAGGAGAAAAGTATCTTTTCTTGAAAGTAAATGCCTGGTTGAAATTTCCTTAAAGTCACATTCTTAAAATTTTGTTTAAAAATTTCATATAAACATTATATTTCACTGCAACAAATGGCTAGATCTATTTTGTTTTAAAATGTTTGTACTAAAATGTTCACAGTTTTTACAAGTCTTAAAATGTTCACATTATTAAATCAAGAGAGTATACCTGTCTTCCCTTCTTCCCTCCAATTATCTCTGCAAGTGACACTACCATCCGCCCAATTACTGCAGCAAAAAACCTAGGACCACTTCCTCATTACTGATTCCCCCATTTGCCTTACTCCCTTTATCCAGTCCTCATCAAGTTTACAAGGTTCTGTTTTCCCGGTCTCCCTCCCGCCATTTCATCTCCACCACCACCACCTGCTCCAAACCAACTGCACTCTATCTGGATTGTTAAATACCCCAAGGGAGTTTTCTGCTTTCACCCTTGCCTCCGGAGGTCTATTCTCCACTCACCCGCCTAAACAGTGATCATTTTAACCTCAGCAGAAAAGGCTTTTTCCTGGTTTGAAAGAAACCCCTGTAATGGCTCCCACTGGTTTGTGAAAGAAATGCAAATGGCTCCCCTGGCTCACTGGATTCTGCAAGGTCCTCAACCTTATCTCTGACCACTCTGGTCTCCGCCAGCCATAGTGAGTAATAAACATGGCTTCCTGTGTCCTCCAGCAGGTTAATCCCGTTGTACTCCCTGCTGCAGCCTGGAAAGAACACTCTTCTCCCATCTCTTTCCACTGGCTGGTACTTTCCTTTTTCAGCTCTCCGCCTCATGCCCTCTCCTTGGAAGCCATTCCAGACATTCTTCCCAAGATGGCCCCCCCCATTTCCTTTCCCTCTCGCACCCTAATTGCTTTTATTTAATAGCGTTTTTCTCAACTTTAAAATATTTTATTTACCATTTTACAAACACTTTATTTACATTTATATCTCACACAGATAAAAACCAGGAACTTAGTATCTTTTTAACGCTCTAGGGTCAGCACCTAGAACAATGTTCACTCTTAAATATTTGTCAAATGACTGAATAAGTAAATGCACCCCTGGAAGTATTTCTATTCCAGTTGGAGAACTATAAAATTATATTACTCTCATACCATTATGTATTTGTTTAATATCCAGATTTTCTCTTAAAACTGTGTTTACCCAGTACATTTTCCAAGTAGTTTTATCCACGAACAGAGAATGTACTTGTCATATAAACAGGATTTTCCCATTATAAATTAATAAATTACTATTTCAATTTTATATGTCATTCTCACAAACTTGAATGTTGTGCAGGAAATGGTGTAATACTCAGAGATCTGGCAAATAAGAATCTAGCTTAGAAAAGTAACGGCTGCATAAGTTCATCAAGAAATACCTCTTTTAACCTTGATCTCATAAGAAATGTCCTTCTAGGTAACATCTTGGCATGACTGATAACCAACTTTTTGCACTTCTACATTAAGTGTTTTCAAAGTCCCACATAATTTTGTAGTAAATTAATTGCATAGGTTTGCTAAATCGGTATCACCAGTATGATTATTAATGCATATTCATCAGTTCATTTCATTAGACAAATGTACTAAGTCCTGTGACATGTGAATAAAACAGAAGAGAACCTTGCACTAGCAGAGCTTACAGTCTAGTAGGTAAGTCAGACCTTAAGTAATCAATACCAGAGGCTCTGTTCAGTATAAAATAGGAAGCTAGGGAAACACTGAGCTAGGGGACCTAAATGAGCCTAAGAATCAAGGGAAGGTTGCCTGAGGAAGTGATGTTTAAGCAGAGTTCAGAAATATGGATGAGAAATAAGTGTGTGTGTGTGCGTGTGCGCGCGCGCGCACACTAAGGGAAGGAGTGAGGGTGGGTAGTATTTTATTGACAGGGAAAAGAGTGTGGCACTTTATTGGAGGGAGAGTTTATTGTGGTTAAAAAAGAGTTGGAGATAGACATAAATTTGGAAAGAAAAGCTGGAATCAATCAAATTATGGTTATTTTAAATGTAGTGGGGGGTTTTTGTATTGTCCTACTCAAACGTTAGAGCGATTGCTAGTGATTTTGTTCCAAAGATGTTACGTTCATTAATATTAAAAAAAAAGTAAAGAATTATTTTTAGCTAGGTGAACAAGATTTTGTTAGGCAAATTTTCCTGAATATAGTCCCCCGGTTTATTTCACCTTTTTAAAAGAAAGAATAAATAATAACACTTGTACCATTTAACATTGTATATATACAGCCTGAAAATATATGTGTTTTTATGTGTGTATGAGTCTTTTTGTTTTTGTTTTTAGAGTGTGAGTTGGGGGAGAGGGCACCGGGAGAGGGAGAGAATCTTAAGCAGACTCCACACTGAGCACAGAGCCCCAGAAAGGCTTGATCTCTTGACCCTGAGATGATGACTTGAGCCAAAATCAAAACTTGGAGGCTCAACGGACCAAACCACCCAGATGCCCCATACAGCCTGAAAATACTTTTAAATTGCCACATTTAAAAATACCTCAGAAGAATTCTTCCATTTACTTTTGGGGGAAAAAAAAATACATGGAATAAAACAAACCATGCTTTTCAGTTGCTAAGGAAAGAGTGTTTTAAGTTTTTCTTAAATGTCTGTATATATATTATATAGAAATATTATATTTATATATTATATATACAAATGTTTAAGAAGAAATTCAAAACTCTTCCCTTAGCAATGTATATATATTAAATATTTGTGTATTGTATATATAATTTATTTATAATTTATGTATTTTAAAACTAATTTACATAAAACATTTATTTATATATTATATATATGTTTAAGAAGGTATTTCAAACTCTTCCCATAGCAACTGAAAAACATGTTTTGTTTTGATGCTGTGTATATTTTTGCCAAAACTAAATAGCATGATTCTTTTGAGGTGGTGTTTTTAAATGTAGCTATTTAAAAATATTTTCAAGCTGTTAATTTTTTCTCCATTACTTTCACATTTACTCCTTTTTAAAAAGGATTTATTTTTGTTCCTACAGCAGGACATCAGGACAACAAAATTAAAGAGATATTCATTCTGTAAGGCACACGACGGTAACATTAAGCAAAAGGCTTCCTAGATTATAACATATTCATGGTAAATGTTGCTTTTAGATTTTTAAAAAAAAGAAAAGTATTCAAGGCCAAACTCCCCTGGGCATGGAAATGCATGGATCTCGTGTGTTTTTTCCTCTGAATCTCCATCTTCTGAAGAAATAGAAACTACACGTGGGTCAGGTCCAACCTCTGCTTACTCACTGGAACACAGCCATGCTCCTCCTCTGAATCATACATGGCTGCTTCCGTGCAAAAGCAGAGTTGAACAGTTATGGTATAGACCATGGGGTCCACAAAGCTTCAATCTGGCTCTTTATTAAATTAAAAAAAAAAATGCTGCCCTGGGTCTAGGATCGTATCTGGCATATCCCAGGACCCAACATAAACTTAAAGGTAACATAACACTCGCTCATGTGAGCGTTCAGCATTAGCTCTGTGCCATGATCTCTACTAAGTCCTTTATACGCATTATTTCACTTGAATTTCAAGCAGTGTTACACAGTGGGCAACCCTCACTCCCTTCAGGTTTCTAGTCAGCTGCTGCTACCTCAGTCAAGGCCTGCCTGAGCTCCCTATTTAACACTGTGAACTCCCTTCTACCAGCCCCTTTGCTTATTCTGTACACTTTACCTTTTTAGTTTTGTTTTCAGTTTTTAAGGCTTATCTGTAATTTAGGTTTCATAGATGGGGAAGTTTCTTACATGAACAGTTAGTCAAATAACAGTGAGTTAGGGCTGATCAGGTAAAGGAAACTGAAGACAAAGTTTGATTATAAGTATGATTTCAAAACGAGGAAGATTAGAATTAATGCTTTTGTTGTTGCTTTCTGCTTTGAAGTCCATCCTCCATCCTTATAAAATTGTAGGAAAGAATTTGCTGCATCTTACATAGGGCTGCTGCTTTTTTTTCTCGCTCTCTTTAATTTTGTTAGTTAACATAGTGTAATATTGGTTTCTGGAGTAGAATTCATACAACACCCAGAGTAGCACTTTACCTTTTAACGGGTGGCATGTAATATTTTCTTTTCACGAGAATGTATACTCCAGGAGGCTTAGATTTTTTTTTTTTTTGTATGTCCACTTAACTGATGTATCTCAACCCATGAGTAGCCTATAGTAGGGCTAGGACATAGTGAGTGCCCAGTAACATTAGGTGGTCAATTGGAGACTCAGATAATTTGTGGGGATACCCACATAAGATACAGTTATGACCTATATCCTATGTCACAGTTCTTTCTCTTACTTTCTTGGGTTTGTCAGAGAAGAAGCAAATGCAACCATTTCGTTATTGAAAACTGAATTTCAGGTCATTTTTTGAGGTCATTTTCTGACAGTGGTTCTAAAGTTGGAATATATTTTATCTAAAGGTTACTTTCTCAAAGGAGGTTTCTGCTGAAGACAACTTACTCAGATCACTGTCACTTGGAAGTGGTTGATATATCCTGGTGCAGATATTCAAGGAAGAAGCAAGCAGGACACTATGGACCAGCAAATGAAGAAGAAGGCAAAGACTTGTGCGCAGAAAGGCCCGGGTAAAAGAGCCTTCGGGAGGGATAAGCCAAGGCCATCTAAGCCACAGCCAGTCCAGCAGGAACTTCTCGACACAACATGGGCCTTAGAAGATGAAGGTATGTTCTTTGAGACTAGCCATCTGGTTGTTGGAGAAGACTCCTTCTCTGACTGTTACATAGAATGCATAATAAGAGGTGAGTTTTCCGAACCCATTCTGGAAGGAGACTCAATTAAGTCCCCTGACTACCCAGAAGAAGGATCAGAACAAGAGCTTTCGCAACAGGTTCTCACAGCAAGGTCGCTTCTAGAAAAATCCTTGAAATGCGCACAAAAGGGGGCAAAACAAGAACTTCCTCAACAGACTGTTAGAGAGAATTCACAGCTTGAGTATTCCGAGTACGTAATAGGCAAGAAGCTTCCTCTTGGAGGAATACACAGCACTGACTTATCAGATCCTAAACAGTCTACAGAATTTGCTAGAAAGAAGCCAACAAAAGATAAGGAATATGAGGCTCCAGAAAGAATTGTTTGTCCTCACAGTGGATGCCCAAAAAAGTTGAAGAACAGGGCTTCCCTGCGAAAGCATCTCCTTGTCCATGGTCCTCGAGATCACGTATGTGCAGAATGTGGGAAAGCATTCAATGAGAGTTCAAAACTAAAAAGACATTTTCTGGTTCATACTGGAGAGAAGCCATTTCGGTGCACTTTTGAAGGGTGCGGAAAACGCTTTTCCCTGGACTACAATTTGCGTACACACGTCCGCATCCACACTGGGGAGAAACGTTTTGTGTGTCCCTTTGAAAGCTGTCACAAGAGGTTTATTCAGTCAAATAACCTGAAAGTTCACATCTTAACTCATACAAAGACCAATAAAAATCAATGAAATAGAAGATGGAAAATAATCCTTTAACAGGATAAGTGATTTGGGGACAAATGTGCCTTATTATTGTCTCCAGGAAAGAACTTTTTAAAGCAGTTGCAACCCTACATGACATATTTTTGTTTTATGTACTGCAGTGCTCCGATAGCTTGTGACAACGTTTTAGAACACTGTATAGAATTACAGTGTGTCCAACAAGAAGGTCAGTAATAAATTTACTCCAAAGCATAATCCTCAATACACTATGAATTGGATTACTGGATATGGGACTTGTTTCACATGCTATAAATATGAAATTAACTTTGTTTTTAGTGTGAACTTTCCAATTGTTTAGCTTTTGCCTTTTAGGAATAAACTTCATGCAACGTGTGATAATCCTAGAGAATGAAAATTTTGCAGTAGATTCTCAGGAAGTGAATGAGTAGTTAAACATGTTTAAAAGTTCAATCTGTTCAATATATCTAACGCTTTTTTTTATCATTGTAGAAAACTACTGAAATCATATAGCTAGATTTGAATGGTTATTTGAACTATCAATTCACTGGACTCCATTTTAGATGTTTTAAAAGGAAATAAAATCCCAGAGATATGCTAAATCTGGATTTAAAAAATCAAAGAGGTGTGTATTGAAAGGAAGTACCATTTATTTGTCTTTGAAACTCACAAAACATTGCAAAGATTAATATTTAAGTATTGGTGAGGGGCGGGGAGAAGTCCAAAATCAAGGTGTTTTCAGGGTTAGTTCCTTTTCAGTATCGTGAAGGAAGATGTGTAGATGTGTAGATGGTCACCTTCGTGTTTATATGGAGGTTTTCCCTTATGTCCCCATCTCCTCCCTCTGCACGTCCATGTCCAGGTTCCCTCTTACAAAGATACCAGTCATCCTGGATTAGAACCCAACCTAATAACCTCATTTTAACTTGATTACCTCCATAAAGATCCCATGTCTAAATAAGGCCACACTCTGGGGTACTGGGACTAGGATTTTGACACAAATTTTGGGGGGTACACAGTTCAACATGTAATGTGCATTTCCTTTGACCAAATAATTTCATTTCTGGAATTGTATTCTACAGAAATATTTGGATGAATGTACAAAGATATTTGTTCAAGGATATTAAGCACATTTTAATAGTATTAACTTCATATATTAAATGACCATTAAAAGGCAACAGGTTGCATAAATCATGATACCTCTATTCATTCAGTAGAAAGTACACAAATATCCTTAAAGGAACCCTGACTATAAAGGGAGGGAAATAAGACCACAGCCAGAGGAAAGCCACAGAGTAGGAGGAGGTTTGTTATTTTTAATAGATATTAAAATTAATAAAACAGTCTGGGACTGAATCTGAGATATTTACATACTGTTCAAGAAAATTCAGAGAAAGTGGTAGAATATTCTGGATAAGGGGGAGGGATTGTTTTGTCCAGAGGTGGCCAGTAAAAAAACTACAGCTTCAATATAAGGATTAACTGGATCCCTTATTGAAATAATCTTATGATGGGCAGAACATACGCAGCTATCAAACTTGGAATGCACCCCCCCACATTAGTATTATAAATACTCAGTAGTTAACATACCATATTTGATGTTAAGATTTAAGACCCCGTTGGAGGTAATGATAGTATATACCATAAATTTAACAGCTTTTCAGAAAAAAACAGAACTATGTAAGATCAACTTTAAGATTAATTTTGATTTGAGAAATGCCAAAGTGTACATTCACATGACTTCAAAGAAATTAAGAAATGAAGGGCTTATATTTTGACTTCATTGAGCAAACTTACTATGGAATATTATAGAAACTTAATTTTTTATTTATATTTGGTATGACATTTATACCATCATTTCTATAGGAATGTGGGTCCTGAGTTTCTAAGTCAAAAGGAACATTGGATATATAATCCATTCATAAATTTGGAATTTCCTCTAAATCAGATACCTGAGTATAGAATTTAGGATAGGAATTTGGTATTTGATCAAGATGATGGAGCATACGTTTGTCTGGTTTTTGCTTTGACATTAACATGTTTGATATGGTCCTGGATTTCTACCTCAGGAGTTGAAGTAGGACATAGAATCTCTACAGGCTAAGCAAAAGGGCAGGATTAAATAGGGAGCAGTCAAAACTAGATAAAGTCAGTGGCAGGGTTTAGGCAGCAGGCTCTTGAGACCTGGGACTCAGGCTTCCAGAGGGATCAAGATAGACCTCCCCTTTGTAGAGGCTGGTCTACTTCTGGAGATTATTCTTTCTGAAGCTGAGGAGCCCAAATTCAGTATTTACAACCCTAAAGCTTAAATGTACAAGAAATACCAGTTTGAGAAAGTGTGTGTCTGGATTCCAAGGCTTAGTTAAACTCTGACTTGGGAATAGGATGCTCCTTGGCTAGTCTTCTAGCTGTTTGTTTTGTCTCTTTCCCAAAGAAGACCCCAAAAACTGCTAAGAATATAAGAGGAAGAAGACATGTGGATGAAATTGAAAAAGAAAAGGAAATTAGCTAATGCAGATATGTTGTCTAAAATCTTAATAATGTTAATGTTTTGGAAAGGAAATACATACTTTTCCACATTTGTATTCTAAGGAAAAAGAATGAACACATACCCAGAGAAAACTGAAAATGGAAATCAGTCCATCTAGATTTTCACATGTCTCCAGGTACCAGCATGTTACAAAACCCAAATCCTGATTAATGAACAAATGTTTTCTGTTTTCATTCTGGTATTTGGATTCATGGCCCATATCCTTTTTTTTCCTTTTTTATGGCCAAACATTAATAGTCAGAAGGTAACACCAGAGAAATGGATTTCCACAGAAAAATGAAAATCTTGAGGCAGAGCCCATCACTTTCTTGGTATCTCTAACACATAGGTCATAATTAGTTGGCACTTAATAAATTATGAAATGAATAAATTAAAAATATAGCTTAATATGCTTTTTAAAAACTAATTATGAAGTTCTCAAAATTATATATAATTTAAAAACAGCTAATTACTTGTCTTTACATAAAATCTGGTTACTGTGAAATGAGGTGAACAACTTCACTAAAGTAGTATTTCCTCATTGAAAGAAATATATATTTGTTACCCATGTATATATCAACTCTTACTCCAAAAGTAATCACCGTTAAAAGATTTTTAAAAATTGTTATATCATTTCATCGTTTTTCTAAATAGTGATAATTAAGTGTCACTTTTTCCCTGTCTTTCTCCAAAAGAGCCAGGAGACTGAGGGTCTGTTCATGTCCTAACATCTTGGATAATGAAGCACTAGCCTACATTGAGAATTATATCCACCAAGACTGTGATTAATTAAAAATGTGTTGAGACGTATTCCTACTTTAGTTTCTTTTATCTCATTCTCTGATACGTATACATATCTCCCAAACAGTCATATTTGAGTTTTTTATTTCACCTTGGCGACAACATACATTAGTAGACATAGAATTTCGATCCTATTCTATCTAAAAAAGAATTTTATACAAAAGGAATTTGTCGGTTCTTTTCTGTGGATTATGCATGTGCAGAAATCCATGTGTGCTTGCGTTTTAATTACCTAATGCACCAGCTCTGAATAAATTGCATGATTACACCCTACATTGGACACAGAACAGTGCAAGATACATTAAAAAGTCATTATATTTGCAACTCTGAGCAAGTGACTATAATTAAAAGGCAACTGGATGAAATTAGCTTTGAGAATACAAGAGTTTAAGTAGGATTTGGTAAATGAACATTAATGGTTAACATGTGGTTTTTATTATGTCTTTTGCGTCTTCTCTCTGTGACCCCAGGGCTGAATTTCTTAGATTTCAGTGGACCAGACATGTGAAAACACCTGTACAAAGCTATGCTTTATCATGTGGCTAAAGTTACATCCATAAAAGAAGCCAACATAACTTTCGTGACTTTAGTAAATCAAAGGTATTAGGTAAGGTAGAATGATACCCTGGGCATTAATAAACTATTTTTAATGCTCTTAAGATCTCGAGTATGTGTCATAAAAAGCATAGTTCACACTTCCTGCAGCTCAAAATGTTGGTCATAAAATACACATGTACAAATCAAAGAAGGAATAAAACTTTAAAGAATTCTGATTATTGTGACCATTAAATATAAAAAAGTTGTTAAAGTTACACACAATATGTGTAATACCACTTCACTTTTATCTAAGGCAACCAATACATTTGCAAACTACTGAAGATTCAGCATGGTGCTGGTATTTCCATGTGTGGGAGGGGAGGTGGAAATCTTTGTGTTTATCAGGTGTATATGCCTAATAGATCTTTTACTTAGGGCAGATTAAAGATGGCTGTAAATTCTTTCCTATTCCTCCCATTGAGAGTTGGAGTCTATTTTTTCCTCCCTTTCAGTTTCTGCTGGTCTGTGAATGTCTTGATCAATAGAGTTAGGTGTAAATGATGCTGTAATAGCCATGCCAATGTCAGGCCTAGCTTTTAAGAGGCCTGGTAGCTACTGCCCTGCTCTCTCATAATCTAACTGCCATTTAAGAAATACAACTACCCTAAGACCACCATCCTAGGCAAAATCCAAGCCACACGTTGAGGCCAAGCAGTAGTGAGGAGCCATCTTGTAGGATCAGCCAGCCCGTCCCCCCAAGTGACACCAGATGAACTGCAGGCAAACTACCTGGGTAGTCCCTTTCCAACTTCCTGACCTACAAAATGATGAACAAAATAAAATGGTTGTTTACATGGTGACTACTGCTAAGAGTGGAACTTAAATATTATCAACATACATGTGTGTGTGTGTGTGTGTGTGTGTGTGTGTATATATATACTAGTGAGAACATTATATGTGAAGTGATGGATGTATTAACTATCTAGAAGAGAGGAGTCCTTTAACAATCAATGTATACCTGTATCAAATGACAGTGTACACTTCAAATATCTTAAATTTTCTTTGTCAATTATATGTCAGTAAAGCTGAAAAAATGATTGTTTTAAGCCACCTGAATTTTGGTTTTTGTTCATTATGCAGTAACATATATAAACACTTCAGATTTGTTATTTGAATTTTAGTCTCTACTCTGTATTTGTGTAGAGTGTTGCCTGTGTACATGTGTTTATATATACACACATACATATATACACATAGATTTTACCATATAATTAGTTTATGTCTAAGTTCAAAAGGAATTACTTAATTTATTTTCCCAAATTTATATACTAGATTTCATTTCAGTAAGAGTCATAACATCAAAGTAGATCGTGAGTTCCTTGTTCCTAGACCAACAGAGACTGGTCTATTTGGTAGGATATCTAAGGAAACCACAGCCGCCTTTAATAAAACTAAAACTCAGTTTCTTTAAAGGGTGATAGAGAGTCTCCCCTTGGGAGAAGGTTTCTCTTGACCAACAGTTTCTGTCTTCCTGGGTGGGGAAACATAATTACTACAGCTACTACCACTGTCCTTAAAGGGTCATTACTCCATTTTAACACTGATCCAAGCATGAGCGCACAACTCTCTTTATTCATTTTTAGTGAAAATGAGATGAGACTGGACATTTAAAAATCCAATTAGAGGCAAGAGGAAGACACGATACAGCTTGCTTTCTCAGGACACAGGCTTAAGATATATCCACCTGTTCGGTTGGGATCCAGAGTTAAGAGTAAAGCTCGAGTGATTAATTTTCACGCGAGACCTGGTTTAGGTTTCTGACTGAGGACCCACTTACTTTCCTTGCTTACTAAACTCAGTTTGTCTAGATGGAGTATTTAAATAGGGAGACCCCTAAAGTTATCCCATATGGGGATATAGGATGGACACAAGAAAGATGATCTTGTAGAAATTGGTGAGGAACAAATTTTGAAGGCTTTATAAAACCATTTTTAAAAGTTAGAATTTTGTCTTAGAGTCAATAAAGAAAGCACTGAAGGAAATAAGTAAGCGACATGATCAAATTTACTTTTTAGAAAAACCATTTGGGATGCAGGGTAAAAGATTGATTGGGGAGTAGGAAAACAGGCAGCTGCTGCAATAATCCACAGGAGATACGACATGTCTTACTGGACTTTATATTTCCAGCACAGGCATAGTACACAATAAATGATTAATGGATGTTTGAATAAATGCTTGACTTGACATAACTAAAAGTATTGCCAAGCAGTAGTAAAAATAGAAAAGTGACAGATGCACTGAACGTCACTGACATACAACAATCAAAAGACAAATAATTCAATTAAAAAATGAGCACAGGGCTTGAATAGACATTTCTTCAAAGAAGATCTATAAATGGCCAATAATGCTCATGTAAAGATGCTCAACCTCTGTCCCTAGGGAAATGCAAATCAAAACTACCATCATACCACTTCACACTCACTGGAATGGCTATAAAAAACAAAATAACAACAAAAAATAGAAGTGTTGGCCAGAAAGTGGAGAAACCTGAACCTTCATTCACTGCAGGTGGGAATGTAAAATGGTGCAGTCCCTTTGGAAAACACCAGTAGCTCCCCAACTGTCAAGCATGATTATTATATGACCCAGCGGGTTCACTCCCAGAGAGATGTAAAACTGTTCACACAAAAATTTGTATAAGAATGCTCATAATGGCATGATTCATAATAGCCAAAAAATGGAAATAAGCCAAATGCCCCCCAACTGATAAGTAGATAAACAAAATTTGGTATATCCATACAATGGAATGTTATGTCAGCCATAAAAAGGAACGTGTTACAACATGGATGAGACTTGAAGACATGGTAAGTTAAATAAGCCTGACACAAAAATCCCTGTATTGTATGATCCATTTACTTGAAACGTCCAGAATAGACAAACCCATAGAAACAAAGTAGATTAGTGGTTGCCAGGGTCTAGGACATGGAAAGAATAGGCAGTGACCACTAATCGCTTATTTTTGGTGTGATAAAAAATGTTTTTATCTGATTACTGTAGAACCGTGAAAGTACCAAAAAAAAAAACCACCTGTATACTTTGAAAGGATGAATTTTTTGGTATATGAATTACATCTCAATAAAGCTATTATTTTAATAATCACTTACACAAACTCATATCGTCTTATTAACTATTTTACAAATGCATCAAAAGTAATAACTAAGCACACTGAACACCCAGGAGGTTAGACAGCCAGGGTTGAGAACATAGACATCAGAATCAGGCAAACTGGAAACTCAGTTTCATCACACAGTAACTGTGACTTTGGGCAAATTACATAACTTCTCTGAATTCCAGTCATCTGTAAAATAGGAATAATACCTATCAGAGATGTTGTGAAGGTTAAATGAGACAACAGGCAAAAAAAGTCCTGAGCTGAAGTGCCTAAGAAATGAATGTTAGATATTATTATTCTGTGTATTATAAATATGTCCTCTAGTTGGGTGTACTGTGTCAAAACCACGGTCCTGCCCCTTAAGGTTCTTATAATCTTATAGCACATTATAGGTGGTTGATATAAATTATCACATTTGTGTTTCCTTAATGAGCATATGTATATATATTTTAAAGTGTGTTAAAGATGAAAATATTTAAGGTCAGCATCGTGCAGTTTCATTTGTTTTCTAAAACTTGAACCCTGGTGACTTACACATGTGAAGGTCTTCCAAGGGCAGCTTTAAAGTGGGTAGATCTGATATCTACCAAGCCCAGCTCACCTTCTCTCCCTTACAACAGCCAGCCTCCACAGACATTTTCTGTTATTAAAGGAACAAGGTAATTCAGAGACCTTTCAGTACCACAGGTTCCCTTGGTTCCTCACTCAAAGCCACAACAATGTCCTCAAGTAGAATTGAAGGCATCCTTCTAGGTCTAGGTTTTCCCCAAAGTTTTCCTTATAAATGGTAGTGCTCCTTTATTGCCAGATATTTTTGGATAAAGTGAAAATAACATACAAAGATTCTTAATAATTTTGTGCATTTTACCAAGTTCTTGATTTTTAGTTACTTTCTAAGATAATAAGTGGGGGTGGGGCTCAATATTCCCCTTGTCTTAACCTGCATTAGTGGAGACCTTCAGGATGGTCCTTCTACCTGGTCTATAGATGTAATTCAGGTCCATCAATAGGTGTTTTGCAGTGTTAGGAAAATACACTGTCTCTTTGAGGGCCTCTAGTCTGGGTAATATTTGAGGCCGCTGGGTACATCCGTTGCAGGTGGGGTCTGAGACCCACAAAATACTCTGAGTGCTATAACTAGTGACATGTGAATGACAAGATAGCAAGATGCAAATTCAAAGAGTTCTATTTCTAGAATATAATTCTAAGACCCTTTTTAGTTCTGAAAGTCTGTTCTAATTTAATGGTGTTGACATGATAAATGAGTCATGTTAAGATAATACAGAAAAAGGTAAAGAGGTAAGTTACTGTATTATTGTTATTGCTTTATTATTACTAATGACTTAGGGACATGATTGCAAAAACCATGGCCTTGGCTTTGGAGGAAATTACAGGTGTCTATTTTAGAGTGGTTTAAATAATAAAGACATCATTCACATTTGCAAAGGGCTCTGAAGATGAAAGGTGCAGTGTGAGCACAAAATGGAATGTAAAATGTGTCTGTGCCAATGGAACTGAATGTGTCTGTGCCAAAATCCACCACTGAAGCCTGAACCTCTAGTACCTCATAATATAAGGTAAAGCTTTTACAATGTGGTTCAGGTAAAAGGAGCTGGTTAGGGTGGCCCCTGATTCAATCGGACTGGTGTCTTTATAAGAAGAGAAGATTTGGACACACAGAAGAGACACCAAGGATGTGTGTCTGCCAAGGAATGGCCTTGTGAGGACACAGCGGGAAGGCAGCTATCTACAAGCTAAAAAACCTGCCGACACCTTGATCTTGGACTTCAGGCCTCCAGAATGTGAGAAAATAAATGTTTGTTGTTTAAGCCACCCAATCTGTGGCATGTTATTATGGCAACTCGAGCAGATCACACAGGCCACTCTGTGGAAGTGCAGTCAGAGGGAAGAGCAAAGGCACGAAGGCAGGAAACAGTGTTGCACAGGCAGGAATAGATGCTGGGCAAGAACTGCAAGAGAAGAGACTGGAGGCATGCACAGGCGTCCCGGGCCAACGCGATCCTTGCGCTGTGCTGAGGAGCTTTACGTTCGCACACACAGAAACTTAAGCCGTTGAAGGGAGAGTTCTAGGTCACTTGGGGTTTTTTGTTTTGTTTTGTTTTAATTGCTATTGTTTTAAGAACTGAGACCATTTTCAAGAAATGTAGCAAAGTATAAAGCATAAATAAAAGATAAATACATTAAAAATGTTTACCAGCTAGAAGGAACCAACTGGTGAATACACTCCTCAAGTCAGTGAGTTTACTCAGAAGAGCAATACATTCAGATCAGCATGGGATAACTAACGCTATCGTGTGACCTGCGAATGTGAGCATCTGTGAAGCAGGGGAGAAGAATACACTGAGAAGACAGGTCTGTTGGGAAGAGGTATGGAAAGCCTGAAACAAGGCAGCTACTTAAGGGATAAAGAGAGAGACGAGTAAGGTAATCCGTAGGTGAGTTATCAGGCCATGGTGATGCATGGGAGGAAGAAGAAAACTCTACAATGGTCTTTAGGTTTCCAGCTTGGGAGAGTGGGTAGGTTGTGATACCAGGAAGGGACATGGAAGCTAAAAATGTGGGAGGAGGAGGACGGAGAAGCTATGTGATACGTTCGGTTTAAGAAGAGACTCATTGTGTGTGTTGGGATAAAACAAAAACCACTGTGAAAAGTGAACTTAATCGAATTTGGGGAAGCTAAGAATTCGCATTCCACAGTTTTATGGGTTTCTTAAGATAGCTAAACTCTGCATTGCAAAATAAGTAAATAAATCAGAGAGGATAAACAGTATTTTAACAGGTTAAATGTGAGATAGTTTCATTACAATTTCAACCCACCAGACTGACTGGTAAGTCTATGACAAACTTGAAATATATAAAATCAAAATCAAAACAGATCATAGCCATTTTCTCTCTAGCAGTCAAATATTTATTTGCATAGAAGATAGATATGATCAAGAATGTCCAGCCAATCTTTAAAATTAAGAATTCAAAGACTTGCTATCTAGAAATTTCTCTAGTCAAAGAAATAACCATAGTTGTAAAATAGCTGACAAGCCATTTATTAAAACAGCAGGCAACTAATGCTTCTCCTTGTTTCAAGGTTACATTATAAATCAACTTAGAGGGGCAAAAACCTTGTAGGAGACCTGTAGGAGGATGAGCAGAACAATTTAAACTATTAAAAAGAAGTCCTAAAGTGCATATCTTACTTACAGAAAGAATGAGGTTTAAAAGGATGATAATTAACAGAAATTGACACAGCTGGCATCCAGCAAGTTTCAATTGCAAAGATCATATAAATTGATTTATAATGTTCCCATGTGACTAATGAAAGTAGATTGGTGACCATATTGTTCTAAATGATTGCATTAGAGAACATTATTACTTTAGAGAAGCCCACATTAATAATAAATCATTATCACCAATAAATAAATAAAATAATACTTTTCAGAGTCAACGTGTTGGATTTTAACACTCATACTTTATTATTATTAACTGTCTTTCAAAATGATTAAAAAGAAAACTCTAAAGAAGCATCAGTTCTGTTCTTCATTTTATTTTTCCCTTGGAAGAAAGGGGGATTCAAAACCTTCCTGATGTCAGCATTTAGAAAGGTTAATTATTCATACAGAACAATGAAGAGGAAGCACCAGGTTTAATTGGACACATGCTTCTCACATTTAAAGATAGGGGAGTAGATAATGATGTCCCTTTTGTGTCCTTCCAAAAGAAATATGGGGAACTGATAACGTCTCACATAAGTCTTAAAGGAAGAAAATGTAGAGCCTGCATTTTCGTAAATCACTCATTAAGGAAAAAACTCAGAAGAAATATAGTCTCAATAAAATGTAATCCTTTCACAGAGCTTAGATATAATCAAATTTAAATATCTTACTTTGGAAACAAGTAAATTTGACATCACTAACCTTTGGAGACTACTAGGAAATTCTGACATATAAAGTTTTATCTAAATACAAGGACTTTCTGGGGCGCCTGGGTGGCACAGCGGTTAGGTGTCTGCCTTCGGCTCAGGGCGTGATCCTGGAGTTATGGGATCGAGCCCCACATCAGGCTCCTCTGCTATGAGCCTGCTTCTTCCTCTCCCTCTCCCCCTGCTTGTGTTCCCTCTCTCGCTGGCTGTCTCTATCTCTGTCAAATAAATAAATAAAATCTTTTAAAAAAATAAATAAATAAATAAATAAATAAATAAATAAATAAATAAATACAAGGACTTTCTGATCAAGAAAATAGTTAAAAGGAATGAACAAACAAAAAATTGGACCACAGAGCATCCCATCAATGAATTCTGGTGAAAGCTTATATGGAAGTGGTGACAGTAATATTCTTTTGCTCAAAGTAAATAAACTACGCTGTAAACTACATGAAGAGAGAGAAACTAGATCTTTTTGTTTATCTCTGTATCCCCTGTGCCTAGTATAGTTATCTAGTATGTCGTTAAGTAGGCAGGGACTAACTATATGTTGAAAAAATGAACTTTGGAAAGGTCAATTCTAGGACATGTACTGACAAGAAGTAATAAGTATTCTTAGAGCAAAAACCATTCATTTGCCAACTTTTTAATGCAAATCCCTTTTTGACGTATTAGATGCAGAAGAATATACAGATCGTAAAGTCGTTTGTATTCCACTTGCCCCCCTGCCAGACATTATCCACCCTCACCCAAAAGGTAACCACTCTACTGACCTCTAACTAACCATTGTTGCTGTTAATGGCATCTGGGAATTTTCTGGTTTAAGGCTGTTAAATAATACTGCTATGAATATTCTTATGTCTTTTGGAGAAAAAAAAATGTTCTCATTTCTTCTGAATATAATTAGAAATGGAATTGCTCATTCTTTGGATATATATATGATGAACTTTAAAAGATATTTTCAGTTTTCCAAAGCAAGAGAGAAAATTCCTCTAAAGAGTTGTCTTAAGTGAGGGGTAGGAGTCCTTTATCAGCTGTGTGTGTACTCAATTCCTTACTCCAGGAACCAGGTCTCGAACATTCTCTTCTTGGTCTACTCTCTTTTGGTGATCTCATCCAGTTTTAGGCCTTCATTTTATATATTTTTTAAAGATTTTATTTATTTGAAAGAGAGAGAGAGAGCACAAGCAGGGGGTGGGGGGAGAAGAGAGGGAGAGTGAGAGTCAGCAGTTAGTCTGATGTAGCTTGGTCCCAGAACCCTGGAATCATGACCTGAGCCAAAAGTAGACACTTAACCGACTGAGCCATCCAAGCACCCTCCATTTTAGGCCTTTAAATGTCTTCTGTAAGTAACATAATTCTTCACATTTATACTACCTCCACTTAAATGTCTTCTATGAATCGCAAACTCGACATGTCCTTATCTCTCCACTTCAAATTCCCCTCCCTCCACTATCTTCTTGTGTTACTCTTGCATGCTCAGACTCCTCTTTGTCCACACTGACCTCCTTATTCTACAATGAATGTATAAGTATGTTCCCACTTCAGGGCCTTTACACCTGCTGTTGCCTCTTACTTCTGTCTGGAAGACTCTTTCAGATATCCACCCAGCTGGCTACCCCACCCCATAACCTTCCTCAAGTCTTTACTCCAATGGAAACTTCTCAGCAAGATCTTATCTAATTACTCTGTTTTCTGCTTTATCACTCATCACCATCAATATATAATATATTTTACTTATTTGTGTTATTGTCTATCTCTCTCCTCTGAAATGTAAACTCTATGAGGGCAGGAATGTTGGTTCACTTTTGTATACTCCATGAGTTCAGTAACGTCGTTTTGTTTCTGCCGTATCCCAAACGCCAATAAGAGAGTCTGGTGCACAGCAGGCGTACGATAAATATATGCCAAATGAACAATGAACTTACTGAAATCTTATTTGGCAATCTGTTAGTAAATAGCCTGAAATTAGATACAACACTACAAATAGAGTCTTACAAGTAGCCCATAAAAAGAAACTATAATCTTCTATCTTATGTATTCTCTCTCATATATGTGAAGCCTTCTCACAGATAACACAAAATAGCTTTGAACAGTTGTTTCATTTACAGACTTTCTGAATCTTTGGGTTTTTATGTGCTGCAACCTTTCTCAGTATCTTGCTCGAGTCAAAATAGGCAATGAAGAATTTAACCCACATACAAAGATCGCCTGAAATTCATTCCATATTTTACTCTCTCTCCATATTTTAGTAAACTCTAGTACAAGATACACAATGCATTTTCCATGTCCTAAGAATTTTAAAAATCTAAGGAAAGGAATAACAACAAATATTTTATTCACTACAAAACAAAGCAACAAAAAAAAGTACAGATAGAGTGGCATATACATGAGTGATGAAGGGTTATCTGCCCAAGCTTCACTGAAATTCAAATTCTTCCATCTTCTACTCTTGAATAAAGAAAAAGAGCTATCAGTGAGAGTACCTCATTCTTAAAATTCTTTCCAGTAAACTATATATGAATTCATAGGCTGTATAAAAGTTTGTAAGAATTTACTTTCTACTTATTACAATTTTTAATAATGGAAGTAATATATGATTATGATGCATAAAAAAAAAGAACATACAGGAATGCCTGGGTATCTCAGTCGGTTAAGCGTTCAACTCTTGATTTCGGCTCAGGTCATGGTCTCGGGGTGGTAGGACTGAGCCCTGCGTTGGGCTCTGTCCTGGGTACAGAGTCTCCTTGGGATTCTCTTTCCCTCTGCCCTTCCCCCTGATGGTGTGTGCACTCTCTCTCTCTAAAATAAACGAATTAATCTTGGGGGGGGGGAAAGAACATACAGAGGGAAGAGTTAGCCTCATCACTACCACCCTATTTCTTTCTTCATATGTCACTACAGTTAAGAGTAGTATGTTCCCTCTCCTTCTATGCATTTGTATGTGTGTATACCTAAGTTTGTAATACATATTTACAGTAAGCATGGTATGACCTTATTTCCCTTTTGAAAATCTTGCAGATATATTTGGATTTTTTAAAAATGGGATGCTATGAATACCATATGACCATGTTTTACTAGTAGCACTATATTCTAGAGAGTTTCTCTGTATATAAAGGTTTACCCATTCTTTTTAATGGCTGCATAGTATTCCTTAATGTGAATACATTGTATTTTACTTAACCATTTGCTATTGGAGAATATTTAAATTGTTTACAATGCCTTGTTATTATCAGAAATAGTACAGTGAACCCCGGTGTATGACTTGTGTATAAGTTGTGAATATTTCTTTAGGTCGGTAGTTCTCAGAGTGTGGGTCTAGAGCCCCCCCAATATGTTATTTGCCTTTGTACTTGTGTCAATATTTACACTTATGAGGCAAAAGCAATAATGAATAAGCCAATTTGCAATTTAGAACAAGTCAAGGCACTGGCACCAAACTGAACTAGAGTCGTTATATCCTTCTCTACCATGCATCAAACACTGACACTTTTATAATGAAAAAATAATTTATAATAGACTGCATCTAATCCAAAATTATAATCAATGGTTCTGAATTCATATACAAATTTTGTTAACTTCCATTCGAATTAAAATTCTTTTGACACGTATCTGATATGCCAATATTCCTAAATTATACTCATAGATAAGTACATTCCAAGTCATCTAAATGAGTTGATTTGGGCACTGTGGTAGACAGCCTGCCAATATGGTTGCCAACAATTCTTCCCAACCAACCCTTCGAGCACAGACCACTCCTCACGTCAAGAGTAGATTCTATTTCCTCTCCATTTGAATATGAGCTGTATTGTGACTTGTTCTAACAATAGAATACCATGTAGGAGACATTCTAGGACTTCCAAGCCCAGGCTTGGAGAGAACTGACAGCTGTTGTTTTTCCCTCTTGGAAGAAGTTTCTAATGATAAAGCAGCTCAGGCTAAACTACTGAATGAAGACAAGCCCTAAGAAATGACTATCCATCGTGGCTGTTTCAGCCACCGTTGGACTTCCAACTGAACACAGCACAATGAATAGCTTCATCTTTTTTTTTTTTTTTTTGAAAAGCACCTGTTAGCATTTAATGAACCTCCCACAGGTGGCTTCAAGCTACTAGAATGCAGGCACCCCCATACCCTTAATCTCCTCTGCTCTTCTACTGAAGAATTTGGCCTTCACAATGACAGGCTGTTTGGGGAGTCTTCCCTTTCCCAAAACTTTGTAGTAGTAGCTGGGTCACACCACATCAATGACAGGAGCAGCTCCAGTCTTGGTTTTGGCGGCATTTACCCATGTCTGCTCACTGACTAAGGTCCACAGTTTTTCAAGGTTGACAGTTGGGCAGAAGCTCTGGTTCCTTTTTAAGTGGTAATGTCTCATACTGGCCCTTCCAAAGTAACCTGGGTGATATTTGTTGAAGTTGATCCTGTGGTGATGTATGCCACCAGTATTACCCTGGCCCCCTGGGTGCTTCCGGTGCTTGCCGAAGTGGCCATGGCCGTGGCTCACATGGCCCCGAAGTTTCCAGGTCTTCCTCAGTCTGGATGGCATGTTGGCAACCCAGAATACCTTCACCTTATGCACTGTGAAGAAGAAAAGCTTCCCAGCTGAACTCAGTCTGCCCTCAAGATCATAGATAAATTATTGTTGTTTTAGGTCACTGAGTTGGTGTTTTTTAATTATTCAGCTACTGAAAACTAACCTTTTCAAAGTAAGCAATGAATAATTGACCATCCAACCACTGTATCTGGATATCTAACATTAAACCACATGAAGTTTCTTTCAGAGGAAGGCATTTTTTTATTAATATTTTATTTTGATATAATTATAAACTCACAGAAAAGTTGTAAGACTAGGACGAGGGACTCCCGTACACCCTTTACATTTTACCACCTTTGCTCTATCATTCTCTCTTTATCTGTCTCTGTGTCTCCTTCTCCGTCATTCTTCCTTACATTTGAAAATAAGCTAGAAACATCATATCCTTAATTCCTGAACATTTCAGTGAGTATATCTAAGAACAAGGATATTTACTTACATAAACACAGCACAATTATCAAATTTAACTTTGATAAAACTATTATCTGATAGGTAATCTCTATTTCGAATTCTGTCCATTTTCCCAGTAATATCCTTTATGGCTACTACCTCCTCTCCCCCTGAGTTGAGGATCCAATCCAGGGTCATGTATTTATTACATGACAATTGTCATAACCTTTTCGTTTCCTTTAATATAGAAGAGATTCTTAGCCTTTCTTTGTGTTTCCTGACCTGACATTTTTGAAGAGTACAGGCCAGTTATTTTGTAGAATGTCTCCCAAATTGGGTTTGTCTTTTGTTTCCTTATAATTAGACTCAAGTTGTGCATTTTTGGCAGAAATATAACCATAGTAGTTTTGGGGCCTTCACTGTGCATTATATCAAAAAGCACATGATGTTGGTTTGTTCCAAGGCCAGGTTATCTTTGACCACTTTGTTAAGGTAATGTCTGATGTATTTCTCTACTGGGAAGTTACTGTCTTTCTTTTGTTTTTCATAAGTAATTTGTGGGGAAATATTTGGAGACTATGCACATATTCTGTTCTTATCAAACATTCATCAAACATTCACTCAGTGGTTTTAGCATAAAGTCATAAGAAAAGGAGTATTTTGAACAAATATATAATAATAATTAACTATTAAGAAACTTCTTGAAGCAGAATGTTAATTGTATTTTAACGATAAACAAATCAGAAATGTATGGCTTCAATTTTCTGTAAAATATGTTTACTTAAAATTCAGTGGAAACATGCTTCACAAAAAGAGTTTTAAGGCTTTACTGAATGAAATGTATTTTCAAAAAAGATTGATATATTCAGAAATTAAAAGATGAGAGTTACCTAATCCTACTAAAAATTTTATAACATATTTTCCAATTCATTTAACAACCAAAAAAAAAAAAAGCAAAAGAAATGTTAGTATATATAATACACATAGTTTAACCTGAATCTACAACAAAATTAAAAAACTGCTATATTGCGATTGGGAGAAAATGCAGACTTTGTATTTAATTAATGTTTATTGAAAGTCTACTACCTGCAAAGCATTGTGATACATACTCCCATTCATACTAAGCATCTTATTTTATTATCACAATTCTAGACAGTAGTTGCATTATGCCTTTCTTCACATAAAAGAACCTTTAAGAGGTTTATTTACTTAGCAAATCATGCCTACCCTGTGCCAGGTTCTGTATTAAGCACTGGGAATACAATATGGAACAAGGTAGAAATGGCTCTCTTAGAATCTAGGCAAGACAGACAAGTAAACAGCCAATTACAACATTCTGTGCTAATGTGTAACAAATGGTATGACTGAGCTCTGAGCGGTGTACTAAGAGAGGCCCATAAAGCAGACTCAGACAGACTGTAGGGGAATTTATGATCAGGCGGAGAAAGGAAACATGAGCAGGAGCTAGGTGTAAGGTGTGGTGATGGGAGGGCCCGAATAGCCCTAGAACATTGTCAAAGGCTCCGTGGCGCTGCAGGCATGTTCATTACAACGGGAACACGGAGAGCCAGAGCAGATGACAATGCTGCTAGCAGCGGTAAACAGGCTAGAGGCTAAGTGAAGTAAGAGTTCCTTGAAGACTGCACTCTCTACCCACCACTCGATTAACATCACTCAAAGATCACTGCTATCACTTCAAGAAGGTTCTGACATAGTTTACATTGATTTTAGTTTGTTCATTTCACGATCAAAGGATGGCAAAGTTTCTGCTGCATCCAGGACGTTACGAATCATTACAATGCTGAAACCACTTTTATCAGTTCATTCTGGTCCTGGCCAGAAATCACTAACCTAGATGAAATATCCAATACCAAGGTAATTTGATTGAAAATAAATAATAGATTATGTTAATATAGGCAGGGATTAGATAATGAGAAAAACTCTTAATTCTACAGCATACTGAATGGTTATTTGTAAATCAAAATGAAGCAAATAAACTGCTTTAAAAGACCACTCTTGTAGGTGTTCTCAATACTCCCATAGATTATAAATTAGGATAAACAAGACAAGAGCTCTGTATTACAGAGTTAAGTTATTTTTATAATTCTGACAGAGAACTCAGTACTCTAACTTTTTTTTTAAAGATTTATGTATTTGAAAGAGCACATGCAGGAGGGGGGGGAGGGGCAGAGGGAGAGAAGCAGATTCACAGCTGAGTCTGGTGGGAGAACAATCCCATGCCTCCACGTGGAGCTCCAAATGGGCCTTAACATGGGCCTTGAGCACAGGGCATGATCTCAGGACCCAAGATCAAGACCTGAGCCGAAATCAGCAATGGGAAGCCCAAAGGACAGAGCCACCCAGGGGCCCTTCTAACATAATACTGGTCACATCTGTTGAGCACCTACTATGCATAATCACTGAATTCTAAATTTTTACATCTTTACGTATACTAAGTCAAATATCAAAAATTACCCCAAATCTCCCTTACAGAACTGATATGTCATATTTGTACTGTCTTATGTTCTTAAGCTGAACCACAACTGGCCTCAAGGATTCTGGAAGAGGGATTTTTTGACCTATATAATTAATATGTCAATTAATAATTATTTGCTATATTAGTAATTAACTTAGTATACCCATTAAAATTAATCTTTGAATTAAAATGAATATTTTAATGACTATTTAAATCTAGATGTCAGTATAAAGAAATTGTAGCGATTACCACAACTTTTAGAAAGAATTGTGCTGTTCCTAGCCGACTCTGCCTAAAATCCAGGTGGCTGCTCTCTTACACAGTATCTACGGATTATGATCTGGAATTTAGTGTATCTGGAATACGAAACACTGAATGGAACTGACCACTGTCAAGGACATGACTGGGGATCCAGTTTGAATCTTCTGTCTTTAGTTTAATAAGTTATGTAGCAATGAGCAAATTACCAAGTATCCCAAGCCCTAATTTTCTTTTCTGTAATATTGTGATAATTATTTATGATCTGGGTTATTGTGAGACTTGAATAATAAGATAATGTGGGTCTTTACACCTGACCTCTTAGTAAGCATGTAGTAGATGGTAGCTATTATTAAGCCAAATAATTATACATAGGGATAATATTTTTCTATCAAAGCCGAAAATATGGATTAAGGAAATGCCTCCATAAAGGCTAAATATGCTGAAATATATAAGAAGCATACCTAACATGAAAAATGTCTCTTAGTGCTAAAGCAGATAACAATCCCTACAATTGTGGAGCTTATTTTCTGGAAGGCCGAAGTTAGGG
Organism: Ursus arctos; assembly: GCF_023065955.2. Lineage (NCBI taxonomy): Eukaryota > Metazoa > Chordata > Mammalia > Carnivora > Ursidae > Ursus > Ursus arctos. The sequence goes on from NW_026622952.1 coordinate 38,615,444, forward strand.
AATGACTTTTAAATAAGCAAACTGAGGGACACCTGGTGGCTCAGCTGGTTAGGCATCTGCCTTTGGCTCAAGTCACAATCTCAGGGTCCTGGGATCAAGCCCACATCAGGTTCTCTGCTTACTAGGGAGTCTGCTTCTCTCTCTCACTCTCTCTCTGTACTCCCTCTCTCTCTCAAATAAATAAAATCTTAAAAAAATAAATATAAATTATAAACAAGCAAATTGAAATAACCATTAGAAGATGATATATGATATGAGGGAATCAAGGAAAAAAAACAGAACTGGCTTTAAATAGATCATGGGGGAGTAGGAAGGCATGAGTTACAAAGGTAAAAAGGTGGTAAATATAGACTGAATTAAGATAGTGATATTTGATCTGAGACTTGAAGTAGGTAACGGCCAAGTAGAAATCTGCAGAAAGAGTATTTCAGGCAAGGAACTTCTGGGGCAAAGGCCTAAGGCAAGAGCCGTGTGCTAGGATGGGTAAAGCCCTAGGCTTGCTTGTAGCCCTGAGATGGCAAGGGGCTAAGGGTTGGGGTGGGGAGACAGAATAGATGGACACAGAAACAGGAGAACGCGGAGAGTACAGAACCATGTAGGATATTATAGGCACTCAGATGGATTCTCCAAGTGTTATGGACTTCCACTTAAAATATTCTGGCTCAGGGGCCAACAAACTTTCCCTGTGAAAGTCCAGATTGTAAATATTTTAAATGTTATGTAGTCCAAATGATCTCTGTTGCAACTACTCAACTTAGTCCCTATGGCATGAAAGTCATAGGCAATATGGAAACAAATGAGCATGATTCAGTTTCAAAAAACTTTATTTAGAGAAAAAAAAAAAGGCAGTAGGCCACATTTTGCCTACTGGCTATGGTTTGTCAACCTCTGCTTTGACCTGACTTAAATATACACAATTTTGGTCTCTGTTTTTTTCAAGTTTTATAGTTATTTTTACATTTGGGTCTATGACCCATTTTGACGTCATTTTTGTGTTATGAGTTAAGAATTAAGTGTCTTTTTTCTTTTTCTTTCTTTCCTTTTTTTTTTTTTTTTTTTTTAATCTATGGATATCTAATCACTTGGCATTACTTGTTGAAAAGATTCCTGGGCACTTCTGTCAAAAATCAACTGACTGTGTATATGTGTATGTTTCTGGAGTCTATTTTATTCTGTTCATTTCTGTGTTGTTCTTACACAAACACAACACTATTTTGATTACTCTAGCTTCACAGTAAATCTTGACTTCAGGTAATCTAAGACCTTTAACTTCGTTCTTATTCAAAATTACTTTTTGTTAGTCTATGTCCTTTGCACTTGCATGAGTATTTCAGGACCAGCTTTTCAATTTCTACCAAAGAGCCTATTGGGGTATTGATCCAGATTTCAATGAATCCCATAAGTCATTCTGGGGACTATTTACCTCTTAAAAAAGATTTCTTTGATAAGACGCCAAAGTACATTTAAAAAATTGAAAACTGCACTTCACCAAAATTCAACTGACACAAAATCTAAAAGGACAAGCCACAGACTAGGAAAAAATAGATGCAAAAGATATATCTGGGGGCGCCTGGGTGGCTCAGTCAGTTAAACATCTGCCTTCCACTCAGGTCATGATCTCAGGGTCCTGGGATTGAGCCCCACACGCTGGGCTCCCTGCTCAGCAGGGAGTCTGCTTCTCACTCTGCGCCTCCCCCTGCTCATGCTCTCTCTCTATCAAATAAATAAATAAAACATTTAAAATAAAAAGATATCTGATAAAGAACTTATATCCAAAATACACAAAGAAATTTAATAACTCAATAACAATCAACCTAGTTAAAAACTGGCCAAAAGATTTGAATAGAAAATTCACTGTAGGGGCGCCTGGGTGGCACAGTGGTTAGGCGTCTGCCTTCGGCTCAGGGTGTGATCCCGGCGTTATGGGATCGAGCCCCACATCGGGCTCCTCTGCTATGAGCCTGCTTCTTCCTCTCCCACTCCCCCTGCTTGTGTTCCCTCTCTCACTGGCTATCTCTATCTCTGTCAAATACATAAATAAAATCTTTAAAAAAAAAAAAGAAAAAAGAAAATTCATTGTGAATATATATGAATGGCAAATAAATGCATAAAAATAAATACAACATGGTTATTTATTGTGAAAATGCAAATTAAAATCAGAATGAGATACTGACACACATCCACTACAAGACTGAATTTAAAAAGACTGACAATATCAAGCATTATAAAGGGTGTGAAGCAACCGGAACTCTCAAAAATTGTTAATGGGAATGGAAAATGATGCAGCCACTTTGGAAATTAGGCAATTTCTTAAAAAGTTTACCGTGTACTCATATAAGACCTGGCAAACTCATTCCTAGGTACTTCACCAACTGAAATGAAAAATACGTCCACAGAAAGACTTGCACTGGAATTTTCAGTCTCGATTTTATTCAAAATTGGCAAAACCTAGGAACAACCCACATGTGCATCGACTGGTGAATGGATAAAACAAAGTGTGGTATCTTTATACAATGGAATATTTCTGTGCAATCAAAAGAAAGTGAGTGACTGATACATCTAACAACATAAACACATTTCAAAAGCATTTGCTAAGAGAAAGAAGCCATATGCAAAAGGATATATATTGTATGATTCCATTTAAATAAAATGGATTCTAGAAAAGGCAAATCTATAGTGACAGAAATCAGAGCAGTGGTTGCCAGACACTTGCCAGCAGATAGTAGGGGAGGGGATAGAAGGACTAACTGAAAGGGAAATGAGGAAGGTTTTGGGGTTGATGGAACTATTCCATTTTGTGATTCTTGTTCCATGACTGTTTGCATTTGTCAAAACTTACTGAATCACAAATTTGGATGGAAGCTGGACCAACGTGGTAGTGGAGGAAGTTGGTGGAGAGAAGTGGTCAGATTCTTTATTTATTTTGAAGGCAGAGTCACAGGGTTTCCTAATAGCTTGGATGTGAAATATGAGAAAAGAAAGAAGGGGGGAAATGAACCTCCAATGACATAAGATATTCTTTCTCAACCCTTGTCAGACACTACACTACATGCTCACTGGGAAAACCCACTTGGCACAAGCAAACTATGCTTGACCAACTACTGTATCTTCCCATCATGAACATCAATCTGCAAGCTACTTGCTCCTGACCCAGGTCTAGCCTACCTTCAAAAACTGCCGAGCCTTGCCACAAATTGGTGCCAGATAAATCTTGTCTTTCTCTCTCTCTCTCTCTCTCTCATTTACTATAAATGTCCCCAGTTACCATAAGCAAGCCAGAGCACTTTTTTAAAACAGTTTTAGATTTACAGAAAAATTGAGAAATAGTAGAAACACCCATATACTCTAGATAATTACCCTTATTATTAACATCTTACATTGCTATGGTATATTTGTAACAATTTTTGAACTAATATTGATACATAATTTACTCAGATTTTCTTAATTTTTACCTAATGTCCTTTTCTCGGTTCTAGGAACCCACCCAGTATACCACATTACAATTAGTTCTTAGGTTCCCCTTTGGTGTCTCCCTAGGTTCCTCTTAGCTGTGACAAGTTTCTGAGATTTCCCTTGTTTTTTATGACTTTGGACTTTGACAATTTTTCAGAGTACTGGTCTTATATTTTGTAGCATGTTCTTCTATTGGAATTTTTCTGCTGTTTTCCATGATTAGGTTGGGGTAATATGTTTTGGAAAGGAAGACCACTGAGGTAAAGTGCCATTGTCATTATTTCATTATGTACTATTACCCCAGTTGAGCTTGGCCTTGATCACTTAGCTGAGGTGGTGTTTCACAAGTTTCTTCCTTGTAAAGTTACCTTTTTCATGCTGTAGTCTTTGGAGGGAAGTCAGCATTTGCAGCCTATATTTAAGTTGTGCTCCCTCTCCATCCCTGGCATTTTTAAAAATTAAATTTTAGCCATTTGAAAATGACTAAACATTCTGCTATTTTACTTACTTTTGTTTCATTGGTTCCTCCCAAAGTTAGATGGCGTTATAAATTCAGGGACCCAGCCCAGAAATTCAAATTCAATACATTGAGGGTGGAGCCTAGGATTTAACGAATGCCCCTAGGGTGATTCAGAGGCACCTACTCCAGCAGTCCACTTTAAAAAGCTCTACTCTCACCACTTACTAATGATAATTATTCTTTTTTTTTTTAAAGATTTTATTTATTTATTCAACAGAGATAGAGACAGCCAGCGAGAGAGGGAACACAAGCAGGGGGAGTGGGAGAGGAAGAAGCAGGCTCACAGCAGAGGAGCCTGATGTGGGGCTCGATCCCATAACGCCGGGATCACGCCCTGAGCCGAAGGCAGACGCTTAACCGCTGTGCCACCCAGGCGCCCCACTAATGATAATTATTCTGAACTAAAGACCTTTTTACTGACTCCAGAGCTATTTTTCCCTTGGTTAAAGGTTTTTGTCATTAGTTTCCTGTCAGAGTTGGGGGAATACCTCTTTGCCCTTGTCTGCCTGCTTAACATTCAAAATAGTTGAACTAATTTGGCAACCACATAACTATTATTCATTGCCCATGAGGAAATTCAAATGCAGCATACAGCTCTGTCTCATTCCTCCCTACCAAAAAAAGTCCCAAATACATACAAATAAGTGTATAAATTATTGAGAATGAACTTTAAATTAATCCCACAACTCCTAAAAATAGCCAAGTCAAGGCTATTGTCAAGAATTCTTCTAAAGATGTGCAAGAAAGAAAGAAAGAAAGAAAGAAAGAAAGAAAGAAAATAAAGGAAAGAAGATGTTCAATGAGGACAGTAGTTTCTTCTGAGGAGAATAATGTAGAATCTGATGCTGAGAATTCAAAGAACCAACATAGTGACTGGCCCTTCTCTCTAACTAGCTGTATGACCCTGGGCAATGCACTTAATTTTTGCACTTCAATTTCTCATCTGTGAGGTATAAACAATAACCACCTGTCTTATTATATTGAGTTTAAGTATCAGAATCTGAGGATTAAAGATCTTGCTGCACAGATATGAAGTTTCTTTGTAAAATAGAATTTATTTACCAATGTACTTATGGGATCAAAGAATTCCATTTTTAACATTTCATATCACAATTATTGCATGCCCATATCTAGATTAAGTAAACAAAGTTGAAGAAACTAAGTGCTTCTGATCGCCCAGTATATAATGGAACAGGCCAAGATATACAATATGCAGAACTATACACACTTAAAACCTAAAATAATTTCCAGAGACTCTAGAATATTCATATTAAGTGATACTTTAGTTGTTTAAAGTAATTATTTATGCATTAAAAAAATTAAACAATATAACATTCCTGAAAATTTAACATTGGCCTTTTCAAAATGGAGACCCAACAGCCATTTCATTAGAGAAGCTATAAGTTATAAAGGCTTTGGTCCCTGAATATGGTTGTAAATCCTGGCTCTGCCACTTATTGGCTGGGTTATCTTGGGCAAGTTTCTCAACTATTTAGTTTTCTTATCAGTAAAATAAGGATAATAACAGTACTTACACGGCAGATTATTTGTGAGTGATTAGAGTCAACATGTGTAAAATTCTTTAAAACACTGTTACATGTGATACTATTATTATTTATTACTAGCCATTTTAGAGGATTAAGATCTATGGAAACCAATGAGATTCATCTTTAAATTAAAAAAAAACAGAAATATTGGCAGTCAAACAGTTTGCTACTTTATATATAACAACTGAAAACGATGTGGATTTAGTCAAAATGGTAAATTTAAAGTAAAACACCAGTATCTACTTCCTCAAGCTAAGTACTAGATAGAAAATGGATAGAAAAAGAATTAACTGAATTACCAAAGGAAAATAGTTGACCCCAATTACTTCTGTTTATTAACTAATAAAATAGTCTGAGCAATGAAATTGGAAAGACTTTCCTGTCATGAAAAATTGAGTTAGGCAACTAGCTACACAATTCTACATTTTCATGTCAAATGACATAGGAGGCCTTGCTCTCAATCATGATATACTATCCTATTGGTAATATTTAAAACTGCAAATCAGTTATCAAAATCTACATTTTAAAGATTAAGTTCAACTTCTGACCCCTTCACAAAGATTCTTTGACAACCCTGTGGAGAACTGAGTTCTTCCTTTCCATATTCAGATGTAGATGGGGTATCTGTAATTTTGGTGATAGTGAGCTTTATTAACATCACTAGCATAAGTTTCATACAGCACCTACAACAAAGAAATTTGTCTTGCTTATTTCTGAACATCCTCACTCCACCAAGCACAGAGGATAAAGGTATTTGTTCACGGGCATGCAAATAAATGTCAACATTGGACTTATGCATTTCCTCACATTTTTCACTCATATATATGCCACAGCTAGTCTGAAATTCCAGGACATGAAAATCCAACAAGAAATAAATTAGCTGAATAATAAAAAGGAAAAAAAGACACTTTTTCATTTGATCAGATTTTTTTATACATGACTACAGTCATAATACCCATGAGGTAATAATACCCTCCATTTTCAATAATGAAATAACATTCCATAATATAAGTAAGTCCTAACCTAGGATTCATTAAAAATAGATTTTGGTTCTGCTATGACTAATATATCACCTTTTCATATGTGTTTGCTATTAAATTTGCTATTAAATATAGGTAGGTAAATATGTAATTACGGCAAGGTTGCAGGATACAAGGTTAATATACAAAAGTCAATTTCTTTCCCATACAGCAGCAATGAACAAATGGAATGTGAAAAATGCAATACCATTTATACTAGCACCTAAAAGAATGAAATCCTTAGGTATAAATCTAACAAAATACATACAAGATCTATATAAGGAAAACTATAAAATTCTGATGCATAAAAACAGAAAAGAACAAAAGTAAATGGAGAGATACACCATGTGCATGAATAGGAAGACTCACTGTCAAGATGCTAGTTCTTAACAACTCGATCTATAGATTCAGTGCAATCCCTGTCAAATTCCCCACAAATTATTTCATAGGTACTGACAAACTGCTTCTAAAAACTATATGACGAGGCAAAAGACCCAACTAACCAACATAATATTGAATGAGAACAAAGTTGGGAGACTGACACTACCCAATTTCAATACTTATCATAAAGCTAGAATAATTAAGACAGTGTAGGATTTGTGAAAGACAAATAGGTCAATGGAACAGAATAAGGAGCCCAGCAATGAGTCTCATAGATATAGTCAACTGATCTTTGGCAAAGGAGCAAAGGCAACATAATAGAATAAAGATAGTCTTTTCAACAAATAGTGCTGAAACAGCTGGATATCTACACACTAAAAAAAAAAAAAAGCATCTAGACACAGACCCTACATGCTTCACAAAAAGTAATTCAAAATAGGTTACAGACCAAAATATAAAAGGCAAAGGTATAAATTAGGTATAAAGCCCTAGAACGTAACATAGGAGAAAATTTAGATGACCTTGGGTATGGCAATGACTTTTTAGATCCCACACCAAGAGAATAATCCAGGAAAGAAATAATTGATTAGCTGAATTTCATTAAAATTAAAAACTTCCACTCTGAAAAAGACAATGCTAAGAGAATGAGAAGACAGACTGGGAGAAAATATTTGCAAAGATATATCTGATAACGGACTATTATGCAAGATATACAAAGAACTCCTAAAACTCAACAATAAGAAAATAATTCAATTAAAAAATAGGCCAAAGACCTGAAGACACACTTCACCAAAGAAGATGTACAGATGGCAAATAAGCATATATGAAAATTTTCTATATCATAGGTCATCAGGAAAATGAAAATTAAAACAAGGTACCATTATACACACATTAGAACGGCCAAAATCTACAACACTGACAACACCAAATGTTGACAAAGAAATGGAGCAACAAGAACTATAATTTATTGCTGGTTCAATGCAAAATGGTACAGTCACTTTGGAAGACAGTTTGGTAGTTTCTTACAAAACTAAACATACTCTTACTATACGATCAAGTGATTGCGCTTCAAAGGAACTGAAAACTTATGCCCACACAAAAACCTACACATAGTTATTTATAGCAACTTTGTTCACAATTTCCAAAACTTGGAAGCAAGAAGATGTGCTTCAGTAAATGAATGGATAAATAAACTGTGGTACATCCAGACAATGGAATAGTATTCAGTGCTAAAAAGAAATGAGCTATCAAGCCATGAAAACAAATGGAGAAACTTTTAAGTACATATTGCTAAGTGAAAGAAGGCAATCTGAAAAGGCTACATACTTGTATGATTTCAACCAAATGACATTTTGGAAAAGAGACAATTATGGAGAAGAGCAAAAAGATCAGTGTTTGCCAGAGGTTGAGGAGGGACAGATGAATAGGTATTAGCACAGAAGATTTTAGGGAAATGAAAATACTCTGCATGACACCATGATGATGTCAATATGTCATTATACATTTATCCAAACCCATAGAATACACGATACCAAGAGTGAACCATAATATAAACTATGAACTTTGGGTGATCGTGATGTATTGACATAGATCCACGAGCTGTAATAAATGTACTACTCTCCTGGGAGATGTTGATAACAGGGAAGGCCATGCACAGATGGGGGCAAGGGTATATGGGAAATCTCTTACCTCCCCCTCAATTTTGCTATGAACCCACAACTGTTGTAAAAAATAAAATACTAATTTTTTAAAAAGCTAGAGAGAAAAATAAAAATTTTAGCCCTTCTGTATATGTGTGTGTGTATATATGTGTGTGTGTGCGTGCGTGCATGTGTACACACACACGTGTATATATATATATATATATATATACGTGTGTGTGTATGAGAAGAATATATTTTTGAATGCAAGGATTTTGTTGAGTTCCTGATTTTGAGATCCATTCAGGGCAAATAGCTTTTCTGGGTCTTAAAGATATTCTTCCCTTTATCTTTCAAATTTCATTTATGCACTGAATTATTTGTGCTCTAAATTTTATGTCTAGCTAAGAATAGGTGCTGTTAACTCCCACAGCTGTCTTTATCTCATTTAAATATGTATGTTAGCATAATCCCCTCCAGTCCCATCCATGTTGATATAAATGGTGGGTATTCATCCTTTCTGATGGCTGAATAATATTCCATTGTATGTATGGACTACATCTTCTTTATCCATTCATCTGTTGAAGGGCATCTTGGCTCCTTCCACAGTTCGGCTACTGTGGACATTGCCGCTATGAACACTGGGGTACACGTGCCCCTTCTTTTCACTACATCTGTATCTTCAGGGTAAATACCTAGTAGTGCAATTGCTGGATCGTAGGGTAGCTCTATTTTTAACATCTTGAGGAACATCCATTTGTTTTCCAGAGTGGCTGTACCAGCTTGCATTCCCACCAACAGCATGAGTGTTCCCCTTTCTCCACCTCCTCACCAACATTTGTTGTTTCCTGTTTTGTTAATTTTTGCCATTCTAACTGGTATAAGGTGGTATCTCATTGTGGTTTTGATTTGTATTTCCCTGATGGCTAGTGATGTTGAGGATTTTTTCATTTGTCTGTCAGCCATTTGTATGCCTTTTTTGTTTTAAAGATTTTATTTATTTATTGGACAGAGAGAGACACAGTGAGAGAGGGAACACCAGCAGGGGGAGTGGGAGAGGGAGAAGCAGGCTTCCTGACGATCAGGGAGCCCGATGCAGGGCTCGATCCCAGGATCCTGGGATCATGACCTGAGCAGAAGGCAGACGCTTAACGACTGAGCCACCCAGGCACCCATGTATGCCTTCTTTTGAGAAGTGTCTGTTCATGTCTTCTGCCCATTTTTTGACTGGGTTATTTGTTTTTTGAGTGCTGAGTTTGAGAAGTTCTTTATAGATTTTGGATATCAGCCCTTTATCCGTATTGTCATTTGCAAATACCTTCTCCCATTCTGTGGGTTGCCTCTTAGTTTTGTTGACTGTTTCCTCTGCTGTGCAGAAGCAATAGTATGGAGGACCATGGGGAAGGGAGGGAAATCTGAAGGGGGAGAAATCAGAGAGGAGAGGAATCATGAGAGACTATGGACCCTGGGAAACAAACTGAGAGTTTCAGAGGGTAGGGGGGTGGGGGGTGGGGGGATGGGGTAACAAGGTGATGGGTATTAAGGAGGGCACGTGTTGTGATGAGCACTGGGTGTCATATGCAACCAATGAATCACTGAACACTACATCAAAAACTAATGATGTACTTATACAGTGGATAACTGAACATAATAAAATAAATAAATAAATAAATAAATAAATAAATAAATAAGTATATTAGTTTTATTTCTGGTATATTTACTTAAAAATATTTATTATCCTAATGCTTTAATTTTATATGGATTGTGATATAAAGAAAATCTTGGTTAATTTTACCTTTGAAAAGAAAAATAATCCTGTTTTTGATTTAACTGATCTTTTCCAAATAGTCAATCTTTTTTTTTTTGATTGTCCATTTGTTTTGTTTTTATTTATTGAACTTCTAAAAATTAGAGGAAATGGATGGAACATTTAGATTTTCATATCACACACTTATATTTTCAAGTGATATATGTACTTTAGGTCAAGCTCATTTGTTTATACTAGCACTGAATGAAGGAACAGAAAAAGATTTGTTTTATCATGAAAAGCAAACAAAATGTCATACATACCAATTTGTGTTCACTGTGCTAGTTCCAGTGCTGTTTCACTGCAAGTATGAATATTACCTACCTTTGTTTGTTTGACAAAGCTTTGCTCCATGATAAAGCCAAGGGCAAAGCCAAGTACCTGTTTCATGAGGTAAAGAAAGACAGGTACAAGTTTGTACCATGTGAGTGTTTACTGATCATAAGAAAGGCAGTTTTAAGAAGAATATCCAGGAGCACCTGAGTGGCTCAGTCAGTTAAGCGGCTGACTCTTGATTCATCTCAGGTTATGATCTCAGGGTTGTGAGCCTGCTTAAGATTCTCTCTTTCCCTCTCCCACTGTCCCTCCTTCCCTCTCCCTCTGGAAAAAAAAAAAATCCAATGTGTTGAAAAACCAAAATAAATCTTGAACTACTACTTTTCACCCCCTAATAAATTAGTTCAAAAATTCCAAATTGGTCTCTATTTATGAAGTGTGATCTTCCGTTCAGTTTAAAACTTACAAATGCAGAAAAATGCACCACCATTTGCTAAACATTGATATAAGTGTGATATCATTACTTTTGATGTTGAAGAAGAGCGAATAATGTAAATATGTTTTGAAATGAGTCTTTAGTATTTTCTTTTCCATTACTAACAAGCCTCCAAATGAACTTCAGGTATTTAAAAACCTATTTAAACTTTTGTTATGGACTGAGTCTGTTTATCCCTGCCACCCCCAGAAATTCACATGTTGAAGCCCTAATCTCCAGTGTGGTAGTATTTGGAGATGGGCGTCTAAGGAAACTAAGGGTAAATGAGGTGGTAAGTGTTGGAGTCTCCACCTGATGGGATTAGTGTCCTGTAAGAGACGTAAGAGAGCCTCTCTCTCTCTTATACATGCATCAAGTAAAGGCCATGGGAGGACATACTGAAAAGACAACTGTCTACAAGCCAGAGAGCTCTCACCAGAAATCAAATTTGTGGGCACCTTGAACTTGGATTTCTAGTCTCCAAAACTGTGAGAAATAAATTTCTGCAGTGTTAGCCATCCTGTGTATGGTATTTTGTTATGGCAGTCCTAGTAGACAAATAGAATTTGGTATCTTTGTTTACCCTCTGTAAATTCATGTGTAACTCTTAGAGGGAACACAAAGTACACAAAATGCACAAAATTATTTGAATAGTATTTTATTCTTAAAGGACTGGAGAACTTATATTAGTATAAGACAGTCTTTGGTGGGTAAAATATTTGCAACTTCCTGACAGAAAATTTCATGCCACAACTTTTATACCCAAGGATATAAAGGGACAATATTCTATGGGGCGCCTGGGTGGCGCAGTCATTAAGCGTCTGCCTTTGGCTCAGGGCGTGATCCCAGCGTTATGGGATTGAGCCCCACATCAGGCTCCTCCGCTATGAGCCTGCTTCTTCCTCTCCCACTCCCCCTGCTTGTGTTCCCTCTCTCGCTGGCTCGCTCTCTGTCAAATAAATAAATAAAATCTTAAAAAAAAAAAAAGGGACAATATTCTATATTATTTTTTACCTTGTATGCTACATAAATGAATCCTTTTTTTAAGACTGTATTTATTTGAGAGAGAGAGAGCATGAGTGGGGGGAAGAGGGAGAGAGAGAATCTCAAGCAGAACCCACACTGAGCACAGAGCCCAATGCAGAACTCAATGTCACAACCCTGAGATCACTACCTGAGCCAAAACCAAGAGTTGGCTGCTTAACTGACTGAGCCACCCAGCTGCCCCTTATTATTCTTATAAAAGAATAGTGATCTCTTATGAAAAATCTTTTTTCAAAATTGAAGAAAACTGAAGGATAAAAATTCAAAGAGGCTGAGGAGGAATAAAACTAGTAAATCATGAATGTTTAGCTTATTCACTGGACATATGGATATCATCAACTCAGGGAAGGACAAAAATGCAAAATTCATGAGAATGAAGATTTTTAAAAAAGAGATAGCATTAAGCCAGTTTGGGTTTTTCTCCTTTGCTTAGAAGAAATGATGCTACCTTAGGTTAGTATTCTTTTCTTCTTTTGTTATTTATTAAATAATGTTTATAATAACCCTACTGTCAAAGATCAATAAACCTATTGTTAAAAGTTAAAAATATGCTTTTCATAAAAATATAAATTGGACATTTATCAAATATTTATTTAATTCAATTATGAGGGAATCAGTAAGACCACTCAGCTGGCTCCAAAAGCATTTGGGAAACTTGGTATTTGAGGCATTTAGAAAAAATAAATAAATATTAGAATAATATTGGTAGGTTAGGTTTTTTTGTTTGTTTTCCTCTGGTTAATATCTTACAGAACAATAAACCATAGTCTTTGGGTTATCTTTCTTACTAGACAGAAATCATTTCCATCTTCAGCAGAAAAAAAACTATAAATAACATTACACTTTGCAGAGATTGAACCCTTAATAACAAGCAGCAAATGTAAAAAATGGTATTATCCTCCTGGAAAATTAGCATAATGCCATGATACTAATTTTATGAATCTATATATTGGCCAGCTGAACTCCAGAAAGGCTATGTCAATCTATACTTCTAATAGCAGTGAGGGAGATGGCTTCTCTTAAAACATTTAATATTATGTATTTTTTTCTTTGGAAGAGAAAATTCAAAGGTATGAAGCTTTCCAAAGCTGTATATCAGAGCCAAGATTAGAATTCATTTTGTTGTTGTATTCTATTCCATGACTCTGGATGCCAAACAGATTGCCAGTCTTTTCTTCATCCATAAGTCTTCTTCCTATTCCTACCCTACCCAAAGTCCCAAGAATAATTCTGCTGTTAATTACCCATTGCTACACCTTTCTACGGTTTGTCCTCTCCTCATAATATTTTGCTCCTTAATTAAATTTCAACCTAGCTCTTAACCTATTACACTTCAACTCATTTTGTAGAAATTTTGTAGCTCCTACTTGGTTTAATACATTTGAAACTTTTAAGTCTATAATCTTTTTTTTTTTTTAAAGATTTTATTTATTTATTTCACAGAGAGAGAGAAAGCCAGCGAGAGAGGGAACACAAGCAGGGGGAGTGGGAGAGGAAGAAGGAGGCTCCCAGCGGGGGAGTCTGATGTGGGGCTCGATCCCAGAATGCCGGGATCACGCCCTGAGCCGAAGGCAGATGCTTAATGACTGAGCCACCCAGGCGCCCCTTAAGTCTAAAATCTTTAACCAAAGGGGAAAGAAAATATCAATATGTAGGAGGTTTTAGAGAGGTAGGGGTGGGTTGAGAGGAGTGTGGGACTGAGGATCAAAAGGCATTCCCCAAATCTTTTAAATCACATCATAGAAACCAGAAGGTTATCCTTTCACATGCACGTGTACCAGCTGAAACTCTTATTTCTTACTCAAGAAATCCAAGACAATAAGGTACTACAAGTATAACTACTCTAATTTATGAATAACATACTTTACAATTTTGGTATTTTATTGTCAGTAGCAAAGTACCTATCTCACAGTTGTGGATCAAGGCAAACCCTTGTGCTGCTATACTGAATTTGAGAACGCTGATAAAATTATCAGCTCTTAAAACGGCTCTGCTACGTGTTCCAACACTATCTTTAGAATTTTCACTAATCACCATGTCCTTAACTCCATTTGTTAGATATATTTTAAGATAGCATCACTTCAACATCTCAAGTACTCAATGTGTGGCGAAAAATACACAGCTGCCCTGACCCTAGAGCCTACCAGCCTGTGTGTAAAATGAGGGTCATCAGCATTTATAGCCATTTTATCAGGTCCTCTTACTCGACCTGCTTACCCTGCTTGCTAGGACCTAAGCCTGTGCAGATTCTTCCCAAGTGTTTTTTGAAAGTTCCCAATCAAGCAATCAAACAGTTTTAAAAAAAATTCTGACACATCTGAATACTAATATTTGTAGAGAGATGATTGATATATTTATTGATAACACTCTGTGCTCTATTATACAATAGTTTGAGCGGTATACATGATGTCCCATAACATAATGAGGATTATTTAATTTAGGGAGAAAAAATGATATGCCTAATCTTTTATAACTGAACAGAAAATCCCTATGGAGTATTTCCTTTGTATTCAAGAACAACTCAGGAATCTATGTTCTCTGGGGATTGTCTGTCTACTTCCCTCCTCTTGTGGGCAGCCAGCATTTCCCCAGTTCTTGCATCTTTCCTAAAAGGGCTAGAGAACCTGAAAACTTTAAAACCGTAAAACCCTTGTGATAACAAGAACACTTACATATTCCATGTTGGAACGACACTGTTTTTTTAAAAGAAATGGGAAGATGTATCTCTTTTCCAGGGGTCTCTGATCTATTCCATTTTCACCTCTCCTGGGACCTCAAAACACCTCCCTGCATCTTAAGAGAGGGAGGAGGAACACCCATGCTAAGAAACTCAGGCAAATACCTCGGGTGAGGGGTAGCACCAACTCATTCATGTCGTAAGATACACACAAACAAGTTTGAAACACTTAAAAAAAAAAAAAAGATGTATTTATATACTTTAGAGAGAGAGTGTGTGTGAGGGGGGCAGAGGGAGAAGGACAGAGGGAATTTTAAGCAGACTCCATGCTGACTGTGCAGCCCAACACAGGGGCTTGAGCTCACGACACTGAGGTCATGACCCGAGCCAAACCCAAGAGTCTGACACCCAAATGACTGCACCACCCAGGCGCCCCTGAAACCCTTTAATACACTAGTAGGACTCTCTGACTCCCTGGCTCTCAATAAATTTGAATCCTGACTCCACTACTTACTATCTGCAAGTCCTTGAAAGAGGTATTTAACTATTCTACACCCCAGCTTTCTTATCTGAAAAATTAGGATGATACAGTATTTACCTCATAAAGTTTTTAGGACGAGTAAATGAATCAATATTTGTAAAGCACTTAGCATGGTACCTAGCACCCAGTGAGTGTACTCTATAAATGTTTGATAAGTACTCCATAAGTAATGCATTCCACTGAAGTTTTAAACTTTGGTTTTGAGGGAAAAGCTATGGAAAAATAAAATCATATTTTAATCTTCTAGTGAGAACTTTCCAATCACCTTCTTTCCTTTTTAAGTAAAAATAAAAATAAAATACTTTAAACTGGGGATGTACTGTATGGTGACTAATATAACAAAATTAAAATTATTAAAAACATAAAATACTTTATAAAATCTTCTATGCATATACGTTAATTTTTAAACAGAAAAAAAAATAATATTTTTAAATGTTACTCCAAAGGTAAAACTGGTAGTAAAGTAGAAATAAATGCAAAAATTAATATAGCACATTGCTGGTTCTGTTTTAGGGAAATGGGAGACTTCTGGCAAATAGGTTGGAAATACATGCTGAAATTTACAATACATGTAGGCTGTGCTCCATAAGCTTCTGTGGTAGTTTTCTCTAAATAAGTGATTTCTCAAATGTACTATTCTGTCCAGCACAACTTGAAAAATCTTGGGTGGTAAGAAAAAAATGTAGACTCCTAGGTTTTATCTAGGATTTATTAAATTAAAATATCTAAAGTTATCTGCAATTTATGATAATCTACAATTTCAATAAATTCCCCAGTTGATACTTATGGGCCTTCAAGTTTGGAACTGTTATCCCAAGACATGATCACACGAGTGTGAAAAGTTAGTCATGGAAGCATTGTCTATAACAGTGGAAAACTGGTACGTGGCCAACAAAACTACATTAGTCTCAACACCACCTAGAAAATCATCTCATCAAATTGTTTATTGTGAATCTAACCCGAGGAAACTATTAGACAAATGCAGATTTTGGAATATCCTACAAGGTAGTGACCTCAGTTTTTAAAAAATGGCAATGTTGTGGAAGAAAAAAAAGAATGAATGATAGTAATGTAAATTAATCTTGTCCATCAAAATACAAACTGTGTCTGGTGGAATGCAGACAATTACTGTTATAGAGATACTGACCAATTCTACTAGTTTTTGCATCTATTTGTAAATCCATTACAACATTCCTTATTTGATATATATATATATGTAGTTCTTTGAATTCTCCTTTAAACTGGTTATATCGTGATTCCTTCATCAACTAAGAGATTACGAAAATCTTCACTCATTTTTTCACTCTCTGTATGACAGCCATGATTATATCCTCTTCTAAATTTTGTCTTCGACACTTAAATGTCTTATTATGAACATGCATAGTTTTATAAAAATATTAACAGTATTTTTAAAAAGAAATATATAAAAATTTGAAATATTTGAATTATGCTTATTGTTTCTTTATCTAAAAAACAGCTGTCATTGTAAAATACGTATACAAACACACAAGCACACATACAGTAAGATGTAAAACAGATCATAAAATAACCCTATATGTGAAATATAAAAGATATAAGATAAAATTATACAACCAGGAGCTCTACATTACCTACTTGGGCTGCCATAACAAAGCCCAAAGCCAGAGGCCCTTAAGCAGAAACAAATGTTGATGAGTAGATTATAGAAAAGACCAGACACCACAAGAGGCAAATGTGCCTTAATTATGTAGAGTCCTTACTGTCTAGCACAGTGATGGCCTGAGTTTCAGGGAGTTTGTTAGTTATTTATTGCTGTATAATAAATTGCACCAAAATAATCATTATCTCATAGATTCTATGGGTCAGGAGTTCAGTCAGGGCACAGTGGTGGGGGCTTGTCCAAGTGCCACAGCATCTGGGTCCTCAACCAGAAGACTCAAGGCTAGAGAGCTACAATCATCTGAATGCTTCACTGAGGCTAGAGGGTCTGCTCTGAGTTGGCTCTCCCACAAAGCCAGCAAGTTGGTTCCTTGACACATGGGGACCTCTCTGCAGCGCTGACCATCCTCCTAACAAGGTGGCCGGTTTCTCCCAGACTAATCCAAGAGGAAAAAGCCCCAAGTGGAAGCTCCCCTTCCCTTGGAAGTCACACAGCATCACGACCACTACCTTCCACTAAAGGAGAGTCACTGAGTCCAGCCCACATGCAAGCAGAGGGGAAATGGGCTCCACCTTTCAAAAAGAGGAGTGTCAATGAGTTGGAGGATGCTCTAAAATAATTGCGAGGACACTGACCAAACAGTGACGTCTACCAACAAACTCAACTCAGGTAACAGGTGAGGAAAGGAAAAGAAACAAAGCTTTAATTTCAAAAAGCTGCTAATTCTTCAATTTATTTAACCATCTCGTTTTTTGATACGTTTATGTTTCATCCACCTCAAATCTTTTAAAGTAAGCACCATTAAAATTATTAGGAAGGTTTTCAAAGGACTTAGAGTCTGACAACGACATAAGTAGAATGGGAGAAAAATGAAATTTAATAAGAACAACTGGATGGAGAGGGACTGGAGGCGTAAATACCAGTCGCACGGTCCTTGTATCAGATCAAATGCGAGATGTTTAGGTAAAAATCAATATGGTTCTGTGATTAATTAAAAACCAAAAAAAATCTTCAAATTTTGAGTTTTGATGCTGAAGACTGGGCTGGCAGCGTACTCATCATTCTTGAGGTTTGCTGAAAAAAATCTTAAACTAGTTAAAATTAAACTAGTTTGAAATTCTTCAATATGAATCAATCAGCTGAACTAAGCCAGGCATAGGTTACTGAAGAAAAATTTGACTTCTTTTGTTTACTGTGACTGGCTAGAAATAAATAATTTTTTAAGGCAAATTAGAAAAAAAACATTTCAATATTTAGAAACAAAATCCAGGTAACAATACTTGACAAATATCAAATGGGTAATCATCTGGGTAATCAAATTCCGATGTGAAAACAAAAGAAATTACACAATCTTCCTGACAAAAGCCAGAGAAAGTGTTCAAATAGTCTCAAAATACGTGCTGTCACAACCCTGAGATTTCTTTGCATGGATGGGGTGCATGAAAATGGGTAGGACATAAATGTAAATATAAAAAAGTGACTCTTCTCAAGCGTCTTTGATTCTCAAGTGTCTTTGATTCTAAATTGAATATAGTCATGTGTAACAATCTGAGAAGTCAGGAGGACGATCTAAACGGAAGAACGAGTCTCTCTAGGAAGATGAGACAAAACAACAGGAGACTGTACAGATTCAAGCCTTCAGGAAGGATAGTTGAATTGCTTTGATTTGAAAAATATCCTAATAGGTGAGCCACTGTTTCAAACCTGAAACTTGCTCCCTTTTAAGCCCTGCTGGGTAATGAGTAAATAGAGAAGGATGGTAAAAACGGAAACAGTGAAGAGGTTAATAAAGTGCTGGAAATTCATCTGTGATAAAACGTAATGCAAAAACCTATGAGCGGACAGGTGTGACATTCCTGTAAAAGTGAATGCTCTAAAAAACAGGCAGTTTCTGAAGAATTCTTTTAAAAAAGAGTACTACTACTTCATAGTATTCTAGTAACCTTCGTGCTTCCCCCCATTTTTCATTCCTGTAGAGGATCAACAATGTTCATTTTTTACTTAATAGATTACCAGTTGATAAAATTAAGTGAAGTAACTTTCTGAGATGAGTCCAATTTTTTAATGCTTCTTCTTACAGGTATGTTTTAGCACAATTTCTTATTTTTTAATTTGTTTGCAAAACTATACAATAATTTATTCATGTAGTTAAAAAAAGAAAATTATCCTTCCTGCTATTTTTTATGCAAATGTAGCGTAGTCTATACTCTGTCTACACCTTGCTTTTTTAACTTAATGATCTCTCTTGAAAGTCTTCCCTATTAGTCCCTTGAAAGCATCCTGATTCTTTGTGCAGCTGCTTCCTTATATTTTTATGGACATATCATAATTTCTTAACAGACCCCTACCAATGGACATTTGGGCTTAGACATTATTTCTTCTAATAAACACAAAATATTTACTTTTGATTTCTTAGTTTATTCAGAAATCACAAGGAAAAGAGATTCAAGCACTCAAAATTATTTAGTTAAATACACAGCTCTCTTCAGTTAAACTGTCTTTTCAACTTAAAATTTTATCATCCAATCACTTAAATCCAGCATGGTATAATTAACTTTTTCATACTAAGTTCAAAATAGAGCCAAAAAAATACCTTTCTATATACAAAAATTTAAAAGCGTTTTCAAAATTACTGTTGAAAGTCTCATTAGTTAGACTCTCTAATTGAAATTATGTGTTCTAATTGAAGTTTTTTTTCTTTCCCTTGTAAAATCATTCTGTCTTTGTGGAGACTCGCTGTAGCAAAAAAAGTGTCAAACATTTATCAGTTAAGTTTGATTATCTACTAAGAATAATTTCTCTACATTTCACAAAATTAATAAGTTTTTACTCAAAAAACTTTAGGTCTTTCTTCAGAATTTCAAATGAGATTTCGTAAAACATAAAATATGTGTTACTCAATTCCTAAGCTCAGCTACATGGTTGAAAGATTGGAAGTTCATTCTATTCAATGAAGATCAAGATAATACCACCAAAATATTATCACAAAGAAAAAAATACTTAAATTGCTATATATTAAAATATATTGGCAGCAGGTGTGAAAATGGATGTATAAATGTAACCTATGTAACTTATGGACTTTAAATATTAACATTTAATATCTCTAAATGAGTTCAAATATGTTAAGTATACACATTTAAAAATAATTTTAGTTCTCTGTACGTTAAAGATTTCAGTGATTTTTTTTCTGTAAAATGAGATTATGTACACATTTTTACATAGGGATAGATACATAAAACAGTGATATTAAAAAAATAGTCTGCCCACCAGCTTAAACAAAATGTAAACTTTATTTCTGTTTCTGTTGTCTCAGTGAGGGCCCAGGTGACTGTGACAGTTCTGCTCCAAGTGCTCATTCAGGGATGCACGATCCTCCCATGGCTTAGTTCTGCCACACCCTCCATGACCAACTACCTGGCTAAGGCTGGGCTGCTTCCATGTTTCTGTTGCAGCCAGTGGGCAGGAGAAAATGAACTTAACAACTCAGTCCCACAAGTGACATGAATTAGTTTCCCACTCATTCCAATGATAAGCACTTAGTTATAAGGCTATATGTAACAGCAGGAAAGTGTCTCTATCAATGTCCAAGAAAAAGAAAATGGATTTCAGCTGTCAGCTAGCACTCTCCACAGTCTCTCATGTTTTTATATTTTATTTTGTTACTATATATATGTATCATTTTTATATATATAAATAATACATGGGAAAATAGACAATTGGGGCAGGCCACCTCTTTCCTTCCACTGTGAATGTCAAAGAAATGATGATGACAGAGAACATTCTATTTTTGTTTCTGACTTTAATCTTGCATTTCAGTATAACATTTGCTCTAGATTATGTTTTTGTTTTCTTTCTCTTTCTCTTCCTTCCTTTCTTTCTTTTTCTTTCCTTGTTTTACTATGTTGAACAGAAAAATAGTCTCCCTGTACCTATTACCTAGTTTCATTACTGATCAACATTCTGTTCTTTTACCTCATTTATTACACCAAAAACCTTTTTTTTTTGAGTATTTTAAAACATTTCAGACATGTCATATCATCCATAATAGTTTAAGATGTACCTCTAACAGGGGCGCCTGGGTGGCACAGCGGTTAAGCATTTGCCTTCGGCTCAGGGCGTGATCCCGGCGTTCTGGGATCAAGCCCCACATCAGGCTCCTCCGCTGTGAGACTGCTTCTTTCTCTCCCACTCCCCCTGCTTGTGCTCCCTCTCTAGCTGGCTGTCTCTATCTCTGTTAAATAAATAAATAAATCTTTAAAAAAAAAAAAAAGATGTATCTCTAACAGATAAGGAAAAAATTTTAAAACAATCATAATACCACCATCACATCCAACAAAATTATGATTCATTCTAGATACTCTTTCCTATAATTTTTTTTTTACCATTAGAGGTTTTTTTCTTTGTAGTGTTCTCATTTATGCTTTGTGAGAGAACAAATTAGTAATTTTCCTGGAAGTATAAATCTCTGAAGTAGGCAAGTGGAGAGAAGGAGGTGTGAAAACACTACCAGGAAGCGTTCTTTTCTGCTCTAAGCCACACTGTTTTGAACTGGTAGCATTCTTGGTTCCTGCAACACAATTTAGCTCTTAATTGTCAACTGTCTTTTAAAATTTTACATGTACAGATCTGTTCTCCACCTATGCAGTGAACTCACTGAAGATAAGGTTACTTATAATGCCTTATTTTACATGTTGCTAGACTCAAGCTCCCAACCATTGTTGTTCTCTTTCCAAAAATTCTTTGAAATCTCTCACATTCTTTATTTATAATCATGTTTTCAGTGGCATTTCAGGACACATATAAATAAACAATGAAATCAAGTCTCCATTTTTAACTGTAAGATTTCTGTTTATTATTATATATGTGGGAAAAATAAAGCTTTCTTCATTTAAGAAAAAAGTTTAATGTTTGTTTTTTTCAGTCTGAGTCAAAATTGACATATTAAACTGCAACATCAAAACCCCTCCATCAAAATGTCAAGTACCCACTGCAGGATACTGGAGTAGGGGATTGCTGAGAGACTGTTGGTTGCATTTCTCTCACTCTTGTTCAAGTAAAAAGTAAAGACAACAAGAAAATCTGGAGAGATATTTTTCCCTAAAAGACAAAAAACAAAACAAAGCTTCTCAAATAAATATGACAGAGGTCTTTTGTAAGCATCTTTTATTCAGAAACCACTGTTCATCTGTGTATCTAATTAGAAGAATTAGTAGAATGCATGATTTGCATTTTAAAATACAAAGTCCAAGGATAATTCTGCATAAGTGATCAAAATAAAGCCACATAATTAAGGATGATTGTGGCGAGACTGCACCAAAGTGAGGTGGTTTATAAATACTGTTGATAATTACAGATAGCAAAGAATTATTTTAGTTACAGCTAATAAATAAAAACACGATTCCAGGTATGCCAGTGCATCAAGCAAATTAAGATATGGTGAACAGATGTTTTTAGACCAGCCTTTTAAGAATTAGAATGCTAAGTTCATTATTTGGTATTGCTTGGGTTCTTATTAATTAGAACTTCCCTTACTACCATTACCCCAGAATTGGCTCTTGATACTCTCAGCTCGGCTTCATGCCCCTTTCCCTGATTTCCACACTTGACTTCCCCAACCAGTGTTGATGTAAGTGGGGGGCAAGGATAATATTAACTTGAATCAGGAAATATCAAAAATGATGGAGCCTGTGCTGAATTTTAGATAGGGATACTTCACTGGAAGTGAATACCTGCATTTAGAATATATTATTTAGAGAACATCTGTCATGAAATCAAGAAATAGAGGCTTATTTTATGAGATATTAGATAGACATCTTCTTTCTCCCTTACTTAATTCCTGTTCCTCTCTTAAGATTCGAAATTTCTATGACTTCATTTGTATTGCATTGTTCGCTTCCCGCATACCTCTTCTCCAGCCCAGTACTTTTAAGTCACAGTTTGTACTAGGAATATCAGTGAATGACATCTGGTGTATTTAGTGATGTTTATATATACATCCCTTGCAAGACAACCTGGAGAGAAACTTAGAGTTTAGTTCTCTTCAGCAAGTGTTTAATGGGTGACCATGAACAAGTCGCCTAATTTCTATGACCCTTAAATTTTTCATCTGTGAAATAAAGGGATTTGACTAAATTGATCCCTAAAATCTACTCCCAGTCTAAAATTCTATGAGTCCTTAAAAACTCTTAGTTCTCTGGGGGTCAGATTTCTACAAGATTCTCTTAGTTTGTTCATGGGCCAGTAGTCCTAGAGAGAATCGAGTCTTCCTTATAACCATCATCATAAGAACTTCATAAACTAGGGAGATAGAGTAACTATGTGATTAGCAACTGCTCAACAACAGAACTGAAGTTTCACACATTAGATTTTCTGCAGGGTCTTGAAAAACCTTTGTGTAAATAAGATTACATGCATAGTAATTTGGAAAATCTTCTGATTAACTTGCCCTGTTAACTTAAAAGCTAGTGAAAGTTGCCAAACCCTATGATTATAAAACACATGAAGCCTGAATATACATTAATCTTCTGTTCAAAGACCACCATTATTAGGGTGATATTTTTGGATAGGTTCTGTCTTGCAAATATAAAACTACATTTTAAAAGTTTTACTTAATTGCTAAAGGACCACGCTAATACCATCAAATTGACTTTTTATTCTGCTAATATTTAATTCTCATGTTAGAAAGTTTCCAGACTAGAATTCCTTTGTTGTTTGTTTTTTTTGTTTTTTTAAACCCTAACTGTATTATTTGGCATCAAATTTTGAGGTAGTGTCAATTTTGAAATTCTGCCAGGCATAAAAGGCATTCGGCTCACTGGCTTAATTTACATGGCCACTGACTTTATAGCTTATCAGGCTCAATCTTGTTGTTTTTGGCTCAGAGAGGCAGATTTTCACCTACATACAAGGTTTTAGCTGTAATATTTGTTATTTGCAAACAGAGCCAACTGTTCATTAACTTTTTAAGAGTTAGTAATACATGTGCGCACAGGATACAAAATTTGAAATACACAAAATGATTTACAATGGAAAGTCTCCCTCTCACACCAACCTCCCAGTCACCCAGTCTCCTACCAGCTCGCATACTTTTCGTAGACGGAGATCAGCTTACAATTGTTTTGTCATCTCTTGGAAAAATTATTATTAACTGGAAAATGAGACAGCATTTTCAACTATGATCTGTTCTCCTCAACAGATCATACTTTCTAATGACTTTCTATGACTTTTATTAATTTAAGATAGGCTTGTGTAGCAGTTACAAGTAAAGCTCAGGTGCTATATATACTTTCAATAAACACTTTCATTTCTTCAGAAAATGAACTGTTTCAGAATTGAAAGTGAATATACTTTTTTTGTTAGCTGAGATAGTTTTTTTTTTTAATTTCAATAGACATTTATTTTATAATAGTTGTAGATTTACAGAAACTTTGGAAAGATAGTACAGAGAGATCTCACATACCCTGCCCTCAATTTACTCTATTGCTAACATCTCACACTATGATTGTCACAACTAAGCACCAACATTCATATCGTTAACTATGAACCATACACAGTTTACTCTATTTCGCTAGTGCTGTGGGCTGAATGTTTGTGTCCTTCATCCCCTAAATTCATATGCTGAAGCGCTAATCTTCCCTTCGATGATATGTGGAGGTGTGGGCCTTTGGGAGGGTGGAACCCTCATGAATGGGTTAGTGCCCTTATAAAAAGGGACGCAAGAGAGATTCTCTCTCTCCACCATGTAAAAACACAGCAGAGGGCTTTCACCAAGAACCTGACCACACTGGTACCCTGATCTTAGATTCCCATCCTCCAGAACAGTCTACAGAAATTTGTTAAAGAGCCCTACATGACTAAGAAATTAGTTTTTCCTAACGTCCATTTAATTGTCATGTCTCCTTAGCCTCCTCTGGTCTGTGACAATTTCTCAGACTTCCTTTGTTTTTGATGACCTTGATGGTTTTGAGGAGTACAGGCCAGGTATTTTGTAGAAAGTCCCTCAATTGTGGTTCGGCGCTTTTTCCATGATTAGGAGTTATGGGTTTTTGGGATGAAGATCAAGATGAAATGCCATTCTTATATCAGAGCACTTGCTATCAACATGACATTGCTCACGATGTCAACCTTAAGCACCTGGCTGAGAGAAGTTGGCCAGGTTTCTTTCTTATAAAATGACTCCTTCTCCTATTTCTTTTCCATACTCTAATTTTTGAAAACAAGTCACTAAGCATAAGTCCATTCAAGGGAGAGAGGAATTAAGTTCTGCCTCATTAACAGGGGGAGGCATTTATGTAAATTATATGGAATTCTTCTCTATGAAATTTGTCTCTTCTCCACTATTCACTCTACTTTACGTGTATTCTTTGTATTATCTATGAGAAAATACTAGCTACAACTAAACATTGTTACCTGAGATATTTCTGTTATACCTTTAAGTGAAGAAAGTAAATGCTGAGTTAACTGTTCATTTATCCAACTAACATATACTGAACATCTTTAGACAAGCTTCTCTGTTAGGCACCTGATAAATACAACATAACACACTGAATGCTCACAATGGAGCTTACAGTCTTAACAGAAATTTACAATATGGTGTCATTAGTTACTGCTGAATATATGTACATACAGATAATATTAAGGACTTCTATTCAGAAGGAACTTAGGGTCATCAAACATCTTGGAAAGAAGGAGATCCCAGGTAATTTAAATTATGTTTGTGTAGATCTTTACACATTGCAAAAATGTCAACTGTTTATGTGTGTGTATTTAAAAATTAGTGGTAGGTGGGAAGAGAATAGGGACCTCTTACTACTGTAGCTCTGTGGTTTGGGAGAATGATGTAAAACAAAAGAAAAAAGAAAAAAAAACCAACATGGTCTTTGGAGACTGACATGCATTTTTTTGACGCTAATGTCACTCCCAGGTATTGTTGTCTAATTTTAGATTAATAACTTTAATTCCCTGAGCTTTCTTCTCTTTATTTTCTCAAGGCTGTTGTGAGTATTCAAGCTAAGTCAGCAAAAATGGCTACATATTTTCCTCATTCTTTATGCATGCCTCTTTGCAAAGTGATTTTGCATCTTCCGTCATCAAAAGATGAAGACCATTTTTTTGTACCCTTAAATTTGGGGTTGGCCTCTTACGACTTGTGTTTTGCTACTGGGAAATTAGTAAACATTATGCACAGGCTTTAAGAGAACTTGTAGCAGGGAGGGGGGTTCACTTCTTTACTGTTTTTGGAGTCCTGCTGGCATGTGAACAAATTCAGCTTTTCCTGCTAAAGGATGAAACCAGTGCAGGAGAACTGAGGTACCCTCACCTATAAACAGTCACTCCCAGAAAGGTGGGTGAGGCCATCTGGATAAACCAACCCCAAGATAGTCCACTGACCAACCAGAGAATGAGCAACTGACCACAAATGCATGAATGAGCCCTTCCAAGAACAGTAGAAAAACTGTCCTGATCACCCTAGCCCAAACGGATGATCCAAAGGATAATGAGCCAAAAAAATGATTGTTATGTTAGGACACTGAGTTTCAAATTGGTTTATTACACAGCAATAGATAACTGATAGAGTCATATATACCAAATAGAATGGTGACAGGAACCTAACCTAGTAAGCGTTCCAAGTTTCAGAGAAAATACTATGTTTCTGTTTTTCTTTATGAGCGAGGTTAGAGTGCAGTCTCTACTTAAGTTTAAAATGAAAACGGTATTCCCAAGCCATCCCTAACCTGTTTCCAAGAGCCTTGATCCTAGCCATCTAATTTCCTACAGAATTCTGACTAGTGATTTTCACAGTCCAGTGATCATCCCATGTTACCTACTTTCCTATCATCAGTCGTGTATGTGCATGATCTGGGTAGAGAGTATTTTCATATTCTAAAACCCCTTTTTCAGGGGAAAAATTGATCTAGTTGTTTTTCCCCAAAGATATGTTTTTGCTGATCCTAATAGAAAACAAGTGATTCTGACTTTGACAATATTACATTTGATCACTGTAATTAGAACAAAAGAATGATGTGATTTTTCTCCAAACAGTAAAGCTGACTTGTCCTGCAAAACAAAGATCTTTCCAACAAAGGAAAGAGTGCAAGTGGGTGATTCCAAGCCCTAAGAATAACATGGACCCAGAAGGTAAATACAATTCAGTAAACATCACTGGGCCCCCACTGATATTGCAACAACAACAACAACAACAACAAGGGACCCAACACTGAATCATCTAGAGTTAAATTGAGGGCTCGGGGTACAAGCCCCATTGAAAATGGTAGCTGTGACATGGCATGGCACGACGATAAATCTACGAACAGAATGGATGCGAACCCATATATCAAATGAGGCTTCAAAGCCTCCCCAATAAGTGTCTCCCGCTTATTCCAGCGTGACTGCCATTGCTTAACATGTTGAGTTCTTTATGGGGAACATCATGAGAAAGCGGTCTTACGGTGATACAGGCAGGCCTCATACTGAGAAGTGCACTCAAGATGCAATGAGAAAGTCAGTCCGGTAGAGATCAGTGGCAGAGGAAAGAGGCGAACTCTTTGTCTCCCCTCCACCCTCAGGGAGGGAAAAAAAAAGGGGGGGGAGGAAATAATGACTATCCCCACTGTGGTGAACCTGAAAGATGATTACCATAGATTATAGTTTTCCTGTCAACTACACCATTCATCAGTACGCAGTTACTCGAAGTGTGTTCCATGTCATGTTAACAGATGCTACTTGAGCAAACCTTAAAGGAAATAGTTCAACATCTCAGAATATTATGCCCCTTCTCTCCCACCTTTGTCCCACCACTACAAATGCAAAATCACACATCGACTAATCACAAATAAAATTATTGAGTTATTAGCTCATCAGTAAGAATAAATGGATTGGGGTGCCTGGGTGGCTTAGCCCGCTAAGCGTCTCACTCTTGATTTCCATCTCAGGTCATGATCTCAGAGTTGTGAGATTGAGCCCCATGTCATGCTGGACCTGGAGCCTGTTTAAGATTCTCTCTCTCCCTCTCCTCTGCCCCTCTCTCTCTTAAAAAAAACATAAACAAAAAACAAAACAAAAAAAAAACCCTAAATGGATTAATAGGGTGATAGGATTTAAAATTTCATTTTGCTTCAGAAATGTAGTTATTCAATTACTGCCATCCTGTTGTGTGTCTATGCGTGAGTTTTACAGCTACAATAAAATTTACCTGAGCTAATAGGGAGAGAGAACTTCGCCCCCATCACATCAGTTAAAATTGATTAGAATCCATTACGTGTGTCTAGAAATTAGCGATAAACTGGAGGTCCGATGGGTTCTGGAAGCTAATGAGCTGGCGGAGAGGGTGGGGGTCCAAGAGGTGCGGAGGAAGAGTAGTTGTGGGTGCGGGCCCTGCCCCGGGCGGTGGCGGCATCGATGCATTATACACTGAAGACCTGTGCTCTTTCTACACCTGAGTCCCCTTTTATTAAAACGTACAACCAACACACTGGTTGGAAGGGTATGATTTTCAGGGTGAACCCTAATTCTGGAAAGAACCGGTCAAAATAACGTTTGAAATGGTCGATACAGAAAGACGTTCACGGTCACGGCAGAGAAAAGCACAGGAACTCTGCCAGCGCGCGTCGCGGGACACGTGTAGACGCTTGTAAGATCAAGATGGCTGACGCGCAGCTGAGGGAAGTGCTCTCCGGACGCCAACGGCGCGCTCTCGCTCTCGGCAGGCTCTGAGGGGTTAGCTCAGGACGGTGACGTCGGAGCCGCCGGACCCGCACCCCGCAAACACAGCTGCCCTGCTGTGACCCCGGGACGGCGTCCCCAGGAGGAAGACCACAGCTGGCGGGACGGCCCCCACGCCAAGGGCACAAGCCCCGTCCGAGCCGGAGGGAGCGGCTGGTCACGGCCCGGCCACGAACCCACCTGGCGCAGCGCCCGGCCGGGAGCTCAAAGGCTCGCTGCTGCTGAGGGGCCAAGGGTCAAACCCCGTACCTGTCACCCCAGCTTTTACGTCTGGCACCCACACGCCGAGCCCCCAGCCGGCTCGCTCTGGAAACCGGGGGGGGGGGGGGGGCTCTCGGCCCACGACGCACGAGGCCGCCCCCCCCCCGTCACCTCTCGGCCCCCGACGCACGAGCCCCCCCCGCCCCGTCACCTCTGGGCCCCCGACGCACGAGCCCCCCCCGTCACCTCTCGGCCCCCGACGCACGAGCCCCCCCCCCGTCACCTCTGGGCCCCCGACGCACGAGCCCCCCCCCCCGTCACCTCTCAGCCCCCGACGCACGAGCCCCCCCCCGTCACCTCTGGGCCCCCGACGCACGAGCCCCCCCCCGTCACCTCTCGGCCCCCGACGCACGAGCCCCCCCCCGTCACCTCTGGGCCCCCGACGCACGAGCCCCCCTGCCCCGTCACCTCTCGGCCCCCGACGCACGAGCCCCCCCCCCCCCCCGTCACCTCTCGGCCCCCGACGCACGAGGCCCCCGGTACCGAAGAGCCGGCTCGTGGAGGCGGCACTCAGACTCACCCGCCTCAGCGCCGGCGGAAGCAGCTTGTGGAGGCCGAGGGCGGCCGGCGTCGGGGTGGACGACGTCCACTGCTCGTCTCTCGTCTCGGGGCGGGAAGCGAGGCCGGGCACGTGACTGGACGCACACCTGGAGACTCGCCGGGCCCCTCACCGGGCAGGGGGCGTGGCGGGCGCTGCGGCGGGTGCCCCGAGCCGAGAGCCGGCATCACTCCGCGGGCGGCTTATCACGTGCGGCGCAGGGGTCGTGCGGCTGCGCGGAGGGCACGCCCTGGGTCTCCCGGCTCAGGTGGCTGCGGGCGGTGGGGGCGGGTTATCACCATCGTGGAGTCACTCAGGGCAGGCCGCTAGCCCCAGGACGCTGCACAGACTGGCGTACCCGTCTTGGGGCGGGGGGGGGGGCTTATTTGCTGTGGGAAACTCGTGCATGGCGGGCGGGCTTCGGGAGAGTCCCGGTGAGCACCCGCGGACGCCCGGCTCGCGCTCGGGGTGTAGGCGGGTGCGCCCCTCTGCGGCCCGGCACGGCTCCCAGTACTCCCGCCCGGAGCCGACGCGCGCGCCCGCGGACCGGGGTCGGCTCGAGGTGCGGGCACCGGGGGCTCGCGGGCGTCGGTCGGTAAGATGATAGCAGCCCCCCACGGCGCCGTCCGCGTCGGCGGACTGCAGCAGCTGCTGCCGGGGGGTCCGGCTGCCCTTCCGCCTGACCTAGGTGACCTAGGGCTCCCCTCCGGGACACCGACCGGTCTGGGCACACCCGCAGCTGCTCGGAGCCGGGAGAGGCCAAGCTGGGCGAGGCCGCTGAGGCCGGGGCAGGTCAGCGGTCAGGTCCGCCCCTGTGCGGCCGCTCCTCCGGGACAGGAAGGCGGACGTTGTGCCCACTGCGCAGAGACCGACCTCGGGACTCAAGCAGAGGAAGAAAGGCAGAAACACGTTCCGAACGCAAGAACAAAGTAAGATCTTACAAAGATGGTCTCTTCTTCATGAGGACAGGCTTTTAAGGACAGAAAGTGTATCCGTAGTCCCTGGAAATTTCATATTTCCTAAAGCTCGTAAGCTGACCTGCCATCTTCGTCTGTCTGTTCCTGAATGTGCAGATGTGTAGGCAACTGGATTTACAAAAGGAGTTGAACTACATCAAATATGGGTAGAAATTTACCCAGATGTATTGAAGGAGAGGGCGGCGTATAGAAAAAAAATCAGCGGGCAAAAAATAGAACACCCAGTGATGGGAGCTGACAGATAACCCCCCGAGGACTGTGTCTGAAGAGCGACCAGGACGAAGGTTAAGAGGACAACCAAGAAGAAAGCAACCGAGGAACTGAACCCACAAGGGCCAGGTGGTGGGGAGGCTCACACGTGGCCCTAGATCGGTCAAAGACCATGGTTATGAACAGCAAGTCTTGCCTCCAACAGCAGGACTGACCTGAAAAAATCACAAATTATCCTCAGTACTGCAGTGGAACAAAATATCAGGTCAGTGATGGAGACATAGGCTAAGAGAAAATACATGCGGGAATGACCATTATGAAGTTTCCCATGATACTAGATGCAAAAGATAAGAAAAGCGCACATACACACACAAGAAAGTGAAAAGAGGCCGAATCACCCTGGAACTGGAGAGTTTCAGGAACACGAACTCAGCACAGAGTGGTTGGCTCCATCCACTGGCTCGTATGGTAGGTTCACTCTCAACCTTCCTTACCCAAAGGAAGAAAATGACACAATTCAAATTAATACTATCACATTTATACCCTCTATGGAAATGTATTTACATTTTGGAAGTCAAATATTACCTGAGCATTTCATGGAAATCAAATAACATCCTTTGGCCACTTTTACGTGGTTACATATGACAGTAACTGAGTTGCTAAGTAACCTTGCTAACACAAACAGTGATGCCTAGGAAAATTAATTTAAAAGGCAGGTCTTTCATACCCTATATAAATTACTTTTTTTTTTTTTTTTTTTTAAGATTTTATTTGTTAGAGCACAAGCAGGGAGAGGAGAAGGCAGAGGGAGAAGCAGGCTCCTGCTGAGCAGGGAGCCCGACGCAGGACTGGATCCCAGGACCCTGGAATCATGACCTGAGCAGAAGGCAGATGCTTAACTGACTAAGCCACCCAGGCGCCCCTAAATTACTTTTTCTGATCACTTTTTGGGGCAGCAGCTAACCTAAATGTAGGTGTTTAAGCAACTGGAATTTTGATAGTATAAAAAGCCAAATAAATTTGGAACATCTGGTACTATCCAAGTATAATGAGCCTAAATGAGATACATCAAAAGGAAGAACTGGACAAGGAAACAGGAAAAATAGGGAGTCTGGAAATGAGTCCAATAATCTAAAGAGGGAAAGGAAACAAAGCAAAGAATTGTATACCAGAAGACATTAACATGTATATGGCTTATGTCTTCAGAGTTTCAAAGACAAGACTTGCTCCTGGTTGAATACAAAAAACCAGAGGAAGACATCCAAGTACCCGTGAAAGAAGAATGCTGAGCCATTTTTGTTGTTGCTGTTGTTGTTGTTCTGAGCAAATTAAGAATAATTTTAGGGGCGCCTGGGTAGCGCAGTCGTTAAGCGTCTGCCTTCGGCTCAGGGCGTGATCCTGGCGTTCCGGGATCGGGTCCCACACTGGGCTCCTCGGCTGGGAGCCTGCTTCTTCCTCTCTCACTCCCCTGCTGTGTTCCCTCTCTCGCTGGCTGTCTCTCTGTCACATAAATAAATAAAATCTTAAAAAAATAATAATTTTAAACAATTTAGAATTAAATGAGAAAAACATCCTGTGTTAATATTTGTGGAACACAGCTAAAGCAGTATCTAGAGGGAAATAACTTTAAATATATTAATCAAGAAATAAGAAATTTTGGGGGCGCCTGGGTGGCTCATTTGGTTAAGCATCTGCCTTGGGCTCAGGTCATGATCTCAGGGTCCTGGAATCAAGCCCTGTGTCAATCGCCCTGCTCCGTGGGGAGTCTGTTTTCCCCTCTTCCTTTCCCCCTCCCCCTAACTCATTCTCTCTCTCTCTCTCTCTCAAATAAATAAAATCTTTAAAAAAAGAAATATGAAATTTTGACAAATTAAGAATTAACTTTTTAGTTATCCTGAAGTACAGTTCATACACAGAAAGAATAAATGCTTTATTATTTTTCTTTATTTACTAGACTATAGAATAATATATTAACTAAATAATGATTCTCATCTCAGGATGGTGGGATTATGAATGAATTTTTACTTCATTTATACCTTTATTTCTGAGATTTTTTAAAATGAAAAATGTCTAACCTTACAACCTGGGGGGGAGGGGAGCATTCCTTTTGAAAAAGTAATCAGGCAATAAAGATATCTTTGCAAGTCAGTAAAATTCCTCTCCTCTTCTGAAGTATTAAAACTTCTGTATATACATTTTAAAAAAACTTAAGACTTCTCATGAAATCTGAAACTGAGGTCGTTTCTGGATGTATTTTTTATGAAAGAGTCTCATACTAAAGTTAAGACCTCTGTTTTATGTCGTTTTCAAAAAGATAGCACCTCTTGTGCAGGGGCATTGGTTCAATACTCACTCAGAGGAACGGACAGCACTTCCTGAATCACCAATGCCTTTTTTCTACAGAACCTTGATTTTCCCTAGAGGTTTCCTATCCACACATCCGCAACACTGACAATACTCAGAAGTTATAAACCCTGACAAATCACAGCTTGAGGTGAAAAAGCTTTAGGACTGAAAAATATCAAGAGGAATTAGAAATGAAAGGTGAATGCAATTATATTTATTTATTTTATAGCTAAATTATGATAGGGAAAAAAAGCCAAATAGAAATATTTTTTTAAATCTGAAGACTGATTATAACCATTAGCAGTATCATAATGTTGACCTGTTGTACATTAAGAATATCTTTTTTCAATGAGATATTAAATTTAATAATGAAGAAATGACTTTTCAGAAAAGGTAATAGGGGAGTTTTTCATTTTGAATTTCAAACTGTGCTTCACTTCTAGAATGCTTTTACTTAGAGGACAGGGGTGTTAGAAAGATGGTTGGTATGCGTTATTTTCCTTTCCTAAACTGAGCTGACAGAAATTGACTAACATAGTCCAGTTTCTGTTGATTCCTGTTTAAAAAAAAAAAAAAAATCCTTTCTATAGTGTCTTACAAAGTTTGTCTAACTAATTTAACCACAAGTACATACCAAAATGTTTCTGATTCCCAAAATAATTTGATTTTAGAGAAGTATATGGGAACCAGCTGGGTCCGCATTTTTTTCTCCAACTTTTTATTTTGAAAATGTTCAAATCTACAGGAAAGTTGACAGAACAATCCAGTGAATACCTATTTCTATGGGCTGAATTGTATCCCTCCAAAATTTATGTGTTGGAGCCTTAACTCCTAGTATCTCAGAATGCGATTGTTTTTGAAGATAGGGCTTTAAATAAGTGATAAAGTTAAAAGAAAACCACTGGGATGGGCCCTAATTGAATCTGACTGGTATCTTCATAGGAAGAGGAAATTCGGACACACAAAGACATCAAGGGTACAAAGCACAGGACAACTGTGCCAAAAGGCAGAAAGGGGGTAGCCATCTACGAGCCAAGGAGAGAAGCCTCCGAGGAAACCAATCCTGCTGGCGCCTTGATCTTGAGCTGCGGCCTCCAGAACTGTGAGAAAATAAACCTCTGCGGTTTAAACGATCCAATCCGTGGTAATTTATTATGGCAGCCCCGTGAACTAATACCATATATGCTTTTTATGTAGAACTAATTGTTAACATTTTGCTACTTTTGCATGTTCACTCTGTCTCTCTACACACACACACAGACGTGCACTGAATATAAAGTACGCACACACGCACACACGCACACACATACACAGCCACACTTTCGGCAGAGCCAGAGGAAGGGATGAACTGTGAGTGTTTACTGCAGGCATCCTGATACTTTTCTCTAAATTCATCAGTGGGCACTTCCCAAGAACTAGCACATTTTCTCACATAACCACATCACGAATTTTACATTCAGGAAGTATAAACATAACATAATGTATTTATTAAATATACTGTTATATTTAAATTTCCCCATTTGCCCTAACATAGCTAGGGTTTGTTGTTGTTGTTTTCTCCAACCCAAAATTTAATCAAGGTACACACATTACATCTGGTTGTCAGGTCTCTTTAATCTAGAATTGTTAGGCTTTTTTTTTTTTTTTTTAGTTCTTTTATGATATTAATCTTTTAAAAAAGCAGTTGTTTTGCAAAATGTCCCTCAGTTTCAGTTTGATGGTTTCTTCATGATTAGATTCAGGTGAAGCATTTCTAGCAGGAAAACCCTCATGTGACGTGTCCTTCTCAGTGTGTTGCATCAGTTTGTCCTATTATTGAGGACGCTGAATTTGACTATTTGGTTAAAATGGTGCCTTCCAGGTTACATCATTGAAAACCATTCTTTTATCTTTGTCATTACTAAGCTATCTTTTGGCTGATAATTTGATACCAGGTGACTATCATGTTCCCCAGTAATCTTTCATTCATTGGTTTTAGCTCGTTGATGATCCTTGTCAGAATAAATTATTATGATGGTAGTTATAATATGGTAGTTAAAAAATATATATTAATTGGAATTTTTCTTCAAAAGATAACTCTTTTCCCTCTTCTTATTTAAAAACAATTTTTTTTCAGGGCACCTCGGTGGCTCAGTCAGTTAAGCCACTGGCCCTTGATTTCAGCTCAGGTCATGATCTCAGGGTTGTGAGACTGAGCCCGGAGTCAGGTTTTGTGCTCAGCCAGGAGTCTGCTTGAGATTCTCTCTCGCCCTCTTCCTCTGCCCCCCACTCTATGCACACACTCTCTCTCTAAAATAAATAAATAAATCTTTAAAAGAATTTTTTTTCCTGCCAGAGTAGACTCATTATTTTTTTTTAAATTGAAGTATAATTAATTTATACTTTAATAAATTATAATTAATGTACAAGTTATATTAGTTGCATGTGTACAACATAGTGATTCAACAATTCTATACATTACTCAGTGCTCAATGATAAGTGTAGTCACCAACTGTCACAAAACATTATTACAATATTACTGACTACATTCCCTATGCTGTACTTTTCATCTCCGTGACTTATTTTATAACGAGGAGTTTGTATATCTTCATCCCCTTGATTTGAATTTATTTTAAGATTTATTTATTTTAGAAAGAGAGAGAGGGGCACCTGGGTGGCTCAGTCGTTAAGCGTCTGCCTTCAGCTCAGGGCCTGATCCCGGCGTTCTGGGATGGAGTCCCACTTCGGGCTCCCTGCTCTGCTGGGAGCCTGCTTCTTCCTCTCCCACTCCCCCTGCTTGTGTTCCCTCTCTTGCTGCCTCTCTCTCTCTGTCAAATAAATAAGAGAGGAGAGGAGAGGAGAGGAGAGGAGAGGAGAGGAGAGGAGAGGAGAGGAGAGGAGAGGAGAAGAGAAAAGAGAAGAGAAGAAAGAGTGAGCACGTGAGCCCATGCCTTGGGGGGGAGGGGCAGAGGGAGAGAATCTTCAAGCAGACTCCCCACTGAGCATGGAGCCTGATGTAGGGTTCCACACGGGGCTGCCATCTCAGGACCCATGAGATCATGACCTGAGTTGAAACCAAGAGTCAAATGCTTAACTGATTGAGTCCCTCAGGTGCCCCATTTTATTAACTTTTTCTAATACATTTCTGTCATTACTCATTTGGATGTTCAAATTATTCCAAATTTCATAAGCAAGAATGCTTTCAAGTTGACTCCCATCTCCTTGGTTTTTGAGCATGCCTTTGTTTTCTGGCCATAAGAGATAATTGTTTAAACCAAAACATAATAAATGACAAGCTTTCCCATTTTGTTGTCTCTTAGGGTATATTTTAATCTAGAAGAACACCCCCCTCTTTGTTTTAAAATCATATTGACATATTGAAGAATCTGGTCTAGCTGCTGTACTGTTCCACCTTCTAAATTCGTCCAGTTGTTTCCTCACGATATCATTTAACTTCCTTTATCACCTGTATTTCTTGTAATGTGAAAATGAGATGGAAGGATTTCATTACTTATAGAGTAAATATTTTTGGAAAGTGCATTTCATAGGTTTTACTATACTTTATATTATATCACATTAGGAGCCATATAATATTTAGTTGCCCTGCTATTAAATTTAATAGTCACCCTACTATTAAATTGAGATGTAATTTCATCATCTGTGTATACAATAAAATGTTTTACCACATTCACAAAACTCATGTTATTTTTAATTCAAATGAGAGATTATTACATAATGACTGTAAATGAGATTTTACTGATTCCAATAAATGCATTTAATAGTTTCTTGAGAATATACCTTTAAATATCAGAAAATTGCAAAGAGAGTAAAATAGCAACACATTTCAAAAATTAGATTCTAAAATCAGAATTTTCCTTCAGTCTCACCAGTCCCAGCTAGAGATATTCTACAGACCCTTGTCAGGTTCATAAATATCATGTAGGAGGATATTCAAGACAGGAATGTTTATAGTCACAAAAATGTAAAAATAACCAAGGGTTCATCGAGAGGGGACTTGCTCAACCTAATATGGAACATTCAGAATATAAATGCTATGCAGCCATT
Source organism: Ursus arctos (assembly GCF_023065955.2). Lineage (NCBI taxonomy): Eukaryota > Metazoa > Chordata > Mammalia > Carnivora > Ursidae > Ursus > Ursus arctos. The sequence continues at coordinate 38,652,560 of NW_026622952.1, forward strand.
AAAGTCAATTAAGCCGATCTCTTTGTATGCATACAGAATGCTGGGCAAGATCTATTTAGTGAGGAAGCCAAGTTTCGGAACCCTGTATATAGTGTAATTCCATCTATGTTTTAAAGTTTTTAAATAACTGATTAAATGATTAGAAAATATCTGAAAACATACACAAGGAACTTTTACAGGAAAATATTAGGTGATAACTTTGAGAAGGTCAGACAAGGATTGCTTTTTTAAAAAATATCCACTTTGAGTAAAGATTTATGGAGGTTAAAACTCACACCTGACTCTTAAAATTTTTCCAGATTACTTTTCAAGTATACACTGCATAAAGTCTCTATATCTGGCACTCCTCACATTTTCAAGAATAAAGGACTGTCTTTTGCAGAATTCAGTATCATCCATTCACTATAAGAAAAGCAAACAAGTCGTATGGGGTTTACAGCTGAGCGGGCCAACTTTAAGGCATTCTCTGGCTAATTTATCTAACCACAAATACGACTTCAGAGTTGAAGATCGACCAGAGAACCCTGATCTTGTTACAGAAAACTGAAGCCCAGACATCAGAAAGCTTTATAGATCTGAAACCTTGGATTCCACAAAGGTAAAAACCCCAATGATAACAACCAGAGCAAGTACTGGGAGCAATCCTCCTGATAAATAAAGAAGCAGACCACCGTAACCAACGACTGAGGGATAGTGTGTCCTGAATGACCACCGTCACGAGCAACGACAAAATTAGTTAATTTAACTAACTTAGAAGTGTGACTTAGCACACCTCTCGCTCCAGGAAGGTTCTGATTTAAAAAACAAAATCATTATCTGCGGAGCATTCATATATATATATTTCACATTTGTTATTTGTTTTGCTGGTGTATTCTCTTTTGGAGATTCCTTAATTTAAGATCACACACACACACACACACACACACACACACACACACACGCTGACTGGCAGCTCTTCAGTTTCAGGAGACTGCGCTTTCCGGCCTGTACACTCTGGTAAATGACATGTTCTGCCAGCCTGCAGAAACGACTGGCTCTTTATATTTCCCAGCAACGGTCTGTCCCCTTCTCTTTGGGAAGCCCTTAATGAGCCATGTGCTCCTGGCAGCGAAGACAGAGCACACAAGGGCTCTGGTTCTGCTGACAGAGCAGTTTCCACCGCTCCTGATGGTCTTTGGTTTTCACATTGTATTCACTTCACCTTTACTTATAGAAACTGAGACTGATTCCTTCGTTTCCTTTTGATTTTGATCATCTTCCCCAAAGTAACTTAAGGTTCTGTCTCTAAAATAGAAAGTTAACATCCATTCAAGTCAGGAAAATAGGGGTAAGCTTTTCTTTTTCTTCTTACAGATATTCTTGAGATATTCAGCAAGATCTGTACTCACATTCAAAGACTGTGGGTTTAATTATATTGTTTAAAAAAATTAAAACTAGGTAATCTTTGGTCGTCTTCAGATACAGCTAACAAAGCCATCTTCCTTGCAATAGACGATTTACCCTCGTTTTGTGTTCTATCAGCTCGATGGCAGAGGGACCCAAGCACACACGCTGCCCAAGAACTGTGACGTTCAGGGACACTGGAATGGCTCGGGCCACCTCCTGGCACTTCCCCAAAGAAGGTTTGCTAAAGCATCTCTCCTCTCAGATTTCAGCACACAACTGGAAAGTGACCTCACAAGCATTCCCCCCATCCATATTTACGTAAGTTCTCTGTGGTTTAATTTAATAGAACTCACCTCCCTATCCAATCTAATTTTAACACAAAAACAAATACATTTCTACTTCAAGTAAAGGAAAGATAATATGCCTATGCTTTGCTTATCTCCGTGGGCTATCGCATTGTATTCTGTCATAAGGAAACTAGTCTTTTGGGGAATACACAGAAATTATAATGGAGCAATTAGACAGCTCAATAAAATGAAAAGGAATTTAATTCAATCAACTGAACAAGGAGAACACTCACACTAAATACAGTACTGGTGTATAGTGTGTGGAATATTATCCCAGTAATTACAAGCCTCTCGATACACCACAACGCACATTCGAGTTAAGAAACTTTAACGTAGCTACTGATCGGCAAGAAATGCATGAAACAGACATTCCCTCGGTCATTTCCATTTTGACCTCATAATAATCTATATTTCTACTTTACTTTCTTTCTGTCTTGCCTGGTAGCTTACTGTTGAACTTCAGAACACTTCCAAAATGTGCCTTTCTAAAGCAAAGACCTCAGATGGCACAACCGCGGGCTGATTTTCCTTCATCTAGCCTCTTCTCTCTGTACAATGACCCTGGTAACTACGTTGTCCTCATAGAACTCACCTCCCTGATCCCTTTGTCCCTGAAGCCTTGTTTTCTCTTTAGCCCTTTGGCTGCCCCTCCATCTTGGCTTTGCTTGGCGGTTTTACCCCAAAAGATGGGTCTTCTTTGTGTGGGGCTGACCCGGTCATCCCATAGTTACCTTGTGTGCGAGTGAAACGCCAACCAAATCTCAAACCCCAACCTGTCTGCTTCCCCCTGTCCTTTTCCCCCATTCTCTGCTATTCCTAATGATAAATCTTGAAATCATCTGGAACTGCACATATCCCACACGGAGGCCAACATTTTACTCTCCGTCCTGTTCTGGCACATTCTACCACAGAGTCAAGAAGACTCAAATCTTTAGGATCACGACTGAGATCTCGCCGTTGAAACCTCGAGACCCTGTCTCTCTTAGCTCCTGCCTCACCTACACCATTTCCTTGGTTTATTCGGGTTCATGAAACCTGTTGAAAAATCTACCATGATAATCCTTGAATTAATCCACCAAATTTGAGATTTTCATTCTCTAAATCTAGTATCCAAACTGTAGCATCCTTTATCTGAGCCCTAACTTCTTGATTTAACTTTAAGATTTGCTTTTTAATTATTTTTTAAATTTACAATAAAAATAATTTCAAATACACAGTTTTACTTGCATTTAAAATTGATGTAAAAAAAGGTTTTTTTTCATGCTTGTGTTTTATTATAAAAACTGGCACAGTTTTAGATTTGAAAAAGAGCAAGGGCTGGGGTGCTGGGTGGTGCAGTCGGTTAAGTCTCCAACTCTTAGTTTCAGCTCCGATCACAGTCTCGGGGTGGTGAGATCCAGCCCCAAGTCAGGCTCTGTGCTCAGCATGGAGTCTGCCTAAGTTTCTCTCTCCCTCTCCTTCTGCCCACCCCCCACGCATGCACATGAGTGCTCTCTCTCTCTCGCTCTAATAAATAAATCTTCAAAAAAGAGCAAGAGCTAGAACAATTATTTTATGTATGTACATAGATGAAATAAAAAATAAGTGTTCTTTATTTCAACCAAAGTGAGCGTATTTGTACGTGTAGAGTGTAAACTGCATGAGGGTAGGTGCTTCGTCTCAGCAACTACCCAAGGGCCAGGCATTCACTAGGTACTCAATAAATATTTGCTGACTCGATAATTATAAATTTCAACAGCTACAAGCAAGTATAAAGTGTGAAGTAGTTTTCCCTTCTCTCTCCGTATACTTAGTTTCTATCCCCAGAAGCAATGACCACCTCGGCAGGTTCTCTTGTGTTTTTCGGAGGCATTGTGAGCCCAGCCGAGCAAGCGTGCCTTTACGCAGACAGCAGGTAGGTGTGTGTTTGTGTGTGTGTGTGTGTGTGTACACACCATTACCATCTTTTTTTCTCAAAAGGGAACAATCTATACAAATTTCCTTTATCTCACCTTTTATATTTATATATTTTAGGAGTCATTTCATATTACTTTTTGGAAAACTTTCTCATCTTTATAAAGGTGACATACTATCCCTTGAATGAACACATACTCAACTGATTTGACCAGCCTGTTATTGGGGGCATTTAGGCCAACAGGATTTTGTGATTTTTAAACAATGTTGCAGTAAATGTTCTTGTAGGGACATCATGGCTCCTATGTGCCAGTATGCGGAGGGTAATGTCCTAGAAGTGGAATTGCTGGACCAGAGTAAATGCATTTAAAATTCTCATTGGTATTGGCAAATTTCCTTCCATAGACATACCAAGTCATACTTCCACCACCAATGTGTAAGAGCACCATTTTCCTTCATAGTGGCCAAAACAAGACCGTGAGATTTTTTTTTCCTTTTTTTTTAAGTGTTTCCATCATCTGAGTATTTTTTTTAATTTCAGTGTACTTAACATACAGTGTAATATTCGTTTCAGGTGTACAATTAGTTTCAGGTGTACAATATACTGATTCAACAATTCTATGCATTACTCAGTGCTCATCATGAGAAGTGTGCTCTTAATCCCCTTTACCTACTTCACCCATCCCCCTGCCCACCTCCGCTCTGGTAACCATCTGTCCTCTATAGTTAAGAATCTGCTTTTTGGGGGCGCCTGGGTGGCTCAGTCGTTAAGCGTCTGCCTTCGGCTCAGGGCGTGATCCCGGTGTTCTGGGATCGAGCCCCGCATCAGGCTCCTCTGCTGGGAGCCTCCTTCTTCCTCTCCCACTCCCCCTGCTTGTGTTCCCTCTCTCCCTGGCTGTCTCTGTCAAATAAATAAAACCTTAAGAAAAAAAAAAAATCTGCTTTTTGGTTTGTCTCTCTCTTTTTTCTTCCTTTCTTTGTTTTGTTTCTTAAATTCCACATACGAGTGAAATCATATGGTATTTGTCTTTCTCTGACTGGCTTATTTCACTTAGCATTATACTCTCTAGATTCATCCATGTTGTTGCAAATGGCAAGATTTCATTCTTGTTTATGGCTGAGTAATATTCTCTTGTATGTATATAGCCACATCTTTATCCATTCATTTAACAAGATCATCAGATTTTGAGATCATCACCAGTTATGAGTTGAAAAATCATATCACATTGTAACTTTCATGATCTTTTTAAATATAAATGAAATATGTTCTGTTTAAGAGTCCCTACCTTTTACCGAGATCTGTGGAAACATTTATGGATGTAATCGTATAATGGCTGAGATTTGCATCAAAATAATGAGAAGAGGGAAAGCAGATATGAGTATAGAAGAAACAAGATGAGTCACAAACAAAACTGGTTGACAGGAACAGGCAGATTGCTTATGTTTCCCTACTTTGTCATAACAAAGTATTTTTAATGTACATACATCGATAAAATAATTGTCTTCTTTTTCCTGATACCAGAATAAAATTATATGATGTTCAAATTCAAAAAAAAATGTAAATAACATATAAAATATGTTAATATGTTAATAAACATATCTTATTAATTATTTTCACATTTTAGGGGCACCTGGGTGGCTCAGTGAGTTAAGCGTCTGATTTGGGCTCAGGTCATAATCCCCGGGTCCTGGGATCGAACCCCACATTGGGCTCCCTGCTCAGCGGGGAGGCTGCTGCTTCCCCTGCTTATGCTCTCTCACTCTCTCAGTCAAATTAATAAATAAAATCTTTTTAAAAAATTATTCTCACATTTTAAAGACATTTGTATTTTCATTTCTATGAATTGTCAGGAACACTATGTATCATTGACTTATTTTTACTATTTTCTATTCTATTGTAATTTAAGTCATTACCTTTTCTCACTTTCCCACCTTACCGGCTTTGTATTTGCAATCCTCTCTTCCTGAAATGCTTTTTATCAGCATTTCCTTATATCTTCTCATACGGGAATCTTAATTCCATATGCACATAATATCTCCAAGTGGTGGTGCAGTGGAGAAACTGGTACCAGATCGTTTCCAGGTAGACAAACTGGGTGAACGGAAACAGAGATTAGACTTCTCGTTGCAACAACATATTTCATACTTCTGGATTTTACACAATGCTTATATGTAACCTATACACGAGCAAAGCCACACATTAACACACACTTGTTAAAAATCCACATCCTTGTTTTTTTAAGGTATAGCTTGAGTGTAATTTTGAGCTGAAGGTTATTTATCTTTACTACAACTAACACTCATGAAAATTAACTGTATATGCACAATATACTCTTTGAATTCTGCCAGCATGCCTAGCACATTCCTTAATCAATGTAGGTACTCCAAGCTGTCTCCTTCATTTAGCAAACCTTTACTGAGCTGCTGCTCTGGGAAAGTACCTTGGTAATCATTGCCAGTAGGGTTTACAGTCCCAATCCTTGCCGTTAGAGATCCCAGTTAATGACAAAGATAAACACAGAGATAAATAACTTCAATAGGTGCATGCAAAGAAAGAAAATAATAAACGTGAAGTGATTATCCAAAGATTGAGTCAAGTAGCCCCTTCTCATGATGATTTCAGTTGGTCACCAGGAACACTTTTTTTTATTCGATGATGATTTATTGCAAAAAATATATTACAAAAACCCATAATTTGTGGAGATTAATTTAGTATGAGGTTACAGTAGACAGTTAATTTTAAGAAGTCAGTCACAGTAAAGAAAAATTGAATAAATAAGAGTTTAGAGAGAACATAGTTCTTGCAACACTAGTGAAGCAGAGATAAGGATGATGTCTGGTGTTTGACAAATGTTGATGGATCACATGCCAACCAGAAACGTGCTGCATTGATAATGAAATATCATAATGAAATATTAGAATATCTTTCCTTTTTTGAGGGTTTACTCTGTATCCAGAATTTATGTTATGGTATCCATCAACAGTCACAATATCCCAAAGACATGTGTATTTTCCTGAGGAAACAGAGACTAAGAGAACTGAATTAAATGGTACACACAAGCAAAAGTGTATTCCTTAATTTCTGTACAATTGTTCCTACTTGTGCGAAGTATTGGAGTAAATAATAGTCAAGTTCACTGACCTGACCTTGTAAATTTTGGATTTGAGTGGGGAAAACGAATACTAGGTTAATAAACGCCACTTATGAGAGATGCTATGAAAGGGGACGATGAGCATTTATGACAGAAGAATTAGGGGTGGGAGGTAAGGACAGAGAAGACTTCCTTCAACAGGTGATGTTAAATTTGGCTCTCACAAATGAAGTAGGTGTTCCTGGGCACTACGCAGAAGGATGTAAAAGAAGTCCAGTGCGGTTGGGAACGGGAAGATCCCCAGTCCCACAAACAGTGGCAGAAGAGTGCCCATGTTTCCACAGCCCTGCCAAGAGTAATTGTCAAAGTTTTGGATTTTTGCCAGTCTCATGGGTACGAAACTGTACGTCAAATGGTATGTCAATAGAGTTAGTTTCCGTTTTCCTTATTATGAATCTCTCAAGTTTAAGAACTATTTACATTTCTTTTTCCATAAACATATTATTGGCATATTTTTCTATATATTAAGTAAATTTCTCTTTTGTCTATGATGTGAAGTATGTATTTGTTTTCTAATTTGACACATACCTTTCATTTTTATTATTTTAATTTTTTGGTGATGAAGAAAGTTTCAATTATTTTTTAAACCAAATCAGTCTGTATTTTATGTTGTTCTTGAGTGTAGTGTCATATTGAGGAGTGTTATACAATCCAAGATTACCAATGTATTCTTCTGTGTCTTTTAGGACTTCTATGACATCAGTTTTCAAGTGTAAATATGTGATCATTGGGATTTATTTTGTCATGAAGTGTCAGGTAGGATACAATTAGATTTTTCTTGAATTATTTCCACTTGTTGCAACATCATTTGTTGAAGAATCTATCTTTTCCCAATTGATGTGGACGTTGCCTTTATCCAATACTAGATTCCTGTAAGTATTTGAGTCCTTTACTTACCTCTATTCTATTGCTTTGATGAGTCTATATATTCATGCGCTAGTAACGCCATGACTTAATTACTATTGTTCATATTGTTTTGTTATCTTGTAGGGCACTCACTTGCATAGAGTATTCATCTGTTTTAAGATTTTTCTAGTTTTTCTTATTTTAAAATTTTTTCATACACATTTTAGAATTTTAAAATTCTTTTAATTAAAATGTGTACTGAGAATTAGATTGAAGGAAATAAGGAAGGAGCCATGGAACTATTTTAGGGGAACATTCTAGGCCAAAGAGATACAATGTGTCAGGGCCTAGAGTGGCGTGTGCCTCATGCGTTTGGAGAAGGAGGAGACTGGTATTGCTGCAGCAGAGAGAATGAGGAGGTGAGTCAAGATCAGAGATCAGAGAGGTCATGGCGGGGGTGGAATGTGAAGGCGAAACCACAGTGGTCCTTACGGATCATTATAAAGGTTTTGGCTGCTAGTCTGAATAGGATGAAAAGTCACTGGCAGATTTAGAACATATGAAGTAGAGAAGAGCAGAGAACTATCATATGCAAAATTTTTTAATTTTGGGTAACTACTAAGTGTCCAGCCCGTTCATTTCTAGGTATCTATCTGAAAGAGAGTCAAACATACACAGGGAAAAAGAGAAAAAGAAAAAGCATCGTACAAAGATATTTATTGTGACACTGTTTGTTACAGTGACAATCTGACAACTGAAATAGCACGGTAGGGAAATGGTGATGGACACCGCGTGCTACAGACACACTCCAGAACACTACGAAGCTGTTACGTGCACGACTGAGTGGGTTTGAAGCACAGAAAACAAACGACAGAGCTATTTTCTCAAGGGCAAAGTGGCAAAATGAGGGGAGAGCAGGCTCGTCCTTCGGCGATGGCCCTGGATGTGTCTGCGGGTGAAGGGACGTGACATGGGGAACAGAGTCTGCCAGGAGGGCAGGAGCAGGTGCCTGCGCGAAACAAGACGAGGGGGAGCTGGCCCTTACCGAGCTTAAGTTGCTGGCATATGAGGATTAATTTCATTTTTCTCTCTACTTTGAATATGTTTGGAACATTCCATAAAAGTAAAAAAAAAAAAAAAGAATTTAAACAGAGTATCAACTCATTAAGGATTAAAACATCACTGAAGGGGCACCTGGGTCAGTCAGTTAAGCGTCTGCCTTCAGCTCAGGTCATGATCCAGGACACGCGGAGCCCCCATGGACTCCTGCCCAGCGGGGAGTCTGCGTCTCCCTGTCCCTCTGCTGCTCCCCCTGCTTGTGCTCTCTCACCCACTCTCCCTCTCGAATAAATAAATAAAATCTTTAAAAAAATAAATAAAACATCACGGAAGCATAAAAGTCAGGAAATTATTCCACAAAAGCCTTGGCTGGTTTTTGTACATTTAAGGCAGGTTCTTATTAGGAAGATACATTTGTAATAAATGCTTGGATATACGAGACAATCAGTGTTCTGAGGATTAAATGAGATGATCCATTTGTTTAAACCAGGATTTGCAATACATATAAATCTAGAAGGTTTTCTGGAAGTTGCTTTTATCACTCGAAATGTATTTCAGTAATGTTTTCCATCTATCTATCCAACCCCTGTTTAACAGTCACATAATATCTATTTATTTGGCTCTTCCCCATTGACATTTCCCCCTCTTATAACAATGTTACAATGAATGTCTTCTAACACATTTGTGCACCTGTCCAATTATTTCCATGGGGTAAGTCCCAGAAGCAGATTTGCTGGATCTAAACCAATGCATTTAAATAGACTTTTCCACGTTACCCTATAAAGAGATTGTACTCAAATACATTATCTCCAAGTAATTATGAGAGTGTCTGTTTCCCCATAACCTTGGCAAGAAGGTGCTATAAATATTTGTACATGTAAAAAAAAAATCATTGTCTTCTTAATTCCTGAATTTGTATTCCATGCATTATTAGTGAGGGTAAATGTATATTTATTTGTCTACTTTTATTTCTGTCATTGTAAAATACCTTTTCATGGTTTTTTGTTTGTTCTTCTACTTATTTTTCTATTGGATTCTTTGTCTTTATTGATTTGTTGGAGCTTTTTATATTAAGACTATTAATACTTTGTCATATGTGTTGCAAAACATTTTCCCTAGTTTTCCATTTGTCTTTATGTAGCTTTAAATATTTTAACCTTTATTTTATGGAATCCAGGATTTATGGCTTGCTTAGATAAGCCTTTCCTATTCCAAAATTCTAAAGCTATTTTTTTCTGTAGTCTCTCACACTCTTGGATTAATTTGTTTACATTTGTATCTTTAATCCATCTGGAACTTGTTATTGAGTTTGAGGTAAGGATATGCACTTTATTCCTAAATGCAGAGCCAATGGTTCTAAACTGTTTACTGAATAACTTATTGTTTATACCCAGCTGGGAGTTCCCATCTCACTGTTATTTTAGATACTATTTATCAGCTCTTTTCACACGTTTGTTATTCCACTACATTTTAGAACCATTTGTTGTGCTTCCAGAACATCCCGAAATGACTACATGTGAAATCATTTTAGGAATTAGGTGAGAAATGCATTGGTGTGGCATAGTGTGTCTTCCCACTTCTAAGATATTTAGATAAACTTTATCATTAACTTCTCCATAAGTCTTTCATTTCTTATTAATTCCTATATATTGTACCATTTTGAGGGTTCTTTTCTTTTTTTAATATATATATTTTTAAGATTTTATCTACTTATTTGAGAGAGAGAGACAGAGATAGCAACCGAGAGCACAGGCAGGGAGGAGAGGGAGAAGCAGGCTTCCAGCTGAGCAGGGAGCCAGACGGGGGGCTCGATCCCACATGACCTGAGCCGAAGGCAGACACTCAACGGACTGAGCCACCCAGGCGTCCCTTGAGGGTTTATTTTCTTTCAATGAGATTATTTCTGCCTTCCCTTATTTTAGTGATTACTAATGTTGCATCCACGACATACTGTGGATCATTGCATGCATGCGTGCAGGCATACAAGTACACACACACACACACACGTGTCATGAGATTAATAATAAAATGCCAAGATGTGAGATGGATATGAACCTTTGGGTGCATCATTCTATTTGCACATGTTTCAAGACTCTACGGCCCAACAATCACACTCCCAAATATATACCTAAGTGAACGATGCATGTGTCCACCAAAAAAAATATGTATACAAACATTTATAGCAGTTTTGTTCACAATAGGTAAAAGGTGGAAACAATCCAAATGTCTACCAATAGGAGAACAGATACATTGTGATGTGTTTATACTAGGGGGTACTACACGGCAAACCAACAATAATAAAATAACTACTGATACGAGAAACAGGATGGAAAATCTCATGAGCAATAGGCATCATTCTACTTATGTGAAGTTTGGGAACCAGCAAAACTAATCTTGTAATGAAAGTCAGGAGAGTGGCTACTTTGGGGGAGGTTAGGTATTGCTAGGAAGGTGGACTAATGACCTTGGGATCTGACGGAAATCTTTTGAATCTAAAAGTAACTGGTAGTATTATACATAAATGTGTAAAAGATAATTGAGTTATACGCTTATTTGTTCAGTGTACTCAACATAAATTTTACCTACATTTTTAAAGTAAGCTTCCTAATAGGATTGTGCCTATCCAGTCAGTAAAATAAAAATCAAATTGAAAGAGAGAGAGAGAGAAAACATTGTCTGACCTGTCTCAAAAATCCACTCTTGACCATAGACTCATTCTAAGCCCCTGTGCTTTGATCTGCTTTATCTGGATAGCCCCCCGTATTCAATGCAGCATGACCCCAAGGATCTTTCCTCCTACACCGCTGCTCCTATGTGTCCTATATTTCTCTTCATGACATTCTGTCTCCCAGTCTCCCACGTTAAAAGTTACAGCATCGTGTTTTACGCCCTATAATAACTGAACATCATCTCATATAAATCTCTTTTCCGCTTTTTACTAACACCATCTTCAAATGGACTACAAAAATAGCCTTCTGATGGGATAGTCCCCACACAGTCTCCGGTCCCAGTGTATTTTGCAAAATGCTCTCAGCTTAATTTTCTAGAACAGTGCTCTCTGCAATGTTGGAAATATTCTAAAGGGGCACCATCTAATGTGTTAGCCCCTAGCCACAAGTACTGGGAACTAAAATGTGGCCAGTTTGGCTGAGACACTAAATTTTTAATTTCATTTCACTTCAATTAATTTAAATGTAAATAGCCAGAGGTGGCTAGTGTCTAGTGTGTTGAATCGTGTAGTCCTAGAGGCACAGATGGGATTAGACTTTACACCTCCACCGACAGGAGGCGTGAGTGGTTCCTGAACCAGTATCAAGTTCAGTGGTTCCTCCTCGTCAAAAACAAACAAGTCATTCAGCCTAATGGACTTTTCCAAGCTGGGTTTGCTCTTTTAACAAGGCTCGAGTCATTGAGTAGGAATGCTTTTTAAGGCAAGAGCTCTTCTCAGAGGCACTTGGGTGGCTCCATTGGTTAAGCCTTCAGCTCCTGTCATGTTTCCAGGGTCCTGGGATGGAGCCCTGCACCGGGCTCCTTGCTCAGCGGGGAGTCTGCTTCTCCCTCTCCCTCTGCCTGCCATTCCCCCTGCTTGTTGCATGCTCATTCTCTCTGTCAAATAAATAAATAAATAAATAAATAAATAAATAAGTCTTTGAAAAAAAATAAGAGCTCTTCTCACCACTGACCATAAATGCTAGATTATTTTTAAATTGTCTAATCTGTTCTGCCAGAAGATGTGCCAAAAGGTTTCTACTTATCACCCCCATCTAAAAAGCATTTTATTGGAGCCTCCATCCCAAATAACAGAACTATGTGTGGCTGAAGCCAGGCTGTATTGTTTATTACATGTATGGGATAAGCAGAAATTATAAACTTAATTGGATCCAATCAAAACTTGGGTAATTCATTTATGGTAAACCAATAGGATATAACCATGTAGCTATTAAAATGATTTAGATTGGTACTGACACAGAAAGATATTTATATCAAATTATAATATAAAATCAGCAGGATATCAAATACTAAACATCCCAATCCTAATTTATTTTTAATATAAAAATATGTATACATTCACAGAGGAATAAATTGAAAGGAAATACATTAAAATGCTAACAGCAGTGGTTTATCTCCAGGTGGTAGAATTTGTTGTAGTCAATCAAAATTTTCTATGCTAATTGGTATTAACACTCTTTAAAAACGAAAACAGCATATTCAAATCCAGCAGGATATTTCCAGGCCAGATGTAATTTCTGAGTTAGTAACCATTTTCTGCAAAATCCATACACAGCTACAATATCAGGCAAACAGAAATCCCAAGGTGGGCTTTTTAAATTACTCAACAATGGGTTTCTACTGATGGAAATTCTGGAAAAGACTCCATATATGGCCCCAAACAATGTCAAGCGTAATTCTATGGTGGGAGCAGTAGTCTAAGAAATGCTTACCAGTTCCAAAATTCGGGAAATATCTATTCAAAGAAATAAATTGGAAAGAGGAAAGGAAAACTAATCATTAAAAAGAGAATTTAAAAAAATATGTCATAGTGGAGAGGATTTTTCTAAACATAGCACATAACCCAGATACCACAGAAGATTCAGCTACACGGCAAAACTACAAAAAGCAACATCGAAACAAACAACTGAGAAGTCTGCAACTAATATCACACAGGGGAGACTTCCTTAACACATAGATAGTTTCTATAAATCCAGAAAACAGAGAACACAAATATACATGAGATATAAATGCAAAATTCAAAACAGTCATTATTTTGGTAAAGGAAGAAAAGACAAATAGACGCTCATAGAAAGTTTCTAAGATATTATAATCTATTTTTTTCTTTCAACTAAGTGATGGGTTCACAAGTGTTTTATTATTCCATAGTCACTCTGTGTGGATATGTGAATACGGTGTGTGTGTGTGGTCTCTACCTATCAACACACATATATTCTGTATGTATGTTTCCAAAAAAACTTACATGTATTAAACAAGATTTGATTACACTATGGGTCAGAGTTAAGGGAAAGAGACAATTGTGAGTGAAAACGTATGCTGGTATTTCTGTGGAGAACTATGACATACGTAAGAATTATAAAGTACATATTTTGACCCAATATTTCTACCTGTAGGAAATTCACTCTAAATATGTACTCAAACATGCATTATATGAAATTACATTATACAAGGCTATTTATTGTAACATCATGAGTTACAATAAAAATGTGAAAACAATTTATGGACAGGGAGCCTAGTATATAAAATACAATGGTATGTTTTTAATATACATGCAGCTGTAACAAAAAAATAAAGAAAAAATAGACAGGATAGACAGATAGATAAAAGGAATTCCATGATATATTATTTTGTGAAAAACTATATGGCAAAGTATGCTACAATTAGTTTATTAAAAAGAAATATATACATGCTTGTGTATTTACAGACGGTCTGGAGAGGGGTACTCGGTTGGATCAAAGAGCAGACGGAGGAAAGTGTATTATCTATTTAAAAACTACATTTTAAAAATTTCCACATAGCTTTGTAACCAGTCATCAAAGCAAATGAAGTGCATTCTATACTTATACATAGTATGCTTCCCGTTACACAAACTGAGACCTTAACAGAGGAAAGGGAATTGCAAGAAACACTCAAGAGCAAATGAATTATAGTCGCATTTGCGTGACATAAGGACAGCTCACAGACACTTAACATAAACTTCGCGCTTTTTATGAGCTCTCGTTAAGGAGTTGGTCCTGACAAAACTTGAAATAAGGTGAAACATTAGTTCCTTCCTCCTGTGTGGGGAAATTTTTCAGTTACCCTCTCACACCATTTAACAAAGGCTGGAGTAACAGTTCATAGCATGTTGGTGAATTAACAAAAAGATACCTGCTCAGCTTACCTGGAAACATACAATTCTCTGTTCCAGACCTTCTCTGGGAGAACAGAAGAGATGCTTTCTTCCTTGGGGAGAGGGAAGAGGCGAGAAGGAAGAGGTTTTAGCACTATTTTTCGAGTCAACACCTGAATCTAGGCTAGTTGGTGACACTGTCCTGTGAGAAGACCACAACACAGCCCCCCAAAGACTGCACAGAGTTATTCAATTTTGTCCAATCGAAACCAGAGCCTCAATGTGTCTGTGTGTCTGAGTGGAGAGAGGAGGTGATAAACCAATGTAGCCAAATCAAAGTTATGTAGATGTTCACTGATATTCTTTTCAACTTTTCCATAGGATTTTTTGTTTGTTTTTTATAAAAACTTGTGGTAAAAAGGAAAGAAAAATTTGGCTAGGAAGCCTTTCCTAATACTGAAAACTTAATCTAGAAAGTTCTCTAGTCTCCGTCAATTGCTGATATGGGAGGCCTAGGAGTAGAGGATTGGGGCATGACTGAGTGGGCAATATCTGAGCCTTTGATTGCAGGGGAGTGCTCTTACTCCTATGCCTTACCTTCATCTTTCTTCTAACACAGTAATATCATCACGGTCTTTAAGAACTATCGTAACAAACGTATACCCTACGTTAATTATTTATTGCAGTATAACAATATTACTATAAATTTCCTACCTTAAAACATTTGTCATCTCTCAGGTCAGGCGTTGGGAACGGCTCAGCTCAGGGCTCTGCAATGCTGTAATCAAGATGTCAGCCAGGGCTCAGTTACCTTTTGAAAGCTTTACTGGAAAAAGATTCACTTCCAAACTCTTGTGATGTTGGAAGCATTTACTTCCTGGACGCGTCTTGGACTGAGAGACTCTGTTTCGTGCTGTCGGCCAGAGGCTTTCCATGGTTCCTTGCCATATTGAGCCCCACAAAGGCCACTTGCTTCATCAAAGCCAGCAAGAGAGAAAGCGTCTCAGAAAGACAAATGTTACAATCTTACCACATATAATAACAGATGGAACATCTTGTCACCTTTGCTCTATTCTCTGGGTTGGAAGCAAATCTCGGGGCTTGCCTATACTCCAAGGGAGTGGATTACACACAGCTGAGTACCGGGAGGTGGGGTCATGAGGCCCCTTTACAGACTGTCTACCACACCACCTTAACAAGAGAAAGTCTTTTTTTTTTTTTTAAGAATATTCAATATTCAAACTGCTCTTCCTTATAGTCTCAGAGATCATGTGTATTAATTGTCCTCATCTGTAAGGCCCTCCCCCCTTTCCCATTTTAAATAGTTGAAGCCAAGTCTCTCCTAGAGGATATCTGTGTTATTTGTACCATTTGTTTTTAGTATGGATATTTCCAAATAAAGGATATTAAATATTCTAAAAATATTCTATTTTATACTGTTCTTGTGTTTATGTAATTGTCATAGAGGTCAACTTAAAAATACCTTTAGAAATTGGTATAACTTTATAAATTATAATTTGGAAAGCTTTCTGAAATTTTACATCATTTTCCATGGACCATGTTTTTGCAGTGAGATCTGTAGTCCATGGTATTTTCTCTTATTACGTTGCTTATGCTATCATCTTTTCTTTCTCCAAGAACAGCTACTAATCCCAATGTCTTAATTTCAAAAACATTGTATACTTTTTCACTCCTTCCTGAAAGTGAAAAGATATTCTTAAGATACCCGCAGATACTAATATACATATCAAACAGAGAGGTCCAAAACTTCCTTCAAGTCATTGATTATATTTGTAAAAGCATTTTATATTCTGAGTAAAGAGAGATAAACCTTAAATGAAAGGGGTTTGCAGAAACTATAGATCAATCTTTAGTCCAGGCATTTTTACTAAATGCCTCCCAGCTACCGGGCATTGGGATATTTTTTGGGACACAGACTGACCTTCTCGGAACACATATTCAATAAGGAGACCATCCTTCTATATGATGTGGCCAATTATATGAAGATGCAACTTACGGCTATAGTTTTTCTGTGTAAACCTGTACATCAGAGAAAAAGATGAAACAAGACCTTCCTCTGAGGGAAACTCTTCCTCTTATTGGTCAGTCTCTGGTCCTCAAATCAGAATATCCTCAATCTCCTGAAAATGAAATACGCGTCCTCTCTATGGCTTCCGCCTTAGAAAATCGCCCAATCGATATTGGGCTGTCAGTGCTCAATCAGCAGTTGGTACCCATCAAGCCAGGGCCCGCATGGGTTTCCCTGTCTGCGGCATCAAGGACAACCATCAGGGGATCTTTACTCTTTATGTGCTTGCTATGTGCCAAGCACAAAGAGCTTTACAGTTACTGACTTGTTCGATACTTTCTAACAACCCAGTGAGATACACATTATTCTTCTCTATTTTATAGATGAGGAAACGGAGGTACAAGAGGTTATGTAATTCCTTCAAGGATTTGTATCTAATGAAGAGGGCGGTAGAGTTGGGACCAAGCAGGCCATCGAACCCAATATTCTTCTGCAGCTTTTGTAATTCCTGAGAATGGAAATGGGACATGCAAAGGCGTGGGTGCCTGATTATGCCAACGGCATAGCTTCTACTGCTCCACGACAGTTCCTCCTTGAAGTGAAGAAAGTAATGCTTGGCTTTCTTCGTCGGACGTGCATTCCGTCATTGAGAAGAAGGCTCGGATTCAAATTACGATTGGGTACAGCTGCTCTTGATTTTTAAGGATTTATACTTAAACCCTTCTCTGGTGCTTTCTTCACTGATTATCATGTAGAAGAAAAAACCATTCGTGAAGAAACTTCCAAAGCCAAATCATGCCTGTGGCAAACCTTGAGAAAATTGCTTTTTACCCAACACTGGCCATACTAAAACCTCATTTTTCTACAGTTACCATAATAAAATCAGAAGGGTCCTTTTTGGCTCCTCTTTTTTTGATCCTAAGTAATGTCCATAGGTCATTCTGTCTCCTCAGACTGAAGTCGTTCTTTTCCTTAACTGGAATTTGCTTTAGGATACTTGCTACTTCTGCCCCTTTTGTTGGGACAATCCCAGGTGTTCCAAGAGTTAATAATAGGTCCCAGTGGCCCTCCCTATCTCAGCTTCCCAGATGTAAGGATTCCTAAAAGAATCCAAAGTTCCTCCCAGAGGTCAAAAACTAGTAGACCAACTTTGTTTTGTTTTGTTAGAATTTTATTTGACTTCAAGTAGAAATACTGATTCGTATTTCTCTTGGAAGATCTGGTAGCAATGGACCCTTTGTTTCCAACTAGCAATATTTCTGCGGAATGGAAAGCCTCTAGTTCACCCTAGTTAGCACCGCCCTGCTCCGTTCTTCTTTACACCTGCAGGATTTCCATTCACTCGTCTAAATTTGTGCTACTCGGGGTCCTCTGTAGCTAAGCAGCACCAGCAGCACCTGGAACTTTCGGAAATGCAGAATTTCAGGCCCATTTCAAATCTGCTTCATCAGAGTCTGCATTTTAACAAGAAGCCTAGAAGATTTCATTGCACATTAATGTTTGGGAGGCCCTGATCACTTCCTGTTTCACCTTTACTCACCACCTACTAAGGTGCCATTTTATGTTCCAGCAATACTGAGCTCCTTGTCATTTTCCTACTCAAACCAGTGACTTTTCTTATTGACTTTATGGTGCTATTTGTTTTGTCTAAATGGCCTTCTCCACGCCACCCACATTGCCCCAGAAAACTCAGACTCATCTTTATTTTTTTATTTTTATTTTTTTAAGATTTTATTTGAGATAGTGAGAGAGAGAGAGAGCACAAGCCAGGGTACAGAGGGAGAGGGAGAAGCAGGCCCCACATTGAGCAGGGAGCCTGAGGCGGGGCTCCATCCCAGGACCCTGGGATCATGACCTGAGCTGAAGGCAGATGCTTAGCTGACTGAGCCACCCAGGAGCCCCCAGACTCATCTTTAAATTTCTGCTTAAAGGCCACTTGCCTCCAAGATTTTTCAGCAACCCATTCCCATCCAGTGGGGTAAGGCATTCCTCCTCTATGTTCTGCTAATACGATTCTTCAAGACCACAGTTGTCTAGTTACGTGGTTGTCTAGATTGTGAACTTCTGCTGAGCTCAATGAATGTTCCACTCATTTTTCTAGGTCTAGGTCCTGTAAGTGGGTTGAATGGTAGCCTTCAAATAGGCGTATCTTCATGCTCTTATTCCCTGAACCCGTGACCAATCTTATTTGGTCAAAGGGTCTTCGCCAGTGTAATAAGGACCTTGAAGTGAGATCGTCGTGGGTTATGTATCCTGTGGGCAGTAAATCCGGTAACAAGTGTCCTTAGAAGAGACACCCAGAGAAGGAGGAGAAGCCCACATGAAGATGGAGGCAGAAATTGGAACGCTGCAGCCAGAAGACAAGAACACCTGGAGCTGCCAGGAGTTGGAACAAGCAGGGAAGAGTCTTTCCTAGAGCCTTCAGCAGGAAAACAGCCCCAACCCCACCTCGATTTCAGACTTCTGCCCTCCCCAACTGTGAGAGAATATACTTCTATTGCTTTACGCCAATCCGTTTATAACAATCCCTTACAGCAGGCAGTCCTAGGAAACTAAGAAAGTGCCTGATAGATTTGATAACTTTCCAATTGCATAACAATCCTGAGCTCCTACTAGCTATCAGGCATTTTTTTCAGGTGCTTTTCAAATATTTTTAAAGATAAATTGCAGGACAGGTGGAAAGGTGGCTTGGGAAAAGGGTGTGCAGATGCCCAAGACAGAAGGTGCTCAAGGAGAGTGTTATCACACGCATTCTCATTTAAAAAACTGGCCTACAGATGAGATTTTCTTAAGGAGGTTTATTTATTTGTATTAGAGAGAATGGGTGCATGCCAGTAAGGGGAGGAGCAGAGGGAGAGAGAGGAGTCCTGAAGCAGACTCTCCACGGAGCAGGCTCCATCCCAGGACCCTGAGATCACGATCTGAGCTGAGATCGAAAGTTGGAGGCTTGACTGACTGAGCCACGCAGGTGCCCCCAGATGAAGTTTTTAATAATCAACTGGAGAAGATGAACCGCCGGTAGGAGTCCCTTGGCTTATTTCACCAGCCAGTCAGCTTGCTCAAAGGCCCATGAAATCTTGAAAACAATAATATAGCCAATGAAAAAGAGGAACACCTAAAAGCTAAAAGGGTCAGAGTCAAAGAATACCAAAACCTAACTGAGCTCCGTTTCCAAATGCATGAAAACTGAAACACCTTTATGTTTTTCACAACTCCACCCCCCCAAAACCTTAGAGGGCTTGCAGGAAATGCTGTTCTTTATAGCAAATGAACATTTAAGTTAAACAATTCTTTGATTTTTTTCCTGAAAAATTAATTACAGTAATTATAGAATCAAATCCTTGGTTAAAGAGTGGCACCTGTAGGCTATCGGCAGTGCTGTGCTGGTCTATGTTTAACCCGCAGCTTGGAGGGGGAGCAGCACGAATTTGCATGCTGGTCTGAGTACATTCACCGTGACTGATTTTAAGGTCCGAATGCGATGTCGGCTGGCTGACACGATTCCTGAAAATGTCACGATGTCACACAATGTCACAGGCTCCAACACAGCAAGGAGTAGGGGGGACTCACACAGAATTATCAGGGTTCGGATTAAAGAAGTCTAGTGATGAAGGGGGACAAACAGGAACTGGAAGGGGCGGCATAATGCTTTCAAACTCCCTGAGTAACACAAAGGAAGAAAAAAAAGCATCTCTAATGTGATCCAGTTTTATGAGACTGTATATTTCCACCCGATACACAGAGAAACACACTGAGTTGTTTTATCTAATTCTGTACATGACCCAGTTAAGGTAGGGCAGTCTTCTGGAAACTACGAAAAATTAGGATTAAGAAATGAGAAATCAACATCATGTCCCACCCCAACGTTAAACATTACTAAGACCAAAGGTAATTGAGCAACTGACTTTAGGGCAATTTACTCCTGAAAGATAAGACTAAGAACCACCTAGAGTTACCGGATTAGTAAGAGCGACAGCGTGCTCGTCAACACTTAAGCCCTTACTAAGCCTCACTGTGCTCCAAGGTCTGATGTCCAACTCTACCAGCTCTCTGCCTTGCAAAGCCCACCTTAGAAATGACCTGACACAGGCCCCGAAAACCCTATAAATATTCTTCACTATTTCCCCATTTGAGACCCTGAAAAGAATCTGAAAGAATCTCAAAAACACATACCTCCCCTCCCTGCCCTGCTTTGGATGCCCTTGTCTGGACAAATACCTAGAAGTACACCCAGCACCTGTGATCACTAAAGACCCCACTCAGGACAAAAGGCAACAGGCTGAGAAAGGGAGGGAGGGGAGAATGGATGTGCTATGGCGCAGAGTGGAGAGAACACGGACCAGTCTTCAGACAGTGTGGCTGTCAAATCCATCTCAGATTCACCAGCCTTCCCTCCCTGTTTATGGGGGTTTGCAGAGGGTTCGGTGCTGCCTGTTACTCAACGCAGTTACGGTAGAGGGAGAGCATTTCCAGTGAGCCACACACTGGCAGGACCAGCACGCGCAGGAGCAGAGGCAGGAACCTCTAAGGTCACATGACATTCCCCCGTTGTTTTTTTTTAAGGATTTTATTTATTTATTTGACAGAGAGAGAGACAGCCAGCGAGAGAGGGAACACAAGCAGGGGGAGTGGGAGAGGAAGAAGCAGGCTCATAGCAGAGGAGCCTGATGTGGGGCTCGATCCCAGGCCTCTGGGATCACGCCCTGAGCTGAAGGCAGATGCTTAACTGCTGTGCCACCCAGGTGCCCCTCCCCTGTTGTTTTCATCTGTAGTACAGAAACTTCGCGGGAGTAAGGCGGCCACACAGAGCAAGAGCAGGTATCTTGGTGTATCTTCCAGTCGCTATTGACATTGTTGTACGAGTCTCACAATAGATCCCAAAATGTAGTCTTAACCTGAATCATAGACACTCTATATGCAATGCTTAAATTAGCATTAAAAAATACAGACACAATTTGTAACATTTCCACTTCTAGAAATTCTGCAAACACTGGGATCTACCTGGTACAGAAAGTGTCAGAACACCTCGTTATCCCAAGGGGCCAAGAAAAGCCGGTCGACCCCTAGGTTTATTGTTCCCAATCTCCTGTTATTCTGAGTGCCTGGCAAATGCCAGCATTCCCACAATTGTCAGTTTATCAATTTATGACATATTAACTGTTGCTATTAACTTACTATAAATAACATCAAGCAGTATCAATTTGTCAAATATTAAGAGTAATATGTTTATTTTATTAATTTTAAATATTTAAAACAATTCCCATCCATCCAGGATTCAAACCAGTGCTTACTGCTTGTTCACAGCTGTCAAACTTGGAAACCATTCGCCTAAAAAGCACAAGTTTCTTAGATTTCATTCATTTCAGAGCGAGAGCATAAAAGCAGAGGGAGGGAGCAGCACACTCCCTGCTGGGCAGGGAGCCCAATGCAGGGCTCCATCCCAGGACCCCAGGATCATGACCTGAGCTGAAGGCAGACGCTTAACTGACTGAGCCCCCCAGGAGCCCCAAAAGGCCATTTATCTTTAACAAGACATCCATGCACCAATATTTAATGAACAGCTACTGTGAATGTTCACAGTGTTTAAGGTGAAACAGAGGTAAATAAGACATCTTTTCCAAAGGGAAAATGCATTATTTAAGTTATATGCTATGAAAGTATGGCTCTTTTGTCAAAAAGAATAGCCACTAACCCTTCCACTCAGGGGACTAAACCTCACCGTGTTCTCAACTACCTGGTGGTCTTACATGTGTGTGTGCATATATGTATATATACTTCTGACACCTAATGATATTTGCTATCTTCTTCTGGACCTAGTTTTTAAAATAATAGAAGAGTTTTAAACCTTGAGTAGAAACTCTAATATTTAGAGAAAAGTAACCAAAGAGAGGAACTGCAAATGCTTCAAGACTGAGAAACCATTAGCCAAACAAGACTTTCAAGAACACCTTGCATTTGATACTCCTGTGAGAGCCACAGGGGAATTTCCCAGGGCAACCATCATGAACTAACCAGGAAATGGCTCTTGGGATTTCTAGTTAGTACAAAATCTTAACCTATAATGATCCATTTTTATGAGCAGCTGTAGCCTTCTCTTTAGCACTTTTTGTGAACTTTGCCTAAGGCAAGAATTATTATAGTCCATCCATCCAACAATAAACTGTTGTGCATGTGTAAACAAAGATCTGTTCTTAATGACTGAACAAACTTAACCCTTCCTCACAGTGGATTCTTTTATTTGAAGCAAGTCAAATAGGGATCCATCTACCCCCATATTCATCTCAGACTTTACATACAAGCTGGAAAGCTGGTCTACTCGTAGAGCAGAAAAAATTTGAGCTCTAATTTTTTAAGTCCTATTCAGATGCTTGGGAAAACTAACGGTCACTGGATCATGATGGAAGGCTATCAGAGAACTCTTTCATTAGTAGGAATCCGATTGACAAAACCAAAGAAAAACAATTCACAGAGAGTTCCCTAGACAAAATTATACTCCGAAGCTCCAATGTCAAGCTGTCTTATTTGTCCATTGATGTCAGGGATCCTTGCTCTGTTCTCTCATGAAAAGTACCTGACGTATAGTGATCACTTGATATTATTGACTGCATCGTTCACCAATCATTCAAAGCTCTTGACACCATGGTGTTTACATTCCAGAGAGAGAGGTTAGATAAATTAAATATGAATCCAGGTAATTACTGATGTTATAAAGGAAATAATGTCAGAGGAAGAATGAGGATGAGACAGAATGTTCAGGGAAGGTCTTCTTTGTGGAGCATAGACTGAGAAAGACAAGAGTGGAAGGAACACTTCAGAAGGCCACCACATTCGTCTGACTGAAAGACAAGAGTCTGGACTAGAGCGGTAAGAGGAAAGATGGTTTAAAAGCAGAAAAGTTTGAATTGGGATTATACGGAAGGTAGAGTTAACAGCACTTGCTGATGGATTGAACACAGAATGGGAGCAAAATAAAGGAGTCAGGGATGACTCCTGAGTAATCTGAAACAGAGCTTCACGCAGCTTACATAAAGCATCGGAAGCCTAAGAGGTTGACACGTTTGGGAACCTAGCAGGCTCTGAAGGTCGGAAAGATATTCTTGAATATTCACATGTCCTTTTCATCAGTTTTTCAAAAGAGGCATTGGTCCTAAAGAGGTGAAACATGTCACACACCTTCTCCAGTTCCTCAAATTACTCGACTCAGGAAACTAATATCTCTGCCTTTCCCTCTAAAACAAACCATCTAACTCCACAATGGTGAAAAGGATAGTATATTCTCAGAGAAAATTCACACTCATGGTTCCTCATCTCTGAAGTTCTGAATTTCAATATCAAACGTACGACAAGCTTTTAGCTTCAGAAGTTTCACAGGCCAAAGAAGAAGAGTTAAGGAGATCCCAACAAGTACCCTTCCACCCTCAGATTCACCCTTCTTCAAAGGAAAATCCACTAGTATCTCTGAAGTATCTGGAATGACCACACAGGTCTATCTGCAATAAGAAACACAACGTGGAGTATCTTTAGTTGACTAGAAATAAACATAAAGCTCATTAAAATGCTCATTTAGAAAAAAATATTCATCTAACTTGTAATCAATTTTTTAGTTAAAAATTTTACTATACGAATACATAATGTAGAATTATTTTCACAAAATGCATTTAACTCTCCACCAACTGCTTTTGAGAAATGTGAATTTCACCTTTACATCTTATCAGGCATTGGCTTCCCCCGCCTTCCCTTCCAGTCCGTCCGTTATCTGACTGAATACCTTTCAGGAAATACAATCTGTGCGGGTGGAAAGATTAAATTGCCTGTTTATTTAGGAGTTTGTATTACTATTTGGTGATTTTTAGCATATTTGTGACTCTGGTAAATCAAAAGAGAGTTAAAAGAATGAGATGATACGTATAAATTATTTGGAACCTTACCTTGCAGACAGCATATTATAAACTTAAATTATCTTAATATGTAAATTTACTTTCCTTATTGTCGTCCTACCATATTCATCTATTGCTGCAGAGAATTCCTTCTTCTCCCGTGGGTATAAATTTCTAATCTGACACTAGGTTCCTTTCAGGGCAAATTTCCCATTGTCTCCTATACTTTCCAATTTGTCAAGATACAACTGAATGTAACCTTCTCCATTTTTCACACTCCCTGTCTATGTGCTTTTTAACTTCCATGTACCACTGATGGGTGATGTGTATCACACTGTAAT
Organism: Ursus arctos; assembly: GCF_023065955.2. Taxonomy (NCBI): domain Eukaryota; kingdom Metazoa; phylum Chordata; class Mammalia; order Carnivora; family Ursidae; genus Ursus; species Ursus arctos. The sequence goes on from NW_026622952.1 coordinate 38,677,332, forward strand.
CAGGAAAGCCAAGAAATCAGAACCTCAAATAACTTCCCCATGAATTCTTTATCTTCTCTTTATCCTTTTCTTGCTTTATACAAAATCAAGAAAATTAACTGCAGTGAGGTCACTTACCTTTCCTTCTTTTAGCCACAGATTATTTCAAGCAGCATGCCCTGGCTCTCAGCTGAAAGCAGGAGTAGGTCTAGACTGGTAGGAGCTGCGAGCCTTCCCGTAGTTCTTAACCCAGAAAGGTATCAGTAGTTCATCTACGAAGAACCTCACAGCTCGACTTTGCCACACATTTGTAGAGTACTATCTCCAAGTCTTAAGTACAGAATGAAATTGCATTTTTAACTTACCATGTGCAAAATGCTGTAAGGGCAGCAGTACCTCCCCAGCGTAGTGGGGTGATCCCAGGCGTTTCAAACCACTGGTGGCTCCTGACGACCCAAGATACCCTTCATCTTACTTAGCCCACAGAGCCAAGACGTAGTTTCTTAAAGCAACTTCTAGGATCCCTTACCTACCAACAACTTTCCTCAAACACAGTCTGAATGGCAGTCTGTCACATGAACCACGCACATGTGCTCATCACTAGAGGCCATGCAAAACTTGCAAAACGTAACCTCACCTGCAAACCAGACAGCACCTCTCCAGTACTATCACCAGGTCTTCACATTTTAAGACTTACAATTGCAAGCCACACAAAAGGCTACAGCCACTGACCAAACTAGCTGTTTTGTTTCTTGCTCCTACTAATTTTCATCTTAATCTTGGCTGAATATTGTAACCACCCAGAGAGCTCTGGAAAAATGATGCCTGGGTTCCAAACCAAAATTTGAATGTAAACGGTGTGTGTCAAGAGGGGTGGCTTATTCAGATTTTTAAAACTTCCTCAGGTGATTTTAGGATAAACCATATTTGCAAACCTGCTACTGTACATGAGAACTTCTATAAAACCAACTTGCTATGGGTTGAACCGTCATTGTCCCTATTCCCCCTAACATACGCACAAGATAAGATGTCCTAACTTCCTGTACCTCAGAATAAGACCTTGATTATAAATAGGGTCCTTAAGTTAAAATGGAGACATACTGTAGCGTGGGCCCCTAATCCAACATAAATGGTTCCTTCATTAAAAAAAAAAAAAAAAAAAGTCATGTGAAGAGACAGAGCCATAGGGAGAATGCCAAGTGAAGATAAAGACAGAGAAGGGGGTGATATCAATAAGCCAAGAACACCAAAGAGTGTCAGCGAACCAACACCATGATTTTGGATTTCTCACTACATTTCTGTTGTTTAAGCCACCCATTTTGTGGTACTTCATTATGGCTGCCCTAGCCAACTGAACCACCTCACATGAATACTCCTTACTCATTTTTTAGTTTTTTTTTTAAAGATTTTATTTATTTGAGAGAGAGAGTGCACACATAAGCACGGGGGAGGGGCAGAGGGAGAGAGAGAAGCAGACTCCCTACTGAGCGGCGAGCTGGCCTGGACGTGGGGCTCGATCCCAGGACCCTGGGATCATGATCTGAGCGAAGGCAGACGCCCAACAGACTGAGCCACGCAGGTGCCCCCACCCCAGAGTGGCACTGCAAGGACATACTACATTTTCTTGGATTCTAAGTTTCGGAAATAGTTCTTAATAGTTAAGCTGCAAAATCAGGAGAAATTTGACCCAAGATGAGGGTAGAGATTAAGAATTATATAGACATTAAATTCTCGTATTTCCCCATGTAATGCACCATGTCCCTCAGGAAACTGGAAAGAGGCTTGAGAGCCACTGCTCCAAGTTCTTAATCTCAGTGTTTCAAATAGTTGTTTCACTTCCAACTCACGCACCTAACCTAACCTCCCACTTCTCAGATCAGGGCTATTTTCCCCCCAGACTTCTTGTGATTTGGTGCGAAGATGGCAGACTTTTTCTAAGCTTATGTCTTCACACACACAAAAATTATCCATATGATGTGGTAAAAGCAGATTTTGAGAATTCCAAATAGTCAATCAAAAATCTGTCCTGGGGGAACCTGGGTGGTTGAGTAGGTTGATCATCTGACTCTGATATTCAGCTCAGGTCGTAACCTCAGGGTCGTGGATTGAGCCCTGCTTCTCCCTCCATTCTCAGCAGTCTACTTGACCCTCTTCCTCCACTCCTCCCCTGCTCCTACTCTCAAATAAATAAAATATTTAAAAATCTTTCCCCCAAAATAGGTAAATAAGACTTTACACCTTCCCGGACCCCCGCAAGTTGACCGAAGCCATTTTGTAGTATTTTCCTTTTCTTCGCCTCTACTCTGCCCACCCTGAAGAACACAGCCTCCACGATACCTACAGAAACAAATATAAATGTTTCCACAATTTGAATAAAATTAGACCACTGACCTACTTAGTCATGTACAGGAACCTACTGCATAAGCAACAGGACTTTATCAGAGCTTGCTTTCTCACAGGGTGATCCAGACTCCCCTGGTTACTCACTGGATAGGAATAGCTGTGTGACTCTAGGAAAATTAAATCACCTCTGAGTCTTGGTTTCTACATGAGTAAGATTAATACATACTTCTAGGTTCTTAAAAATATTAAGGGAAATACAGTATGATGAACTTTTCATGTAAAGTTCCCTTATAAATATTCTGTCATCATCTCAGCATTGGAGAACCACCGCCGAGCAAGGCTGCAGGAAAAAACTCCTCAGTGGATCATCAAATAGAGAAAGACCAGAGAAAATCCAAGACACTGTTACAGTATCACTTATATGTTTCAAAGCTTTGAATTATCGGGCTTCTTTTAAGAAATCTAATTTTTCTTGTAAGAAGGTAGAATACTTGAAAAAAAATTATTTAAATATTCCCATTTTCTGCACCACCACCTCCCAACCCAGAAAAAATACCCAGGGAAATTAAGTTCTCTGTTTGGAATGATGTTAGGAAGTCCTGACACTGTCAGTAATAGGATCAGTCATAGGATGTCTTCATTTCATATGTCACAGTGATGATATCCTCAAATCTCAAGTCTCAATTATATCTAATTGTGTTTTCAGAAATCGCTAAAGCCCTTAACTTAGTCCTAGAGATTTCAGACTATATTACTTCTCTAAGTTCCCAATTTTATGCTGCATATGCATTTAGTGTTCTAATTAGTGTAGGGTCCTTCCGTTATTATCATTCATGACTCCGTTTCAATGTAACCTCTTTCACTAAATAGGTGTTGAAAGCCACATGAATGCAAAAACTCTGGGGTAATGAACTGGATTCCAATTCAGTCAAGTGTTAGAAACTTTTATTGGATTACTTTATATAGATTCTTTTACAAAGTTAAGCTCTTTACTTTCTGGCCCCTTGTAGTCATAGATTTCATGTCGAGGAAGTCTATGGGCTAACATTAACATCACAAGGAGAAACATGAGGAAAGCAAATGCTGAGCGAGTCTGAACTCGTGCCTCCACTTGGGATACAAAGAGAAAATATGGGCCTGACCGCGCCCCGGAAGGCGAGGGAAGAGAAATTATAAATGAGGGATCTGTTTGTCACATCATAGAAGGCTACCTGCCCATACTCGCGGTCTAGGAAGACTCCAACTTTGTGCATCTGCTCTCCTCTCAAGAAGACCCTTTTCAGAGGGGGAAAGACCCAGAACGTATAATCGGTTCCCATCACAGAACCTGTGAGTAAGAATTTATCTCTGGAAGCAGCAGGAAGGTCACCGTCGCTGCTGGCAGAGTCTTCAGATATCCCCAACTGCCACTTGGTTGCCTTTTCTACATCTACCTCCCAGTAGTGCCTCCCTGAGGTGAAACCCTCCACACCCAACACAGTGGCACCGAAGACGAATCTCCCCGGGCTGCCAGGAACGTCCTGCTGGACATTTCTGAGACTCACACTTCTCAGATCCTCAGATAAGACCAGACAGGGATGAGCTGTTTTAGGATCCAAAGTGACAGCTCCTGCGGGGAGAGAGTAATTCAGTTAGTCATCCATGCCACCACCAGAGACGAGGGTTTCTAACATGAAGAGGCCTGCCAACGACTGGTACAAGCTGCAGGCACAGATATGGAAGAGGCCATCAAAAAGTTCAGGAAAGGTGACCTCTGAGCTTACTTTCAAGAACTGGACATCACGGAAGAGGTGAGTAAGATAATGGAAGGAGACGCCATCTGAGGAGGAAGAAGAATGATGGACTCCACAGAGGTTCTGTCAGACCAGAAAGGAATTTGGCAGACTGTAAAAATGGTATTCAATGCTAGTCACATATGAGCTGGGAGCCAACTCTGCTCCCCTAAAGATCTCCAAGCCTGGAACTCCAGGCTTCATTCCCCTAAAGATTCATTAGAATCTCCTGACAGAGCAGGGTTTTTCCCTGTCATTGGCTGTGACTCCCTAGGATTCCTGGCTTTTCCCTGTGACTGAATTGCTCTCCCTTTAAATATCACCAGAGCGTGATACAGATGCCTAGAAATTGTTGCCAGCGGGCTCTTGATATTGAGGAAATCAAAAGAACATATTAGCAGAGGCTGAAAAACTTGTGGGAATCCTCCAGAAAAAAATCAAGCTGCGAACAAGAGAGCTCAATGTGATTTCTTATACTTGAACGAATGTGACACTTGCCTTCATATCTCAAACCAAGCCTTCTCTTATCTCTTTCTCCTCAACTGTTAAATATTGTGATTACCCAGGGCTTAGGACTGGGTCTTCCTTTTTACAGCTTGGATTCCCCTCTCCCTAGGTGACTTCACCTAGCCTTAGTTTTCAAAATCTTCTGTATGTTCATGGTTTACTTCATAAAGAAGCTGCCAAATACCAGTTAGAAGTAACAGAGGCATTTCATACATACTATGTCCAAAATGGAACTTCAGAACTACCCCTTTCCAGTTCTACTTCAGTTAATAGCATACTCACTCCTTCAGTTGCTAAACCATAAAGCCTGGAATAGTTCCTTATTTCTTACTTTACTATCTAATCCGGCAAAAAGTTTTGTTGCCAAATGAACTTACATTTCTAGACTTGAAGCCCAATTCATATCATTATTAGGTTGGTCTTAAAAGCCATAAGCCTTGAAATGTAAATTTAAGTTGTCCCAGGCTTTTAGTATTCCCAGAAGATTGGAAGAAACAAATGCAAATTCTGTCTAGAATAATGCATAGATTCGTTCTTGGACTCAATTTCTAAAAATAATATCCAAGGAAAAAAGGGAAGCTTACTGTTAAAAAAATCAAACACACACTCACAAAGTAAGAAAGCACTACTGAGTGAGACTAGCAGAAATAAATCTGAAGAACTTCAGATATTGGAATTAGTAGGCACAGAACTAAAAAAATTTTTGCTTACATGTTTGAAGAAAAAAGAAAAGCTTAAAAACATCTACAGGATATGGGAAGCTAAAAAGTAAGACCAAGTGGATCTGACAAAGAACAGAATAGATTATCTAGAAATGAAAATAAAATTGAAGTATCTATAGATGATTACAAGAAAGCTACAGATCATTATGCCTCATTAACATAAATGCAAAAATCCTTTAAAGTATTAGCACACTGAATCCAGCAATATAGAAAATGGATAAAACATCATTACCAAGAGTTTACTCTGGGAAGGCAAGGCTGGGCCAACATATGAAAAAAATATATTTCACCATATTAATACAGGAAGAAAAACTACAAATATTTTGGCAGATATAGAACAAGCATCTAATATTCAACATCTGTCCATGATAAAAAGTTTTAACAAACCAGGAATAGAGGGAGAACTTTCTTAACCTGATGAAGGGCAATTATAAAAACAAAAACAAAAACAAAAACAAAAACCTACAGCTAACATCAAAGTTCAAGGTGAAAGACTTTAATGCTTTCTTGTACCCTAAGATCAAGAATGAGGCAAATGTTTCTCACTGCTCCTATTCAAGATTATACTGGAGGTCCTAGAGCCAGTACCACAAGGTGAGAAAAACATAGAAAAGGCTTACATGTTGGAAAGAAATAAAAGTTCCTGTATTAATAGATTACCTGACTATATTTGTAGAAAATCCCAAAGAATCTATAAAAAAGTCACTAGCTCTAATAAATGAGTTTAGCATAGTCATAAGATACAATGTCAATATATACAAATATTATTTTTATATACTAGCAATAAACTAGAAATGAATGGAATTTCAATCAGAAATGGATATTACCACTAAAAAAATAAAATACTTAGGGATCCATCTAATATGCACAGTATATTTGCTGAAAACTTCAAAACACTGATGAGTGAGATCAAGAAGACCTAAATGGAAATATATCATCTTATCCCAAATTAATCTATACATTCTATAGATTAATCTATACACTAATCTATACCAACCAAAGTCTACATTTTTTTTTGTAGAAGCCAATAAGCTGATTTTAATTTTTTTGTGAAAAAGGAAAGAATCTAGAGTAGCCAAAATTATTTTTAAAAGAACAAATCTGGAGAACTCACACGCCAATTTTAAGACTTCCCATGGAGTAAAATTCAAGCCAGTATGGCATCAGCAAAAGGATAAACACAATGATCAAGGACCTATTAGAGACAATGCAGACCGGCTTGTACATGCCAACCAATTTTCAACAAAGGTGCTAAATGAATTTATTGAAGAATAGTGTTTTCACCAAATGATGCTGGAACAACTGGACACACACGTACAAAAAAGGTGGGGGTGGGGAGTTGTACCAGATCTTGAGTCATATACAAATATAACTCCAAAAGCATAACAGACCTAAATGTAAAAACTAAAACTTCTAGAAGAAAAAATATTTGTCTATCCTAAAATTTGTATGGAACCAGAAAAGACCCTGAATCGCCAAGGAATTGTTTAAAAAGAAAAACAAAGCTGGGGGCATCACACTGCCTGATCTCAAGCTATATTACAAAGCTGTGATCACCAAGACAGCATGGTACTGGCACAGAAACAGAAACACAGATTAATGGAACAGAATTGAGAGCCCAGAAATGGACCCTCAACTCTTATGGTCAACTAATCTTTGACAGATCAGGAAAAATATCCAAACTGAGGGCTTCAGAGGGGAGAGGGGTGGGGGATCGGGATAGGCTGGTGAAGGGTATTAAGGAGGGCAGGTATTGCATGGTGCACTGGGTGTTATACACAAACAATGAATCATGGAACACTACATCAAAAACTAATGATATACTGTATGGTGACTAACATGACATAATAAAATTTAAAAAAAGAAAAAATCTTTTAGTAAAAGATTTGTTAGGATAGGACACAAAAAGCACAAACCAGAAAAAAACTGATAAACTGAATTTCAAAATTTAAAACTTCTGGCTCTTCGAAAGATACTACGAGGTAAATGAAAATATAAATCAGAGATGAAAGAAACTGAAGATGACACAAAGAAATGGAAAGACCTGCCATGCTCATGGACTGGATGAGCAAATATTGGTAAGGTATCTACTACTTAAAGCAATCTCTTTCAAAATACCAATAGCATTTTTCGAAGAACTAGAACAAACCATCTAAAATTTGTATGGAACTACAGAACACCCCAAATGGCTAAATCAATCTTGAAAAAGAAAAACAAAACTGGAGGGATCACAATTCCAGACTTCAAGTTATATTAAAAAGCTGTAGTAATCAAAACAGTATGGTACTGGCACAAAAACAGATACATAGATCAATGGAATAGAATAGAAAACCCAGAAATAAACCCACAACTATGTGGTCAATTAATCTTCAACAAAGCAGGAAAGAATATGCAATGGGAAAAAGAAAATTGGACAGCTACGTGCAAAAGAATGGAACTGGACCACTTTCTTTCATTATATAAAAAAATAAACTCAAAATGCATCAAAGACCTAAATATGAGAACTGAAACCATAAAAATCCTAGAAGAGAACACAGGTGGCAACTTCTCTGACACAGGCCATAACAACATTTTCTAGATAGGTCTCCTGAGGCAAGGGCAATAAAAGCAAAAATAAACTACTGAGACTATATCAGAATAAAAAGCTTCTGCATAGTGAAGGAAACAATCAACAAAACTAAAAGACAACCTACTGAATGGGAGAAGATATTTACAAATGACATATATGATAAAGGATTAGCATCCAAAATATATAAAGAATTAATACAACTTAACACCCAAAAAACAAAAAAGACTCCAATTAAAAAATGGGCAAAAGACATGGACATTCTCAAAATTAGGCATACAGACGGTCAACAGATACATAAAAAGATGTTCAACATCACTCACCATCAGAGAAATGCACATCTAACTACAATGAGATACCACCTCACACCTGTCAGAATGGCTAAAATCAACACCACAAGAAACAACAGCTGTTGGTGAGGATGTGGAGAAAAAGGAAGCCTCTTGCACTGTTGGTGGGAATGCAAACTGGTCCAGCCATTGTGGAAAACAGTACGGAAGTTCCTCAAAAAGTTAAAAATAGAACTACCCTGTAATCTATAATCACACTACTGGGTATTTACCCCCAAAACAAAATCACTAATTCCCAGGGATACATGCACCCCAATGTTTATAGCAGCCAAGATATGGAAGCAGCCCAAGTGTCCACTGACTGACGAACAGATAAAGTGGTGTGAACACGCACACACACTGGAATATTACTCAGCCTTACAAAAGGATGAAATCTTGCCATTTGCAACAACATGGTTGGAAATAGAGCGCACAGTGCTAAATGAAATAAGTCCGTCAAAGAAAGACAAATACCATATGATTTCACTCATATGTGGAATTTAAGAAACAAAACCAACGAACAAAGAAAAAAAGAGACAACCCAAAAAACAGACTATTAACTATAGAGAACAAACTGATGGTTATCAGAGGGGAGGTGGGTAGTGGGATGCATGAAAAAGGTGAAGGAGATTAAGAGTATACTTATCATGATGAGTGCTGAGTAATGCACAGAATTGCTGAATCACCGTATTGTACACCTGAAACTAATATAATATTGTATGATGGCAATATGAGGGTTAAAATTTAAAAAATTAAAAAAAAAAGAAAATATAATCACAGAGTGAGAGAAATATTTGCAAAACATGTCTGATAAAGGACTGGTAATCATAATATATAAAGAAATCACAACACTAAATAATATACAACACAATTTTAAAAATACTGAAAATGTTTATAGATCTACTTCAAAGAGATACAATAAAGTGCAAATAAACAATGAAAATATGCTCAACATCACTAGTTATTTTAGAAATGCAAATTAAAACTTAAAGTGATATACAACTATATACCTATTAGGTCTGCTTTATTTATTTTTAAAAGTTACTTTTTTAATATAATTTTTGAAAAAATTAATTTATCTGCGAGAGAGAGAGAACATGAGCAGGGGGAGAGACAGAGGGAGAGGGACAGGGAGAAGCAGACTCCCTGCTGATCAGGGAGCCTGACATGGGGCTCAATCCCAGGACTCCAAGATCATGACCCAAGCTGAAGGCAGACATTTAAATGAATGAGCCACCCTAGATCAGCTTTAAATAAAAAAAAAAAAAAAAAAAAAGTGATAATACAAAATGCTAGTGAGGATGTGGAGTTAACTGAATCTCATACATTACCAGTGGGAATGCAAGATGACAGTCAGTTTGGAAAACAAATTTTACAATCCCTTTCCTAGATATGTAACCAAGAGAAATGAAGTTATGTCCACACAAAACTCTGTAAGCAAATATCTATAGCATAGATTTGGAAACGATTCAAGTGGCCTTGGAATTGCAAGATAACAAATTGTGGTATATTCATACAGTGGAGTACCCCACAACACGAAAAAGGAATAAACCACCGATATACACAACAAACTTGGATGTGCCTCAAATTTATGCTAAGTGACAGAAGCCAGACACAAAAGCCACATTTTGTATGATCCACTGATAGGACATTCCAGAAAAGGCGGAACTATGGGGTAGGAGATATAGATCTTTCATTATGTATGTTGACATTTTTTCTTTTTTTTTTTAGATTTATTTACTTATTTGAGACACAAAGAGAGAGAGCATGAGGAGGGGGCGAGGGGAGAGGGAGGGAGAGAAAATCCTCAAGCAGACTGCCCAAACTGATTGCGGAACCCAACACAGGACTGATCCCAGCATCCTGAGGTCATGACCTAAGCCAAAATCAAAAGTAGGACGCTTAATCAGCCAAGCCACCCAGATGACCTAACATTTTTTCCCTAGAAATTTATTATTATTATTTTTTTCTATCAGGCTCCGCTTGCGATCATGTTTCAGGCTTGAGAAGGTGGGAAAAAGATATGCAAAAGAGAGCCTTTCAACATAAGATCATATGATTATTTTCTTGATAGTTATCCAATGGGTATAGCATATTAAACTCTCCAATCTTTTTATTTTTTTAGTTTTTATTTTTTTTTAAAGGTTTTATTTATTTATTTGACAGAGATAGAGACAGCCAGCGAGAAAGGGAACACAAGCAGGGGGAGTGGGAGAGGAAGAAGCAGGCTCATAGCAGAGGAGCCTGATGTGGGGCTTGATCCCATAACGCTGGGATCATGCCCTGAGCCGAAGGCCGACGCTTAACCGCTGTGCCACCCAGGTGCCCCCTCTCCAATCTTTTTAAATCCTTAAGCTCTCTGGAATCTACTTTTATTTACGGTAGGATGTTCACTTGATTCTCAGATACAAAATCCAGTGCCCTGTCATCACGGATGTGTGTCAACTTACTTTGGAGAATGTTGAGCATTCTGCTCATTCCTGTGACTAGGCACAGACTCAGGTCCGTGATTTGGGCGGGCTCCAGACACTGTCGTAGTAGTGACTCGCTCCTATTAAAGAAAGGACAATCTCTGTTATCTGTGCAGACCCTTGGCCCCCACCAGTCCAGAGGATGAACGTCACTGCATGACCTCCTGACCCTTACTTACCCCAATATCTCTACTCCTGTGTGCTCACGTCTCAGACCCTGAATCCCACCCCAATGTTTCCAAAATGAAAACTTACCTTTCCACAGAACATCTCGCATTCTACAGGGTGAAAAAGAGATAAGGTTACTATTTGAGCCATGCCTCTTCTGAGCTGTGCCCCTGAAAATCATCCTCTAATAATAAAACCTGATTTGTGTGTAATTTCCCCAGCTTTGTGGTGCTAAATCACAGTTATCAGATTTTAACACTGAATAGTAAAAGTCAGAAAAATGCTTGAAATCACTGTTACACCCCAAGGGAAATGTCTGTGTTTTGTTTTCTTAGTTTTATTATAGCTGGGGACTGTACAGTCACTTTATATAGAATTTGGAACCTGCTGAACCAGATTATGTCTTGGCAAGATTTATATTTAATCTGGATGTCTTTTTTTTCTTCTTTTATTGAATAAATTTGACATGTAACATTAAGTTTAAGGTGTATAGTGTGTTACTTTGATACATCTGTATATTGTAATGATTGCCAATGTAGCAATATTTATCTCATCATATAATACTATGTTGTTTTATATATTATACTATGCATTAGATCTCTATGGTTGTTATTCATTACAAGTTTGTACCCTGAAACACCATCACTCTTATCAATGCCCCTCCATCCCTACACCATACCCCCGATAAAGCACCATTTTTACTTTCGTTTTTTAAACAGGTTTAACTTCCTTAGATTCCACATACAAGTGACATCATGCAATAGTTGTCTTTCTGACTTATCTTGCTTAAAGTAGCATGTGCTCAAGGTCTATCCATGTTGTCACATTCGGAGGATATTCGCCTTTCTCATGACTGAATAAGATTCCATTATGTGTATGTACTACATTTTTTCATTAATTCATCTGTTAAGGGGCATTTGGGTTGTTCTGAAACACGGGAGCACACGTATCCATTTGAAATCCTGTTTTTGTTTCCTTTGAGTATATGCCCAGAAGTGGAATTGCTGGATATGGTAAATCTATTCTTAATTTTTTCAGACACCTCCGTATCGTTTTCCATAGGGGTTAGACCAATCTACATTCTCACCAATAATGTGTAAGTGCTCCCTTTTTGTCACACCTTCACCAGCACCCATCGTCTCTTATTGATAGCCATTCTAAGCTGAGAGGGTCTATCTCACTGTGGTTTTGATTTGCATTTCCCAAGGGCCATGTTTTCCATATGTCACCTCAGCCATCTTATCCAGAACAGTCATCATTCAAACTCTGCCCATTTACTTTCTTTTCTTACCCTGGGTAATAAGAGTTGAGCAGAGGAAGGAGCCTACTAATAAAGTGGGGATGGTGGATGGAGCTAGGTCAGAAGTTGAGCATAACTGAGTCACACCTGCCTTACCCGTCTGGAACTAGGTTTGGCCCTAGACTAGAACCTAACAGTTTATGTGGAAGGGCTTTCTCAAATAAGGGCACTCACTTTGCAAATATAAGCCCGGCGGCAGAAGGATATGGATAGAGTCTTAAAAAGACAATAATTTACTTGTTGAAAGGTAATGCATGTTACAAGGTTTAAAATATGCAATACTATACAAATAAATCTCACCCTTGTTTTTCCAAGGTTACCGTTCAATGTTTGTGTTCTAATCTTTGTGTTTATTCTGCCAAAGGCAGTCTGTGAATGTTAATGAGCATGTCTATACATAGATACATAGTCCTAAAACCAAACAAAAAGCAGTTCCGCATGTTTTCACTTTAACTAAATATCCTGAAAACAACTTTCACCACTATGGAGTTGTTTCATTCTTTTTTTCTGGTTGCAGAATATTCTACCGTATTGATATATTATAATGTGACTAATCAATTATTTACCCTATCAAGGGATCTCTCAATTAAAATTATTGATAGCCTCAAGGTGAGAATTCATATCATGAAGTAGTTCTCCACTATACCAGGACTTTAGACAATTCATAATGCTTCTGGTGACTGGAAAATAGTCTATACAGCCTTCATGTATGTTTGAAAATTATCGAATATTCTAGAACTGACCCCTAATAAGTACTATCCACTTCTCCTTTCTCAAATACTGTAATGGAGATCATTTCTGGAATCTTACCTGGAGCAATGCTAAGGTATAGTCCCCGCACTTCTTCTCTAGCTCTGCAGTGATCCTTTGGAGGCCGCAGATCTGTTCAGAAAGCCTGACTTCACTCTCCTTCAGTTTATTCATGTTCTCTTTCCCCAAAACATTCAGTCTCTGCAGAAGCATCTCCTTATTACTATTTAACAAGTGGTAATTTCTTTTATTCACTAATTCAACTGTCTCTTAAACCCACTTTACTGCCTGCCACTCCAGAAACACATATAATTAGATAAGGCCCAATATCCCTCTGTGTTAAGGAAGACAGCTCAATTGCAACTTGATTCTCTGACACAACATAGTTACGTTGACGTGGAAGGTGTGCACGTAGTCCACTTATTCAGAAAACCACCAGACCCTGAAACAGATCACGTTATCTTGCTGTGCCATTTTGTTCAGAACGTTTCCTATTTCCTCCATTAAGATTTGAATCTAATAATTTAATCAATAAGAAATAATCAAGCCACTGACATTTTTTATCCTTGCAAAGACGTTCCATGTAGACACAAAAGCACATGCTGTTATTTTTTTCTTAAAGAACACAAACGATGAGTATTATACCCTACTGTTGAATCACAGCTTGTTTTTTCCTTAATAAATAATATGCTCTTGGAGAACATTCCTTATCCGTATACATAAAGCTGCGTTATCTTTTCTAAATGCTGAAGAACATCCCACTGTAAGTACACAGTACGATTTATCCTGAGAGTCCTTTATTAATGGATATAGGTTATATTTAATCTCTTGCTATCATAAACATTACAGTGTTAATAATAATGCCTAATAGTTACCAACTGCATAATATGTACAAACACTGCTTCAAGAGCTTTATGCAGATTATCATTCAATCCTCACAACATTATAAGTGTGGGGCATTATCCCCATTTTAATAGCTAAGGAAACTGAGTTACAGGTTAAACAACATGTACAGGTTAAACTAGCCACTTAGAGACTAGTATATAGCAGAAGCCAGATAGGAACCTCATCAGTCTGGTTTCAAAGACTACCTCTAAACCATGGCTTTATACTGGAATAATTTTACAGCATTCCTTTATCCTTGCATCTTTTTGTAGACATGCAAGTATATTTATAAGATAAATGATCAGAAATAGAAATGCTGGGTGAATATATACATTCTTTAATACATGCGTGGTTGTCACTGGATGTCTCATTTTAGAATTGGCATAATGTTCAGCTCTCCTCTCATTTCCCAAACACTGCGAGCACGCAGTTTTCCACATCTCACCTGCAGCGTTTCCTGGGACTTCTCCTTCAGCTCAGTGGCAAACTCCATCAGTTGGTTCAGACCGTTCTCCCTCACGTTCAGGTTGAATACGCACCCTTCCAGGCTCTGGAAGTTCATCTCTTCAACCATCAATTGGAACCTTATCCTATATTCGGACTCAATCATCTCTTTAAAATCCTGCTCTTCTCCCTTCATTGTAGGTATAGATGTGATACACTTCAAGTTAAACGCCACGGATAAACACTTAGGGTCAATTTCCAGCTCTAGCTCCGATACAATGATAAGGAAATATAAAGTACAAGGGAAGAAATAAAAGGCATAAATACAAAGGACAAAGAAAGTTTGAGTCAACATCAACTAACACATCACATAATCTTAGAACGTGACACGCAGACAAAGAAATGTTAATTGACTTAGAAAACTGAGAAATCTAAGATCGACAAGACAAAGAGAAGGAGATGAGGAAAACTGGAAGGTGGGGCAAATGGCTTTTGCTGATGCTTTGGACGGAGTGTGAGCAAACAGGAATGAAAGGGTGACTCTAAGGTTTTTAGAGAAAGTAACTGCAACGCAAAAAGGGAAACAGGAAAGGGACAGATCCCAGAGGTGGGGGTGTATCAGCAGCTCAGTTCTAGATACCCTGATTCTGAGTAGCCACTTAGGACATTCAAGGACAGATGCTGAGTCGGAAGATGGACATGGAAGTCCATCACCTGGAAGTCTGGGCTAGAGACGTACATGGGGAGCAGCCAGCTTAATGATATTTCATCCCACAAGACTCCATGGAATTAAGATCTACCAAGAATCTGACCACTGTTCACGACCTCAACAGTCCCCTGGCAGGTGTCCCCACCTCTGCTCTCACCCCTCTACTGTCTAGTCTTAACCTCAGCAGCCAGAGTGCTTCTGTGAAAATGGAAATTCGATCAAGTTACCCCTTTCAAAATTTTCCACTGGTTTCCGTACTTCATTTAAACTCAGCTGCCCTATATGACGTGGCCCCTTTATCTTCTGACCTCACCTACCAGCTTCCACTGCCTTCTCAACTCCACCTGAGGACATACCAGATCCTTCCCAAAACTCAATGCCTCACCAGCTTAAGTTTTTCCAAATGCCACTTTCTGAACAAGGTCACTTTATTTCAGAGTACATCGCATTATGCTTTCTTTCTTTCTTTTTTTTTTTTTTAAGAAATTTACCATTAACATTCATTTTACTTGTTTCGTTCACCTTCAGTTGTACAAGGGCAGCACCCCGCCCCGGCCCATTGCTAAATCCCCAGAACCTAGTATAGTCTCTGGAAAGCAGTGGGACCCCGATATGTGCTGAATATATGGTACTTAAGGCTGAAAATTCTTGGAGAGCCAGTCAATTCTCTTCCTCTACCATCCTCAAGTGGCCATTGCTTCTCCTTAAAAACTGCAAGGGAAAAGACCCAGAATCTGGGATATCTGGCACAGAACAGAGTTAAGTAGGAAGAGAAGGTGTGAAATCAGAAGTGAAATGTGGGCTAACAGATGACAAACCCTCGTTTCGGATAGTTTCTCAAACTGCCTTTCAGACGGTTTCAGGATTTTATGGCCACCGACGGTACAGCAGATGCTCACTGCCCCACGGCACTGATATGAATCGTGTCATCCATCTTTCTTTACCTGTCAGTAGGCTTGCAAATGACGTTTCACAAATCTAAGAGTTAGCGTGTATTTCTCTTACAAGAAACAAAGTCCAGGATCTTTTTAAATGTTCAAACGATGGTTGCATTTTCTTTTCTGTGGAATCTCTTCCATCATTTTCCTAACGAGTTCCTAGCCCTTTGCTTACCAACCTCGTAAAGAAACGGACACTTAGCACGTATGGATTCCAAGTACGTCCCTGCTCTGTTACTTGTTTGGACCTCCGTCCCGTGCCGTCCGACACCGCAGGAGAGCCCTGCTCGGCCGGGACACGAGCACTGACCTGCACCGTCGCCATTCTGTCCCGCTCGTCCGCCAACATGCTCTCGGCTACTCCAAGCTTCTCCCTGGATGCGTTCAGCAGCTCCTGGAACAGCCTCTGCGGAGAGACAGAGCCCGGGTGCTGGTCAAGAGGCGGCTGTACACAACCGCTGCAGTTTTCACCTTGGAGCGGACGCCCGACAGCCCGTGGGGACAGCCCTGCCCCGAAGGCTGTCTCCCAGGGCCTGGTCCGGCCTCTCGGACAACCGGGGCCGAGGGGGCAGTCCGGGGCAGCGGCAGCGCGCTCCTCAGGCCGGGCGGCAAGAGGGGCCCGCGGGAGCCTCACCCGGTAGCCTCCAGCTGCCTCTTGGACGCCGTACACCGCGTGCCCGTCGTGCTGCTGCGCGCGGCACCAGCCACACAGCAGGGTCTGGTCGTCGTCGCAGAACAGCCGCAGCGGCTCCCGGTGCGCCTCACAGCGGGTGTCTTCTGGGACCTGCCGCCGTCCCTGGGAGCCGGGCCTCGCGGCCATGGCTGCAGGCGCCCCGGGCCCCGTTCCCGCCGCGGGCCGCCTCCCTGCGCTCCGGGCCGAAGCGTCCAGGGGACTCGCCGACCTCACGGCGCGACCCGCGGCCAGACCTCCGAGCAGCTCAGCGCCCCGCGGGCTCCGCGGCCACGCGCTGCGGGGAGACACCGGGAGTCACGCCGAGGCCCTCAGGCGGCAGGGGCGCTCACGTTCACCGGGAAGTTAGAGCACCGGGCTGAGAATGACTCCTACGCAGGAACACGGCGCACCGTCCTCCTGGAAGGTATTAAAAAATTAAAAAAGGCAGCAGAAGAGGAAGGAAAGCAAGCAAGCAAGCAAGTAACCAAGCAGAAAAGCTACTTACTGACCAGCATGGCGCATTCAGAAGCAGGGGAGGAACATCCGGGACTTGAGCAAGGCAAAGGCTGGCTCCCGGCATTTAAGGAAGCACTCCCTCTCCCAGGAACGGCAAGAACCGTACCGTGCTGGCCGCTTCCAGTGCCTCCTTAAAGGGTAGCAGCACGTGGGTGCCAGCTTCAGGACGCACCCATCTTCAGGCTCTCCTAAGTCCGCATGCGCCTGACAGTGAGGCGCGTCAAGTTTTGTGTGCAAGGTCCAACGCACGTGCCATCTGAAAGCTGCCGATGAAGGTAACGGTTAAACGAAATAGAAACGCAGGCCCCCAAATATAAACTTCCAAAAAGACTCAAGGGAGACTGCATTTTTTTAAATTAAGGAAACAGAACAAGGCATTTATCATCTCCTGCACCCCCATTTCCAGACAATTCTGATTACCTGGCAGCAACAATTCTACCTCTTCTCTAGAAACGTTCGAGTAATTATCTCAAAATTGGTTACCCACTGAATTTGGGAAACTTTTCCCCAATGAAGAATTGCCTTGCCTTAGTTCTTTTCTAACCCATCTCTAGCCATGGTTATGGTGGTTTCACCATCGCACAACGAATTTTTTTTTTTTTAATATTTACTTATGAGAGAGAGAGAGAGAACACAAGCAGGGGAGGGGTAGAGGGAAATGCAGGCTCCCCACTGAGCAGGGAGCATGATGCAGGATCGATCCCAGAACCCAGGACCATGACCGGAGCCCACGGCAGACCCTTAACCAATTGAGCCACCCAGGTGCCCCTGCACTGTATTTTTCAATTTCTACGTACTTGCATACTCCCAGTTATTTTTATTTTTTTACTAAAAGTATTCTTAATTTCTTGATGAAGCAAAACATTAACTCAGCTTTAGAGTACAGGACTTAATTACTGTTCTGGGTGACAAAACGGAAATTATGCATAAAGCACTTACGGTGCATATGGGAATACAGTGATTGTCTCGAGAAAAAACACTTTCTATAACCGAGTTACAAGCCCTACTAGCCATGTTTTTTCATAGCACATTTTTTGTTCAAAGAACAAATGAGTCAAATGTGGTTATTCAGATGTATCAATTTGGAAGATATTTTCTCAAACACTAACAGAGTGACCCTGTCATTTCAAGGAAACCAACTGAGTATCTTAGTTGTCAATGATAAAATTCTGGCTTTAGAAAACTTGTATACACTACTGTAAGCCTGGCAGCTTCCCAAGACTTTGACAGCTTCTTTTCTGATAACATTGGTGGTGATATTAACAAATGTGACTTGGATATTATATATTGAAATACATCAACATTTGGAAAGTCTGAAAACTCAGTGAACCAGTATTTTCTGGAAGACCAATGCATGATGTTAAAAGATTATGCAAAGGTAAAATGTGGATGCAAAGTGTAAGATAGACCAATGGATTTTAACAGAAAACATCATTGGTGATTTCGAGAAGAAAAGTCACAATTATCTGAAAAAAAGCTATTAGAATGTGCTCTCCTTTCCCAATAATGTACTGGTGTGAGGACAGATGTTCTTCATACATTTCAAGTAAAACAGCATTGCAATAGATGGAATGCTGGACCAGATATAATAGGTAATAGTTGTCTGATGAACCAAAAATTAAAGAGATTTGCAAAATTGAAAAACCATGCCACTCTTTTCAGTAACTGCTCAGAGAGAATTCCTAATAAAAATCTTATGTTTACTTTTAATAATTTTTTAAACTCAGTTTTAATTTCTAATATAGTGACTACAAATAGGACACACAAAGCACTTTTTGGGGTCTTCATCAATGACGGGAGTGCAAAGCAGTCCTGAGACCAAGTTCCGAACCCTGGTCTTAGAAGGCACATTCCTTAGAAATGGGATTCCTGATAAAAACGTACCTATAATTTTGGTACATTTTGCTGGATTCCCAACCACAGAAAGGTTGCATGATTTTGCAATCCAAGCAACATATGAGAAAGGGTGTCAAACTTTTTGCCCACTTGGTAGGTGAGAAATGCTATCTTTATATATTTTCAGTTTACATTTTTTAGAAGATTTAAGAGTGTGTGTGTGAGTTCGAGCAGCAGGGGGAAGGGGCAGAGGGAAAGGGAGAGAGAATCTCAAGTAGACGCCACACTTCACAATGTGGGGCTCGATCTCACGACCCTGAGATCATGCATGACCTGAGCCAAAATCAAGTGTGGGCTGCTTAACTGACCATGCCACCCAGGAGCCCCTACATTTTATTTTCATATGCTAATGAGCCACTTTCATTTCTTTTCCTGTGAACATATGTTTTAGCCTTTTACCTGTTTTCTTTTACTAGGTTTTTGTGGTCTTTCTCCTTAACTTCAAGAGGTATTTATATGCTGAAAAGATTGCTCCCTTGTTAATACATAAATTGCAAATATTTTCTCTCTACTTGCCGCCCATTTTGAATTCGCTCCAATTTCTGTTTTGCTGCTTGGGCTCTTCAAACCTCCTTGTTGTTTCCCTTGTTTCACTTCCCCAACATGGCCTAGACCACTCAACTGAAAAGACTGATAAATTGCCAAATGAACACGTTTATAATCCTGCAGCCACTCCTGGCTTTATCTTACTTCCCAGTAGCAGTTAACCAAGATGACCAAGACCCTTGCCTTGGAATGTTTTCTTCTTTTTGTTGTCAAGATCATAGATCTGATATCCCTCTTACTTTACCGGTCTGCTTCTCAGCATCCTTTTTTGAGCTCATAGCCTCTTGAGCCTCTAAATTTTGGGGTGCTTCAAGGGTCAATTCTAATCCCTTATTCTAGTTCCAGTGCTTCCCCAGATAAACCTTAAGTAGCACTCTCCAATTTAATCTCCTACCTTGATACAATACTTCCAACTCATTTGCAACTAAATGGCTAATAAGCACCCCAAATTAGCATATCTAAAACACTATCCAGGATTTCAACAAAGACCTTCCATTCCCCAGCTCAGTTTAAAATTCATTCATTTAGAACATCTCAACTAGTTTATGTTCAGCCCTGCCCCCACTCTCACCTCCATCTCCTCAGGTCAACCAGAGTACTATTTTAAACCTAAATCAAGATTTCTAACAACTTTCCATTGCACTTAGGATATAATCGAAAGGGCTAACCAAGTTCTCTGTGGTCTTCCTGCCTACATACAATCTCACCTCTAGCTTCCCCCAACCATTGTCCATTCCAGTTATGATAAATTCATCTGCGCTCTTGAACTTGGCAATGCTTTTCTCTCATATTTTTGCAATTCTAGTTCCTTTTTTCTTCCCTTCAGTTCTCAGCTCAAATGTCACTTCAGAGAGGCCCTTTTAGAAATACCTAATTGGAAATACCCTCCCACCATTCATAGCCTCTCATTTTCTTCGTGTCTAATTTTAAGTATGAATGAACCCATATTTTGGTCACTCACAAGAAACCATAGAGTTCCTTAAATGTATCTGCAATTGACATACCAGGTGCTCAATAAGTATTTTTAAGAAATGTTTAAATCAAATCAGTACAAAGTTAGAAATCAGAGGACAGTAAGAAGACAGATTAGATATTTTTACAGAAAACAAGAGAAAGGAAAGTTGGATTTTTCGTAATTTCATTTTTTTCTCTGACCTGGCGTGCTCATTTATTTTTTTATACGGTTACATTCCGCGTCTACATTAAAGCTTCCATAAACACTGGATCAATCTAGATATTTAAAGAAAACCATGACTAAGGAAATGGTCTTCAGAGAAAGCTCACCTTTCTTTGTAATCCTCAGTATTTCCCTTCAGGGAAAAAGCCAGAACAGTGGTGACTGAAGGGCCTTTTGTCTGTTCAGTGGCTCTCGAGTCCTCCACTCCCATCGTCAGGTAGAAAACCTGTGGGGTCTCAAATTCCATCCATAGAGTGAATTGAGGAGAGTGGTTATCACATTCAGCAAGGATCAGCGTCATTGGAGTTGTGGAATCAGACTTCTGAGCTCCACCTGCAGTCTGATTTGATAGATCTGGGTGGAGTCTTAATTTACATTTCAATGAGCTTCTAGAAAGTGCTGAATAGCTGGTGACCTCGGTCAGGAGGTTTCCTCTCTTTGGGTGGGTCAGTGTTTTGTTCTGTCTCCGAGGTCTTAAAGGGTGCCTACTACCTAGTAGCCCCTTAGTATTCTTTTTAAATAAACTATATATATAGTTCTATATAGAATATATATGTATATACTCACAGGAAGAAATCCTCTGCAAGCCAGTACCCCAGAATCTCATTGTGTTTTCTCCTTAGCCATTTTTTTTGAAGATTCAAAGTTTTAATTAATTCCTGTACTGATAAAAATAATTCCATGAATTCTGTAAACCATTGCATAAATGCTGTAGTGTAAAAAAAATTTAAACAAGTGTTAACTTGAAACAATTCACTACAAGGAAATGATTATGCATTATAGATACTACCTCCTA
Organism: Ursus arctos; assembly: GCF_023065955.2. NCBI lineage: Eukaryota > Metazoa > Chordata > Mammalia > Carnivora > Ursidae > Ursus > Ursus arctos. The sequence continues at coordinate 38,698,819 of NW_026622952.1, forward strand.
GGAACATTCTCATCTAAATACTCAGAACACACATAAATCGAGGCTTCCATAAATGAATCCACATGAAGCATCCACACTGAGCCGATGTTTCCTGCGGCCCCAGCTACACAAACAGCCAGAGCTAGAACACTAGAGCCCAGAGGCAGAACAGCAGCCCAACTGAACCGAGCGCCACACCGCACCCCCCCCCCCCCGCACCTCCCCCCCAAGCCCTGCGGTTGCTCACCGGCAGGACAGAGAAGCCCTGAGACGCCTGAGGCCCACGGGGTGGGGAAGGCTCCCTCAGAGCTTAGCCTTACCAGTTAATCTTAAATCATTAAGTATTTTCATTGGAGGATAATATCTGAGTTCACTATTAGTTTTCAGCGTTTACTGAAAGGCAATGATCATGGCGTTGGTTGTGGGTAGAAAAGAGTGGAAAGAACAGCTTGAGGGACGTATCACAGATGGGAGTCCGGGGGACAGTCTGATTCATAGTTCATCGCTGGCCTCAGTGGAGAGGATATCTGCACAACGTCCCAAGTTTCACAATTCGGCCTCTGGAAGATTTTCACTACGTCAGTCAATTCCCTGCTAATCAACCTACAGTGATTTATTTTTTTTTAACTGCTGACAAGACAATGAGAAATTCCACACTTGCTGATTTTCCAAAACCTGGCTCCACCCTATGGAATTTTAAGTACATCTTTTTCCTTTATCTCAACACTCCTACTCACTCCCTCTTCTAAATCTGATTTCCCAGGCTCCTTCAGAGAGACCACACTCATTTTTGCATGCCCTCTCCTTATCCAGAACAACCTCCTTTTCTACTCATTTTTTCCCTCCCCAATCCTTTCTAAGCCTTGATGCAGCCAACCTCTGTGAAGATATTATCAATTACTCTGTCATTTATTCTCATGATCCCAAGCTTCATACTTCATAAGATTTCATTTTGACAGGAACCCTTCACAATCTTTGCATCAAAAAGTAAAACATCAAGCGAAATTCTCATGTCTACTACAGTGGTCTCTTAAAGCCTATCTTAGATTTTAAGCAATTAGTGAATTATTAATTCTAGATTAAATATTTTAACTTAAAATAATTCTGGTAATTGTGTTATATAGTGTGCTAAGCAATTTTTATATGTTTATATATCGCACAGTCCTGTGAGACAGGTGGTATCAGAATACATTTTCCAGCTGATAAAGCTGATGATTTAGAGGTTAAGTAATTGACCCAAAGCACTCAGTAACAGAAAATTACAGATCTAGGGTTTGAATCACAGACTGTGTGATGCCAAATTTCATGATACTTCATTACCTTTATTAAGCATTAATCCAGTACTTTGCCAGTTTAAAAGAGAACATGCCTCAAGTTTGTATTGAGGTTTATCACAACATTCTTTTATAGGCCTAGAGTAACATTATAGAGTGCACGGATCATGTGAAGTGTTAACTTTTTACATAGGCATGCTCTTGATTAAAAAAATTTTTCCCCTCCATTGTCAGAGAACCAGATGATTGAGTCATGGTCCTGGTGGTTTATTTCATGAGCAATCCTATCATATTTGTCAGCCACTGGTCCCCTCACCACAGGCCCTGAGGTATCATTTGCTCAGCTTCTGGGGAGGACAAATGTGGCTGGTGCCAAACAAGGTATTAGTTGTTACTTCTGGGCTCATCCTGCTGCAGTAGACCCACCTCATCCCATTTCAGAAAGGAGTGGGGACCTGGCTCATGATCAGCCACCTTGCTGTTACTCTTCAGGAAGAGCTAGCTGCTCTCTGGCTTCTCTTCCAAGGCGGTTCTATCAGCAGCAAGGGCTTAGCACTCATTGGCCTGCTCTCCCCAACTCCCAAGAGGTCCGGAAGAAGTCTACAGTCAACTACTTCCTTACAGCACTATTTAAGAATAAACATTCATGGCAGACTGCTGTGACAGTACAGTTGCCTTTCTGTTGTAGGTCAATGCTTATCTAAATCCAGCCTATCAGTTTTTTACTCTTGGAAAGGAAGCTAATCCTCCTACTGAAGATGAAGAGGTCCCCTTTGCCTCATCTGACCCAACACAGGGACCAGCCCTCTCTGTTGTAACCACAGAATATCTTCAACAGCACAAACGGGCTGGCTGTAGCTGAGGTCAGTTAGGACCCGGAGCAAATGAAGGTCAGACTTTTGCCAAAGGCCACACATTGAGAAGCGGGTCATGTCTAACTGATGAAGTTAGGCTAATGTGGATTTTCGTTCCAGCTCTGCCACTTACCTGCCATGACCTTGGGCAAGCCACTGAATATCGAACGTCATCTGCAAAATGAGAATCATCATGACCATCTTTTGTTTACATGGGAGCATTATGGAGCATTATGAGAAGTTGTGTGAAACCCAGGAGCAAGGTGGTAACTGGAAATTTCTCTCTGCAGGATCGTTTGCTTCCTTGAGTCAAGAGTATCACTTTCCTACAAAGGGAGCGTGCCGCTGAGGACACAGAGGGGACACAGAGGAGTTACAGGGAAATGCGGAAGAGAGCATTTTTATGCCCCTTTAATTTCTCTTAATACACATTAGAGTAGTAACTAATTAATACTGAAGCACGTATTCTTTTTATTAATGAGATGCTTATCCTAGAATTTCAAGACCACTGGTCTCTGTCATGTCCCTACTCAGGAAGGAAATAATTGTTTCAATCATATCTCCATCATCAAGATATGAAGATGTGCCTGCAGCTTTCGCTACAAATTATGCAGCCTTACGCCCTCACGGAAAACAAGGACTCGAAAAGCCTGTTCCACCTTCTAAAGTCATCTGAGAACTAGGACGTCTTTCAGGACCTGGAAGTGTACTTGTTAAAAGACTGACATCAAATACTAGAAAGGATTGGCTTTGAGCAAAAGGCAACCTTTTAAATAGACTTGACCAGAACCTGGTTCCCATGTGAACATAATAACGGGAGCTCCAGCAGCTATCTTGAGTCAACTATTCTATAGGGGAAAGCTATACATGTCAGAGAAACAAGAAATAGAGGAGTCTAGGTCCTTCAATCCATACTACCTTTCCAGATAGTAGATGAGTAAAAGAACTTCTATCTTATTTAACCTGCCATTAGTTTTTTACTAGTACTAGTGTTACAGGATTTCTTCTTTAGTGCCCATGGTTCTTGGTCATGCCACTTCAAAGAATGAAGAGGTAGACCAAAGAGTGGTGGGAAACAAAACAAAGTTTATTGAGTGATAAAAAGTTCATCGAGCCATGGTACAAACCTCCTGAAAAGAGAGGGGACTGGAAAGGGTTGTCACGGAGTTTCTAAGTCTAGTGGTTTTTATGGGCTTGTTGGTGGGCTGTTTTAATCTGATTAATCCTCCATGAGCCTGTCATCCAATCAGGTTTTTGTCGTCTATCCATCACGTTGGAAAGGGTGGAGGGCTCCTTCCAGGGCAGTGTAAAATCCTTTTAAGGGGATTTTCCTCTTAGAGCAGGGTGGGGGTACTGTTGTCCCTCCCTGCCTGCCTTCCAACTATCCTTCATCAATACCTGAGGGTTCCTCTAATTGATTGTCCCAGAGTTAAGGTCTGGAAGACCCAACACAAACGGCTTGATGTGGGACATACAGTGATCGTTCTGGTTATTTTTATTTTTGTTTTCTTTTAGGGGAAGTGCTGGGGGGTAGGAGATGAAGCTAGGGAGGGCAGGTGGAAGCTAGGGGGGAAAGACCTCTATGTAAGAACTACAAGAAATTATATGTGAAAACTGCCATTTATGCCAGCATTTCAGGGCTCAGATGAAGAATTGTTTTCCTCTGGTATGAACAGTCAGCTCCAGAGGCATGATATAGGGCTTTAGTATTTGTCCTTGCCTGGGAGGGATGCTAGGAAGGAGCTCAGGCAACGAAGAGTGGTAAAAAACTCAGACTAGCTGTGCTTTCTAAACCACTTGGCTTTAAGAACAAAAAAAATGAAAATATATTGGTAAGCGACAAACCCAAACAATTCTCTCAAAACTGGCAGTTCCTAGAAAGAGAGGGTAGGAAAGGAAAAGAGTATTTATATCTAGGCTCTATGTGTCAGAACAGCTCCACTGGATCTTAGTCCTCTGTGGCTAAGCCATGGTCTTTAACTGATTGCTCCAAACTTGGAGACGCAGTAAAATGACAGAACTACCTATGTCCTTGTTAAGGTGGCTCCATTTCACCATTGCTGCACCTCACCTGAACAGCCGCATCCATTCTACCTTTGTGGTCAAGACTCAAAACCACCTTGGGAAAGTTAATCATCTTAAAATGGTATCTGTGAACAAAGGTGGAGTTACTGTGTTTCCTGATTCCCTTCTCTCGCTGGCCTCCCTCAATAAATCCTGCCTGAAACAAAATACAAAATGGACACTGTGGTAGGCAGAACTCTGACTAGGCTCCTAACATTCTCACCTACTCCTCCCACACCTTCTTCCAGTTTTTCAAACCAAAGCCGGGTGCTGACATGAAGGGATTTTTGCACATGTAATTGAGGCCCCAAATCAGCAGGCCTTGAGAAGCAGCCTACGCTAAACGGGTGTGAATTAATCAAGTGAGCCCCTAAAGAGAGCTGGGCTCTTGGTGGAGAGAAACCGTCTATGTGAGGGATGGGTGGCTTAGGAGATGGATGGCACACCTGTGGCATTGATCTGGGAATGGCCTCTAGGAACTGAGGGACATCCTCACCTGAGAAGATAGGTCCTCAGTCCTACAAAGCAAAGAGCTCAATTCTGGCCACAATCTAAATGCGTTTGGAACAAGATCTTGAACTTCAGGTGAGAGCACATCCCTGCCAACACCGTAATTTCAGCCTGGTGAGATCCTGAGCAGAGAACCCAGCCATGATGTGCCGGATGACTTACAGAATAATGAGCTTATAAATGGGGGTTTTCAAACCGTTTCATTTGCGGTAATTTGTTACACAGCAGTACAAGACTAATACAGACACTGGTGAACTGCCACTTGGTGCCCGAGAGGAGAAATAAGGTTAGAAATGGATGGGTATTAAGGAGGGCGCATATTGCACGGAGCACTGGGTGTTCTAGGCAAACAATGAATCATGGAACCCTACATCAAAAACTAACGACGTAGTGTGTGGTGACTAACGTAACATAATAAAAAAATTATTATTAAAAAAAAAAGAAAAAAGAAATGGATTTTTCAAGCAACTTCAGCTCATGTTGGACATGGAGAACACATTAAGAATTCTGTTTTAACAAGGTTCTGTTAGA